>NC_092723.1:32743254-33050216 GCF_047496885.1 Scyliorhinus torazame
GAGGTATTTGCATTTCTCTAATTCTGATCACTTGAGTATTGTGTAATTCAATTGCACCAGCATTTGCAGTTGTACCGGTGCTTCGAGCTCAGAAATTCCCTCCCCAAACCTCTCCACTTCTCTACCTTTATTTCCTTCTTGGAGACACTCCTTAAACTCTTTGACCAAGCTTTAGGCCAAATTTTCCCGAATACCTCTGCACCTCTGCAGTGTTAAATTTTGTTTTACAATGCCATTGTGAAGTGCTTGGGCTGTTTTATTATGTTAAATATGCTGTATGAATGTATACAAAATAAATGCTGTTGCTGTTGTTTGATGGAGTACACGTGTTTGCAACCAATCATTGACAGTGAAAGTGAAACTTTGAGTAACAAACATTTTCTAAATACATAAGACCATAGATAGAGACAAATTTTATGTTGCTGGGCATTGTATCTTGCAGTCCTGATGTCATCTCATCCAAATGTATGGAACTGTGAGGATTCAGTTTCAAGAAGATTCTTTGCCTGTTACAACATGGAAACAGATAAGCAAACAAGGAAATTAAGATAACGCCACGATTATTAAACTGCTCTGGAAATCCAACGTGAATTGCAATAAACAAGACCAAAGATGTACATTCCCACTAGGCAGGACATTGTGTTACCAATTCGACATTCACATCAATGAGACATAAACAACAGACCTTTAGCCAATTGGTACCTTTCATTTTGTTTTTGACACCTGGGGCGGGATTCTCCCTTCTGGGGACTAAGTCCCCACGCTAGCGGGAAAACTGCCGCCAACCACTCCGGCGTCAACAGCCCCCGAAAGTGCGGAATTCTCCGCATTTCCGGGGGCTAGTTTGACGCTGGACTGGTTGGCACCGCTCCAGCCAGTGGCAAAGGGCCGGCGCGAGTTCGCGCATGCGTGGAATGGCCGGCATAATCTCGCGCATGAGCGGAACCGCCGGCGTGATTCCGCGCATGAATAGACCAGCCGACGTATCTTCGCGCATGTGCAGGGGGTTCTCTTCTCCGCGCCGGGCCCCGGGCAATATAGTGGAGCCCTACAGGGGCACAGCGCGGAAGAAAGAAGTCCCCCACGGACCAAGCCCGCCCGCAGATCGAGGGGCCCCAATCGCGGGCCAGGCCACCGCGGGGGCCCCCCAGGATCGTATCCCTCCGCGCCCCCCCAAGGACCGCCCCCACATACTCACCCGCCAGGTCCCGCCATGCGTGAGGTGAGTAATTCACGCCGGCGGGACTGGCCAAAAATGGATGGCCGCTCTGCTCATTGTGGCCCGGAGAATCGCCAGGGAGGCCGCTGTCAACGGCCCCGATCGGCGTGGCAGGAATCCCGCCGCCGCCTGAAAAACGGTGCCGGAGAATATGGCAGATGCCGTCGGGGCGGTGGGGCGGGACTCGCGCCTCCCCACGGGGATTCTCCGACCCGGCGAGGGGTCGGAGAATCCCGGCGCTGGTTTTCGGAGTAATCCATGAGTGTCCATTAGACATCAAATACATGTTTGCATGCGTTTAACATTTAAAAGGCACAAGGTAATTTCTGGTGCATTAAACTTATGAATGCATGTCATGAAACTAAATGTACCATTTGTCCCCACAGAACTATATAGATGCCATCAAAATATACTTTATTTGCATCTTAAAAAAATATAGAAAATTGAAGACCATTTGTAGTGCGACAGATAAAGTTGCATGCTTAAACATATTATTTGATAGAGATAGAGAAAGACAGAACGGTTTGCCAGCTTTTGTGCTGGGATAGACTAAACCAGTTGATTTTCAGCTTTAATCTTCAAATCCCTGCTCCATCGAAAAACCTGCTGAATCATTAAATATTGATTTAGAATTCCTTTCATCAGTGTGGAATGAGCCAAACCTGTGATACCATAGAGCTCTTGCGTGTGGCTTGAACAGAGATTTATATTGGGGATTTTAAATTAAATGTGTGGCAACTTTCTGATGTTGCAGTTGTGTTTAGCTTACAAACTGTTAAAGCTTGTTTTAGTTGTCTACCATTAACCTTTACGCATTTGACTGGCACACTAATACAAACAAACAAAGAACAAAGAAATGTACAGCACAGGAACAGGCCCTTCGGCCCTCCAAGCCCGTGCCGACCATACTTCCCGACTGTTTAAGCATTCTGAAGTAAAATAAAGAATGCTAGTCCACAGATTTGGAAAGAATGGTAGAACACAAGGCCATTGTGAGGAAGTGCCATGAATGATTTCTATGTTCAACGTTTACAAAATTGCTATTACGCTTCATCCAATGGTTGATATTTTCTGCGTTCTAGATGAAAGAAATACTGGCTGATACATTAAACCAAACCACCTGCAGCAATTCATCCCTTATTTCATTGTTTACAACATCATACCTAAGCTTGGCTCACAACTATAAATTTCTACAAATCTCTGGGAGGTGATTCAATACCAAAGCAATGAATGAACAACTCGTCATAAAAATCCAATAAAATGAATGAAAATGCAAGTGCCTCAGCAAGACACCTGCAGCCTCTTCAGGCATCATTATGAGGGCCCAATTTTCTACAGTTAATTCCAGTGAATCCAACACAACATCTCCACCATGACCTGATTAAAAGTGAATAAGCTGCAACTGCAGCAATGAAGCCTGACATTGGAGCCATCAATCAGGGGCTGGAACCTTTGAGAATCACAGATCTTAGATTTTGATCATGCACTAACATCAAACTCGGAAAAGACTGCATCATGCTCCAAACTGACAAATGATTCTCCGAAGGGCTCTCCATTGTTTATTGTCAGGAAATAATCAAGTAAATGCAATTCTCCGTCAACCATGGTTTCTGTTATTAGATTTACAATATTTGATATCGTGGATGGACAAGTTAGAAAAAGAAAGTTATTAAGTTTCATACTTTCCACACACCATCAGAAAAGGTGTAAACATTGCAAAATTGCAACAGATTCATGGGATCGCTGCAAGTAGTCTCTTTAGGCTTTGTTTTTTGTTTGTAATAAAATGTCTCCCACATTTCCTATTTAGCGCAACACTCTGTTGGGCTAATTTCGCACTAGGCCATGTACTTACTGTACATCTGTCAGGTATATAGAGTACCAGTCTGAGTCAGTTTCTAGGAATTGTACACCAGGGGTTCATTAACTAAGACCAACTTGCATCCCTTGGTCTGACAGGGTCAGCTGCAGTCCTGAGGTTGCATGTATTGGGGAAGTCCTTCTCATTCCTTGTAACTTGTCTACCATCCGTTTGTTGATGCTCCCCATCTGCGCCATTTTAGAAAGCGGAAATATCCATTTGGAAGCTCCTTGGTCGCAATTATGGAATTGAAGCCAAGACAAAATTATAACAATTAGCGCAAAAGTTATGAAAGCGTTAATGGCAATTGAAAAAGTGACTGAAAGGAAAGTGGGCTAAGAATGACTAGAAATACGTATATTAGCATTGCTGTGTTTGCTTAGATTTTTAAAATTTCAGTTACAGGATGTGGGTGTCGCTGGCTAGGCCAGTATTTATTGTCCATCTCTAATCGCCCTTCAGAAGGTGGTGGCGAGTTACCTTCTTGAACCACTGCAGCCCATGAGGTGTACGTACACCCACAATGCTATTAGGGAGCGAACGGCAATATATTTCCAAGTGAGTGACTTGGAGGGGAATCTCCAGGTGGTGGTGCTGCCATTGTCCTTCTAGATCAGTGTTTTTCAAAGTGGGGGGGGGGGGGCGTGACCCGCAGGTGGGTTGGGGGTGTTGAAAAATGGGTCCCCAAAAAATTATCCCCAAAGATCATTTGATTTTCTCTCTGGGTAAATGTTTGTTGCCCGAAACTCATACTCGAACCATAGAAAAGATACAGCACAGAAGGAGGCCAGTTGGCCCATCTTATCCGAAGACATCAGGTGCCCTTTCTAATCCCCCCCTTCCTGCACTTGTTCCATAACCCTTACTTAAGGTACAAATCCAGGTACTTTTTAAAAAACCTTTAGGGTCTCTGCCTCCAGCACCAACTTGAGCAGTGAATTACAGACTCCCACTACCGTCTGCATAAAGAAGTTCTTCCTCATGTCCCCTCTCCACCTTCTGCCATATTGGGTTCTGGGAATTGGGTTCAATTCCCGTACCGGCCTCCCCGAACAGGCGCCGGAATGTGGCGACGAGGGTTTTTTTTCACAGTAACTTCATTGAAGCCGACTTGTGACAATAAGCGATTATTATTATTATATCTTGAATTTATGTCACCTGGGGCGTCATTCTCCGACCCCCCAGCGGGTCGGAGAATGGCCGTTGGCCGCGTGAATCCCGCCCCCGCCGGTTGCCGAAGTCTCCGGCACCGGATATTCGGCGGGGGCGGGAATCGCGGCGCGCCAGTTGGCGGGCCACCCCCCGCGATTCTCCGGCCCGGATGGGCCGAAGTCCCGTCGATAAATTGCCTGTCCCGCCGGCGTGGATTAAACCACCTTTTGAACGGCGGGACAAGGTGGCGTGGGCGGGCTCCGGGGTCCTGGGGGGGGCGCGGGGCGATCTGGCCCCGGGGGGTGCCCCCACGGTGGCCTGGCCCGCGATCAGGGCCCACCGATCCGCGGGCGGGCCTGTGCCGTGGGGGCACTCTTTCCCTTCCGCCTCCGCCACGGTCTCCACCATGGCGGAGGCGGAAGAGACTCCCTCCACTGCACATGCGTGGGAAACTGTCAGTGGCCGCTGACGCTCCAGCGCATGCGCCGCCCCGAGATGTCATTTCCGCGCCAGCTGGCGGGGCAACAAAGGCAGTTTCCGCCAACTGGCGGGGCGGAAATCCCTCTGGCGTTGGCCGAGCCCCTCAATGTTGGGGCTCGGCCCCCAAAGATGCGAAGCATTCCGTACCTTTGGGGCGGCGCGATGCCCGTCTGATTGGTGCCGTTTTGGGCGCCAGTCGGCGGACATCGCGCCGTTTCGGGAGAATTTCGCCCCAGGTTCTAGAATTCTCCACCTAGGGAAACAATTTTATCCTGTCCACTCTATGGGCGAAATTCTCCTACCCGCCCCGCCACATTTCTGCCCCGACCGGCCGGCGGGAGTCTCCGTAACACCGGCCGGTCAATGGGGTTTCCCATTGTGGGGCAGCCCCACGCCGTCGGGAAACCCCCGGGCACCGGCAAAACGGAGACTCCCGCCGGCGGAGAATGACGCCCTATCAATTCCCCTCATAATTTTAGACACTTCAATGAAATCACCCCTCAGCCTTCTTTGCTCCAAAGAAAATAACCCCAACCTCTCCAATCTCTCCTTGCAGCTACACTTTTCTAGCCCTGTAAACCTCTTCTGCACTCTCTCCAGAGCAATTACGTCCTTCCTCTCGTGTGCAGACAGAACTGCGCACAATACTCCAGTTGTGGTCTCACCAGTGTTTCACACAATTTCAACACTATATCCTTACTTTTATATTCTATATTCTGCCAATGAAGGCGAGAATTTTATATGCTTTCTTTACAACCTTGTCTACTTGAACTGCTGCCTTTAGGGACCTGTGTACTTGTACGCCAAGATTATTCACTCAATCTGCTGCTCTTAGTATGTTCCGATTTATTGTGTACTCCCTATAACTGTTTGACCTCCCTAAATACACTTCTCTGTTAAATGACATCTGCCGCTTTATTGTCCACCCCATCAACCCATCTATATCAATTTGGAAATTCTAGCTATCCTCTACACTGTCCGCCACTTGGCCAATACTTGTGTCATTTGCAAATGTCAAATCATGCTCCCTAAATCGCTAATATATAACACAAACAGTAAGGGCCCCAACACTGAGCCCTGTGGAACACCACTAGAAACAACTTCCCATTTGCAAGGGCAGCCATCGACCATTACCCTTTGTTTCCTGTTACTAAGCCAACTTTTTATCCAGTTTGTCACACTTCCCTGTATCCCATTAGCTTTTACTTTTTTGACCAATCTGCCATGTGAGCATTTGTCAAATGCCTTGCTAAAATCCATGCACACAACATCCACTGCACTACCTTTATCCACTGCACTACCTTTATCCTCAAATAATTCAATCACATTTGTGAGACCAGACTTCCTTTAACAATTCCATGCTGACTATCCCTGACTAGTCCATGCCTTTCCACATGATAGTTAATCCTATCTCTCAGGATTGATTCTACTAATTTCCCCACCACCGACATTAGACTAATGGCTCTATAACTTTTTGTTTTTTCCTTCAATCTCTTTTTAATCAATCGAACCACATTTGCATTTCTCCAGTCCTCCATTACCTCCCCTGTATCCAGTGAGGATTGGAAAATCATCCTCTGAGCATCCGCTATTTCCTCCCTGACCTCTTTCAGTATCCTCGGAAACAATCCTTCTGACCCTGGAAACTGTCATGGTGCCCGGGTGGCACTTCCAGGCTGGCAGGGGCACTGCCATGGTGCCAGGCTGGTAGTTCCAAGGTGCCCGGGTGCCAGGTTGCCTGTGCTAGGGGTTGAGCCCAGGGGAGCGTTACGCATGAGAGATGGGTGAGGGGGGCCTCGAGGACCCGGGAGGAGGTTGTGTGAAGTGGGGTAGGGATCCGAAGGCTGCAGTGGGGTTGCTGATGGAGGTCAAAACATCGGGGCTGTTTTTAAAAATGATTCCCCAATCGGCAAGTAGTCTTCCTGCACTGGTGAGCTGAGCTTGTTGGTGCAGGAAATGACTAAAGTGCGGCCTGGCTCCTCGCCAGGCCAAAAAAAAGGCAAAGTGCCATTGAATAAACGTTCCTGAAACCAAACAGAATTTTTAGCCGTTAAATTGCACCAGACGTCTGAACATCTTGTATGACTGATGCACAATAAATGAGTGTATTGTCTGATTTCGGGTATTTATTTTGATTTTATATGTTGACGTGAAGAATAAGGGGTGTCATTCTCCGACCCCCCAGAGGGTCGGAGAATGGCCGTTGGCCACCGTGAATTCCGCCCCCGCCGGTTGCCGAAGTCTCCGAAGGGAGAAAAGTCGGCGGGGCGTTAATGGCGCCGCTGCCGTCGGAGAATGTCACGGGTCTGCGCAAGGCAGCCGATTTTCGGCCTGCCGATATTCTCCCTTCCGGATGGGCCGAAGTCCCGTCGACGTGATGACCGTTCACGTCGACGTAAATTAAACCTCCTTTTCATCGGCGTGACCCTGTGCTCCAGGTTCACGCCGACCAGCGTGGAGGTGAGTGACGGCCTGGGGGGGTTGGCTCTGGGCAGGCGATGGCGTGGCCGCAGTCTGAATGCGTGAGGAGAGGTGTGTCTCGGGTTGTGTGGGTGTGTGTGCGGCGGGGGGGGCGGGGGGGGGTGGTTAGAATAGGCTGGGCTCCGGGGGAGTGCCGGCAGGGGGTCCGTGCCGGGGAGGGGGAATGGGGGCGGGGTTCCGTGCCGGGGTGGAGGTTGGGGGGGGGGTCCGTGCCGGGGTGGAGGTTGGGGGGGTCCGTGCCGGGGAGGGGGATGGGGGGTCCGTGCCGGGGAGGGGGATGGAGGGTCCGTGCCGGGGTGGAGGTTGGGGGGGGGTCCGTGCCGGGGTGGAGGTTGGGGGGGGGGGGGGTCCGTGCCGGGGTGGAGGTTGGGGGAGGTCCGTGCCGGGGAGGGGGATGCGGGGTCCGTGCCGGGGTGGAGGTTGGGGGGGGTCCGTGCCGGGGGTGGAGGTTGGGGGGTGGGTCCGTGCCGGGGAGGGGGATGGGGGTCCGTGCCAGGGTGGAGGTTGGGGGGGGGTCCGTGCCGGGGAGGGGGATGGGCGTGTCCGTGCTGGGGAGGGGGATGGGGGGTCCGTGCCGGGGTGGAGGTTGGGGGGGCTGTCCATGCCGGGGTGGAGGTTGTGGGGGTCCGTGCCGGGGTGGGGGATGGGGGGTCCGTGCCGGGGAGGGGGATGGGGGGTCCGTGCCGGGGTGGAGGTTGGGGGGGGGGGGTCCGTGCCGGGGTGGAGGTTGGGGGGGGGTCCGTGCCGGGGTGGAGGTTGGGGGGTGGGTCCGTGCCGGGGAGGGGGATGGGGGGGGTCCGTGCCGGGGAGGGGGATTGGGGGGGTCCGTGCCGGGGAGGGGGATGGGGGGGGATCCGTGCCGGGGTGGATTTTGGGGGGGGGGGGTCCGTGCCGGGTGGAGGTTGGGGGGGGGTCCGTGCCGGGGAGGGGGATTGGGGGGGGGTCCGTGCTGGGGTGGAGGTTGGGGGGGGGGTCCGTGCCGGGGAGGGGGATGGGGGGTCCGTGCCGGGGTGGCGGTTGGGGGGGGGGTCCGTGCCGGGGAGGGGGATGGGGGGTCCATGCCGGGGAGGAGGATGCGAGGGCAAGTGAGTTGGTCCACCTGGCCAGGTGCCAGCCTCCAACAGTTGGACCCATGCGGTCCATGCCACCTGGCTGGGGGGAGGAGGGGATATGGGCAATGATGACATGTCGTCGTTCCCCTCCCCCCCACCAGGCCGTCATGTTTTCCGATCATCCAGCAATGTTGGCCGCCGTGGCGGCAGCCGCTCATGTCTATATTGCCCTGGATGAGGAGGAGGAGGAGCGTGCCAGAGAGGCGGCGCAGGCTGCCGCAGAGGGACAGGCGGCAGCCGCCCAGGCTGGAGGGACACCTGACCGACAGGCCGAGGAGGGGGAGGAGGACGTCGCGGCCCCACGGCAACGGTGGCACCCGAGGGCGCCCCGTGTGTACCAGCCCCGGCAGTCATACCAGGACCTCACGGACCGGGAATGCAGGAGGAGACTCCGGATGAGGCGGGAAACCGTGGCACACATCTGCTGGCACACCTGTCACCGCGTGGCACTGGCGGGGGACACCCTCTCCTCGTGTCCGTCAAGGTTACAGTGGCCCTGAACTTTTATGCAACGGGGTCATTCCAGGCACCGAGTGGGGACCTGTCCGGCATATCGCAGACATCGGTGCACCGGTGCATCCGGGCAGTGACAGATGCCCTATATGCCATGGCGCACCGCTACATCCGCTTCCCCGTGGACCGGGCCAGCCAAGATGCCCGGGCCGTGGGCTTCTCTGCCGTGGCCAGATTCCCCATGGTCCAGGGCGCGATCGATGGGATGCACGTCGCCGTGCGGCCACCTGCAGTTAACAGGGCCGTGTTCACCAATAGGAAGGGGACCTATTCGATGAACATACAGGTGGTCTGCGACCACCGCATGATGATCCTGCACGTCTGCGCCCGTTACCCAGGCAGTGTACACGACTCATACGTGTTGTCGCGGTCATCCATCCCCGGCATGTAGGAGGGATGCCATCCCCGACTGAGGGGCTGATTGCTGGGCGACAGGGGCTACCCATTACGATCGTGGCTGATGACGCCTAGAGGGAGGCCACACAATGAGGCAGAGAACCGCTACAATGATGCCCATGTAGCGACAAGGGGAGTGATAGAGAGGTGCTTTGGCGTGCTGAAGATGCGTTTCAGGTGCCTGGACCTCTCTGGGGGCGCCCTCCAGTATCGGTCAGATAGGGTCGGCCGCATCATTGTGGTGTGTTGCGTCCTGCACAACATAGCCCAGCAGAGGGGCGATGTGCCGCAGGCAGAGGAGGGCGGAGTGGAGGAGCAGCAGGAAGAGGCGCAGTCCTCCCCAGATGAGGGGGATGGGGGTAATGGTCAGGGCAGACGGGGTAGACACAGGCGGGTGGCTGTCCACCGTTACTGGCTGGCCCAGCGGGCACGGGACAGACTGACAGACGCCCGCTTCACTGACTAGATGGGCGTGGGAATCGGGTAGTATGGCCACAGACCGCACACCATGGCAACAGCCGACCACCCACACCCCCGACCCATCCACCCACCCAGCACCCTCACTCCCCTCCCCAACCCCACCCACCCCACCCGTATGCACACCACCCCCCCCATTGCCGATCCACCTGCGGCACACCGGGCCGGGCTCACACAGTTGCGGGTGGACGCGCGTCTATTGCAGGCCATGGAGGATGATGACAACCCGCCCTGCGGTGAGCTCCTGGCTCTACATCGTTGGACTATGTCTGACCCATGGCCACAGTACCATCATCCACCCGGACCATCCCTGCATGCGGCTGTGACACTGCAGCGCACGGTCCCGTCCTCTGCCCGGGGGATGTTGATGGCAGCCCAGGGGGAAGGGGGCAGACTCACCTGGGGCTGAGGTAACACCACCCCTCACACACACACTTGCGCTCAACGTACATGACACCCCCGCACGCTTTGGACAGAGCACAAAGGCAGCTTCTGTAGGTGTAACATTGACTTTAATAACCAAAGGAGTTCATGCACGTGCCCTAGCCCCTAAAACTCATCTGTGCCCTGCACCCGTGCCAACTTACTCAGTGCCTAATTGTTTGGCCTTACGGGCCCTTTGACTACGTCTACGTGGTTCCCCAGACGGTACAGCAGAACTGGAGGTGGACTCCTGTGATTCCTGCCCTCTGACACTGGATCCCTTTGGCGGCCGTTTCCTGGGGCGTCCTGGCCTAGATGGGCCAGGCTGCGGCCCGGGCGACTGGGATGGCGAGCTGCCAGCCTGTCCTGCCCGTTGCCCACCCGATGCACCTGGGACGGAAGGGGGGGAGTCCGAGGTGTCGCGGTGTACCGGGACCTCCCCTACAGGGGGAGCCGGGACGGACCACACCACCTCCTCCTCCCTCGGGGTGCCCGATGGCCCCCAGGCCTCTACATGGGTGGGGGATGCGAACGGACTGGCCATCCGACGCCCCCCCGACATCTGGCGCTGCCAGTCCTGGAGGCCCGTGCTGGTATCGACAGGGGTCTGCAGGGTTGCAGCCATGGAGCCCAGGGGGTTGGCAAACCCTGTCTGTGACAGTGCGATGCCGGCTCGCACATGGCCACTGGCGCCGATGCCCTCAGCGATGGCCTGCAGAGACTGGGCCATGGCCTGCTGAGACTGGGCCATGGCCTGCAGAGACTGGGCTATGGCGTTGAGCGCCTCTGCCATCTGGCGCTGGCACTGGCTCATGGCCTCCTGTGAGAGGGCAGCCATTTCCTGGGCCACAGACGCCGCCTGCACGGAAAGCCCCAGGCCTCGCAAACCGTTCCCCATGTCTGACACCGTCGCACCCATTGCCTCCACCGCGGACGCCACCCGTGCGGTGTCAGCCTGGGTGGCACGCATGACCGGCACCACTCCCAGCTCCTGGACACGGGTGGACTCCTCCACCTACGACTGCAGCCGCCGCAAGCCGCCCGTCACCCTCTTCGCTCGTCTCCGGGTCGGTGGTTGCATCGGATCTATGTGTGGGTGTGGTAACTCCAGGAACCCGGGATCCATCTGGGCGGCAGATGTTCACTTGGGCTGGGCTGCCCTCCGACCGCCCCACCTCTCTGCTGCTCCTACCTCCACCTGCTGTCCCGGGACGGCTGTGTTGTGCGCACCAGTGAGTGTACCAGACGCCTCATCACTAAAGTGCCCAACCGAGGTGAGTGTTTCTGCGATGGTGGAGAGTGTTGGTGACAGCAGTGGCGTTGTGTCGTGCTCTTCGTCCCACTCTGAGTCCATGGCACTTTGGGGTGGGGGTTCGTCTCCACCCATCCACTCTGAGTCACTGTCCGGTATTTCGTCTTCCTGGGCAGTGGTGTCCTGGGTAGTGGTGTCCTGGGTAGTGGTGTCCCGGGTAGTGGTGTCCCGGGTAGTGGTGTCCCGGGTAGTGGTGTCCTGGCTCGGATGTGACGGGGGCCTGTGGCTGCTCCCCTCGTCGCTGGGTGGTCGCTCCCGCACGTGACGGGTGTGTCGTCTCCCTGTTGCTCCAGGTCTCTCCGTCTCCCGTGGCCTCCGAGGGGCATCCTGCGGGTGTCGCATGCTGGAGGGTGCGGGTCTCTCCATCTCCCGTGGTGTGCGAGGGGCATCCTGCGGGCGTCGCATGCTGGAGGGTGCTGGTCTCTCCGTCTCCCGTGGTGTGCGAGGGGCATCCTGCGGGCGTCGCATGCTGGAGGGTGCGGGTCTCTCCGTCTCCCGTGGTGTGCGAGGGGCATCCTGCGGGCGTCGCATGCTGGAGGGTGCGGGTCTCTCCGTCTCCCGTGGTGTGCGAGGGGCATCCTGCGGGCGTCGCATGCTGGAGGGTGCAGGTCTCTCCGTCTCCCGTGGCCTCCGAGGGGCATCCTGCGGGCGTCGCATGCTGGAGGGTCCGGGTCTCTCCGTCTCCCGTGGTGTGCGAGGGGCATCCTGCGGGCGTCGCATGCTGGAGGGTGCGGGTCTCTCCGTCTCCCGTGGCCTCCGAGGGGCATCCTGCGGGCGTCGCATGCTGGAGCGTCCGGGTCTCTCCGTCTCCCGTGGCCTCCGAGGGGCATCCTGCGGGCGGTCTGCATCTGCGGGGATGGGTGCCTGGACGTTTGGTCCTGCGATACACAATGAAGCATGCATGGTTAGACATTAGGCAGTGATCAGGTGATATGGGGGAGGGGGATATAGGGGAGGGGGGATATGGGGACAGGCTGTCGGTGGCTCACTTGCTACTACGCCCCCGACCTCTGCATCAGCAACCTCCCGGTCGTCCGGTCCGCCAGCCAGTTCCAGGGCCCTTTCCTCGTGTTCGGTCAGTGGCCTCTCATCGGCGGGGCCTCCTCCAGTCCTCACATGCTCCGTATTGTTGTGTGCGCGCTTATCCTGTGGGGGGGGGGGGGGGGGGGGTGGCAGGGGTAAAAGGCAACACTGTTAGGCAGGTATATGAATGCACGCCATCGGTTGCGCGTGCATTGCAGAGGTTAAGGTTAGGGCTGGATTCACTTGGGGATATGGGGGAGGGGGGGATATGGGGGAGGGGGGGGATATGGGGGAGGGGGGATATGGGGGATATGGGGGAGGGGGGGATATGGGGGAGATATGGGGGAGGGGGGGATATGGGGAGGGGGGATATGGGGGATATGGGGAGGGGGGGTTATGGGGGAGGCTCACCCTGCCTGCTCTGACGAGGTCGTTCACCTTCTTGTGGCACTGGGTGCCTGTCCGTGGTGTCAGGGCCGCAGCGGTGACGGCCTCTGCCACTTCCCTCCACAGACGCCGGCTGTGGTCTGGGGCAACTCTGCGGCCATGCCCAGGATACAGGGCGTCCCTCCTCTGCTCCACCGCGTCCAGGAGCGCCTCCACATCGCGTGACTCGAACCTCGGGGCTGAGCGGCGGCCAGCCATCCAGTCGGGTGTTGCGGTCGGGTGTTCCGGTCGGGTGGGGGGGAGCAGCGGGGCCTTATGAGCCGTCACGCCGTGCGGCGCGTATGACGCTGCACGGCGTGAACCACTGCGCAAGCGCGGATCCCGTTACGTCGCTGCTAGCCCATTTCGGGCCGGAGACTTTCGACCCATTTTTCCGACGTGACGCAAGTCGGATTTGCGCCGTTTTTTGCGCCGATCGGCGGATTTTCCGCCGATAACGGAGAATTTTGCCCAAGATTTATCGTATTTCTTGAAAGCTGAATTCACATAACTATGTTGATACAATGCTCCCAGATCAGCGAATGTGTTTAGGTAGGTGGGATGGTACACGGAGTTTCAAATCCTCAGATCCATTGAGCAACATTTTAGTACATTGGATACCAGAGTTAAATCTCGGCTTTGAATTGGTTTGTGAGGGCCACGAAGAATCTAGCACGAGTTTCAAGGATGCAAAGAAATAAAATTTATTTACAATAACATATATATACACACAACAGCAGCAACCTCGCTTGCTGCTTACTCCTTCCTGCTGGTTCCAAACTGGCCAGCTTTATTTATACAGGGAGTCTGCTAATGATTTCTCCGCGCCCCCCCTCATTGGGGAAGCTCATACTCCCACAGGATTGTGGGATTGTCATTAGTCCCCAGCTATTGGTAAGCAGGCAGGTTATAACATCCCTCCCCCCCCCCCAAAGACCCTGGCGAAGGAGGGTGTCGGACTCGTTTTGCCGCAGGCCAGACACCATTTGCACGAGGCGCTGGATCGGGCGGCGTGTAACGAGGCGGAGACCGGCGCTTCTGTGATGAACGGCGTAACGGTTGTACATCCACGGCCCGTGGGCCCGAGGATTCCCCCTCTGATGCGTCCTGTGTCTCCATCTCGGAGTCAGAGTCTGCTGCCTCTGTCACCTTGGCGTCTCAATCTCCGCGCAGTTCTGTAATGACCTGCGCAGGCTTTGAGTGAGGCACCAGAGGAAGATTGTGAGGACTACTTTCCATTATCTCTGGTCTCTGCGGCTGTAGAAATGAGCTCCGGGGGCGGGGAATCTTTGGAAGGGATAGTCTTCTGGACCGAACGTGGTCTACATGTTTGCGCTGGAGACGACCTTGGGCTTGCACCTGGTAAGATATAGGACCCGTTTGGTGAAAGATTACACCAGGGACCCACTGGGCACCACCAGCAAAATTGCGAACGAACACTGGGTCACCGGGTGCAATCTGCCGAATCGGCCGATGCCGAGAAAAACCCTGTCCCTGCCGTTCTTGTGTGCGGTGTACATTTGCGCCAATGTCCGGGAAAACCATACGAAGGCGGGTGCGAAGTCTCCGGCCCATTAGGAGTACTGCGGGAGCTACCCCAGTCACCGCATGCGGGCTGGTCCTATACGAAAACAAAAAGCGAGCCAGTCTCGTATCCATTGACCCGGAAGACGGCTTCTTTAGGCCTCGTTTGAATGTCTGCACTGCGCGCTCCGCCAACCCATTTGAATCCTGGTGGTAAGGGGCAGTGCGGATATGGCGTATGCCGTTCATCTTCATGAACCTCGCAAACTCCTCACTTGTGAATGGAGTGCCGTTATCCGTGACCAGCACCTCGGGGAGGCCATGTGTACTAAAAGACAAACGCATCTTCTCAATTGTTGTGCAGGACGTTGTGCCTAGCATCTTATGCACCTCTAGCCATTTAGACTGGGCGTCAATTAATAAAAGGAACATGGATCCTTGAAAAGGGCCGGCGGAATCCGCATGCAAGCACGCCCAAGGCCGCCCTGGCCATTCCCAGTGATGTAGGGGCGCGGCCGGCGGAAGCTTCTGATGCTCCTGACAAATGGAGCAGTTTTGGGCCACCTTCTCAATGTCGGCGTCGAGGCCTGCCACCAAACATAACTCCGGGCCAACATTTTCATTTTGGTCACACCTGGATGCCCATTGTGCAAGTCTCTTAGTATCAGCTCCTGTCCTTTTACCGGGACAATCACACACGTCCCCCACAAGAGGATGCCGTCTTCCACGCTGAATTCTGACAGCTTGGAGGAAAATGCCCGCAACTCGCCTGGGAGCTGTCTATGCTGCCCACCATACAGGACTATGTGCCGAACATTTGACAGGACTGGCTCCGTCTGGGTCCACTCACGGATCTGTGATGTCGTGACAGCCAAGGTGTCCATAAAATTTAGGGTTGCAACTACCTCACCGGTCGTGGGGTCGACATGGGGCTGGTCGATAAAGGCAATCGGCTCAGTGCGTCGGCATTCGTTATCTGCGTTCCTGGTTTGTGCTCCAGAGAATACTCGTATGCAGCGAGCAACAAAGCCCAGCGCTGGATCTGTGCGGAAGCAATGGCGGTATTGGCTTATCCTCTCTGAAAAGTCCCAGCAGAGACTTATGATCAGTCACGATAGTGAAGTGGCGGCCATGCACGTACTGGTGGAAACGTTTCACTGCAAAGACCACTGCCAGGCCCTCCTTCTCGATCTGTGCGTACTTTTTTTCCGCTGCAGTCAATGTGCGGGAGGCAAAAGTTATCGGCCGCTCGGCCCCGTTCTCCATCTTGTGGGACAGGACGGCTCCAATACCATAAGGGGATGCATCACATGTGACGAGCAAAGGCTTTCCAGGATCATAGTGGGTTAGTAACCCAGATGACGACAATTGTTGTTTTACCCGCCGGAAAGCGGTTTCTTGCGGCTGACCCCAAACCCAGATGTGATTTTTCTTTCGCAGAAGATGCAACAGGGCCAGCGTAGTTGCCAGATTGGGGAGGAACTTCCCGTAATAGTTTACGAGGCCGAGAAAAGAACGAAGATGCGAAGTGTCAGTCGGGGCGGGGGCCTGTTGAATCGCGTGCACCTTCTCTGCGACGGGGTGCAAACCTTTGCGGTCCACCCGAGAACCCAGGTCGACTACTTCCTTTGCCTGAAAGACGCACTTTGTGCGACGTAAACGGACTCCAGCCTCCGAAAAGCGTTGAAGGACAGCCTCCAGATTTTCCAAATGTTCCTGCTCCGACGTCCCTCTGATCAAAACGTCATCTAAATGCCCTCCATTACGCGTTGAAAAATAGCGCAGGCAGAGGATACTCCAAAGGGCAAACGTGTATATTCATACAGGCCCCGGTGTGTATTAATCGTTACATATGGTTGGGAGACAGGGTCCAGCTCCAACTGTAGGTAGGCATGACTCATATCTAATTTTGTGAATGAGAGTTCACCTGCAAGCTTTGCGTAGAGATCCTCTGCGCGAGGAATTGGATATCGGTGGATTCGGGAAGCCGTATTCACTGTAAGTTTATAGTCACCGCACAAGCGAACTGTGGCATCTGGCTTCATTACAGGTACAATTGGTGCTGCCCAGTCAGCAAAATGGACGGGCTAGTTTCCAAATGAGTGAGCTCCCCTTCTACCTTCTCGAGCAAGGCGTAAGGCACCGGGCGCGCCCGGAAATAGCACGGCGTGGCTCCTGGTTCGACTTGGATACGGGCTATGGCCCCTTTTATTTTCCCCAAACTGGGCTGGAATACATCTGGGTATCGTCCTAGCACCTCAGTCAACCCTCCAGAAACTGTTTGGAGGATGTGCTGCCACTGCAAGCGCAAATGGCGCAACCAGTCCCGACCCAACAGGCTGGGCCAATGGCCGTGCACCACGATAAGTGGGAAACCCCCCTCCTGGCATCCATAAACAACAGGGGTCATCGTAGTTCCTGCAATGTCCAATGGTTCCCCCGTGTAGGTGGCCAAACTGGCCTGTGTGTCGGTTAATGTAAGGATCTGTATACCCTGTTTGATGCGGTCGAATGTCCTCTGGGCGATCACGGAGACCGCTGCGCCAGTGTCCAACTCCATCTCAAGCGGTTGACCATTGACCCGTACTGTCACCTTAATGGGGGCCACATGGAGAGCTGCCACACAATGCAGCTGCAGGCAGTCGTCCTCCGTCTCCACGTCCTCAGGAGTAGTCGCCGCAGGTTCATCCACATGGAAGGTACGGCCCCTGGGCTGGTCCCAGTTTTGGTCAGAACGACGGCGCCTCTGTCGCCCCCAGGACCGCCGTCCGTGACGGGGTCGGCGCCTACAAGCCTGACACAGACATGGCTCCTCATCCATTGGTTCTGGAGACGGCTCCCTTCGGGGAGGAATGTCCGACGGCCACTGGCGTCGATCCGGACGTCGTCTCGCCCAAGGTACCGCAGGAGTGCGGGGGGAGGTTTTCGGACGGAAGGGGTTGCGCCCCAAGGCATGCACCTCCATTCCCTGTATCTCCTGCACTCCTCGTTCTGCGCTCTCTCAGGACAATACTATTTGAATGGCCTGTTGAAAAGTCAATGTTTACTCAGCTAACAACTTTCTCTGGGTGGCCGCATTGTTAATACCGCAAACCAAACGGTCACGTAACATTTCTGACAAGGTCTCACCATAGTCACAGTACTCCGCAATCCTGCGTAGCCTGGATAGAAAGTCGGCAAGGGATTCTCCTGGGGTCCTCTCAGCGGTATTAAACCAGTAACGTTGATCTATCGTGGACGGGGTTGGGTTAAAATGCTGCCCCACTAAATTCAGAAGTTCAACAAACGTTTGGTGTCCGGCGCAGCTGGGTACGTAAGGCTCCTAATCACCCCAAATGTATGCGGGCTGCAGGTGGTGAGCAATATGACCACCTGGCGCTCGTTTTCGGTGATATTGTTTGCCCGGAAATAGTAATGCATCCGTTGTGCGTACTGGTTCCAGCTTTCCTGCGCAGCATCAAAAACATCCAAACGTCTGTACAGAGGCATGGTGTAACAGAAAATAACTTCCAACCTGTATCCAACAAAAATCCAGGGAGGTGGCTTCAGCAGTGTAGACAGCTATTCACTTTAACCCTCATCGCCAGTTTTGTGAGGGCCACGAAGAATTCAGCACGAGCTTCAAGGATACAAAGAAATAACATTTATTTACAATAACATTTCTATACACAACAGCAACAACCTCGCTTGCTGCTTACTCCTTCCTGTTGGTTCCAAACTGGCCAGCTTTATTTATACAGGGAGTCTGCTCATGATTTCTCCGCCCCCCTCATTGGGGAAGCTCATACTCCCACAGGATTGTGGGATTGTCATAGTCCCCAGCCAATGGTAAGCAGGCAGATTATTACAAATTGGAAACGTCCAGTTGGACAAAGTCAGCAAATTCAGAGTCAGGACTATGAAACTGATTGTTGGTAAGTGAAATTTGCAATACACAAGGTGGTATTATTTTGTTGCCATGCAACATCGTGGCTTTAAGTATGCAGAACTGAATGCAATTTACCATCATAAGTGAGGCAGATCAATTACATTAATTTTAAAGATATTAAAAAGTGAGAACCGGCACACCTAATTAGTAAGTGAGTGTTGTGTGGGTCGTGAGGAACATTTGGTGAAAGTGGGTCACCAGAAAGAAAGTTTGAATAAACACTATTCTAGATGGTAGCATTCATGGGCGTCATTCTCCGACCCCCACGCCGGGTTGGAGAATCGCCGGGGGCTGCCGTGAATCCCGCCCCGCCGGTTGCCGAAGTCTCCGGCACCGGATATTCGGCGGGGGCGGGAATCGGGCCGCACCGATTGGCGGGCCCCCCCGCTCGATTCTCCGTCCCGGATGGGCCGAAGTCCTGCCGATAAATTGCCTGTCCCGCCGGCGTGGATTAAACCACCTTTTGAACGGCGGGACAAGGCGACGTGGGCGGGCTCCGGGGTCCTGGGGGGGGCGCGGGGCGATCTGGCCCCGGGGGGTGCCCCCACGGTAGCCTGGCCCGCGATCGGGGCCCACCGATCCGCGGGCGGGCCTGTGCCGTGGGGGCACTCTTTCCCTTCCGCCTCCGCCACGGTCTCCACCATGGCGGAGGCGGAAGAGACTCCCTCCACTGCACATACGTGGGAAACTGTCAGCGGCCGCTGCGCTCCCGTGCATGCGCCGCCCCGAGATGTCATTACCGCGCCAGCTGGCGGGGCAACAAAGGCCGTTTCCACCAGCTGGCGGGGCGGAAATTCCTCCGGCGCCGGCCTAGCCCCTCAATGTTGGGGCTCTGCCCCCAAAGATGCGGAGCATTCTGCACCTTTTGGGCGGCGCGATGCCCGGGCGCGATGCCCGTCTGATTGGCGCCGTTTTGGGCGCCAGTCGGCGGACATCGCCCCGTTTCGGGAGAATTTCGCCCCATGTGTTTGGAAGCTGCTGTCTAAGGAACAATGGTGAGTTTCTGCAGTGCATCTTGTAAATGGTACACAGGGCTGTCACTGTTCATCCGTGGTGGAGGGGTTGATTCTTTTGGAAGAGGTAGCAATCAAGTAGGCTGCTTTCCCCTGGATGGTGTGGAGCTATTTTTAAGTGTTGTTAGAGCTGCACTCATCCAGGCAAGTGGGGATGATTCCATCACACTCCTGACTTGTACTTTGTAGATGGAGAGGAAGCAGATGTGTTATCGCCACAGGATTCCTAGCCTCTGACCTGCTCTTGTAACCACAGTATTTATTTAGGCTCATCTAGTTTAGTTTCTAGTCCCTGATAACCCCCAGGAAGTTGATAGTCGGGGTTCAGCGATGGTAGGGCCCTTGAAAGTCAAGGGGCAATGGTTTGCTTCACTCTTGTTGGAGATGACCATTGCCTGGGACCTGTGTGGCACAAATGTTACTTGCCAGTTGTCAGCCCAGCCTAGATATTGTCCAGGTCTTGCTGCATTTTGACATGGACTGCTTCAGTGACAGATGAGTCGCAAATGGTGCTGAACATTACGCAGGCATCAGCGATCATCTCCGCTTCTGATCTTATGATGGAAAGAAATTCATTGATGAAGCAGTTGATGATGGTTGGGCCTAGGACATTACCAAGAGGAACTCCTACAGTGATGTCCTGGAGCTGAGACCACCACAACCATCTTCCATTGTGCCAGGCATGACTCTAACCAATGGAGGGCTTTCCCCCTGATTCCCATTGACTCCAGTTTATCTAGGGCTCCTTGATGCCACACTCGGTCAAATACTGTATTGATGTCAAGGGAAGTCGCTCTCACCTCACCTCTGGACTTCAGCTTTTTTGTCCATTTGTGAATCCAGGCTGTAATGAGGTCTGGGACTGAGTGACCAAGGCGGAACCCAAACTGAGCATCAGTGAGCAGGTTATTACTGAGTAAATGGTGCTTTATAGCGCTGCTGATGACCTTTTGCATCACCTTACTGATGATCAAGAGTAGACTGATACAACGATGATTGGCCAGGTTGGGTTTTTCCTGTTTCTTGTGTACAGGCCATACCTGGGCAATTTTCCACGTTGCTGGGTAGATGCCAGTGTTGTAACTATATTGGAACAGCTTGGCTAGCGGCACGGCAAGTTCTGGGGCACAAGTCTTCAGTACTATTGCTGGAATCTTGTCAGAGCCCATCGTCTTTGCAGTTTCCAGTGCCAGCAAATGTTTCTTCATATTATGTGGAGTGAATCGAATTGGCTGAAGACTAACATCTGTGATGCTGGGGATATCTGGAGGAGACCGAGATAGATTATCCAATTCAGTCGACACTCCTGGTTGAAAATGTTTATGAATGATTCAGCCTTATCTTTTGCACTGAATTGGTGGGCTCCTCCATCATTGAAGATGGGGATATTTGTGGAGTCTCCTCCTCCAGTGAGTTGTTTAATTGTCCACCACTATTCATGGCAGGATTTGGTAGGACTGTAGAGCCTAGATGGTTTGATGGTTTTGTAGAATTGTTCAGCTGTGTCTATTACTTGCTTCTTATGTTGTTTGGCACACAAGTAGTCCTGTGTTGTAGCTTCATCACGTTGACACCTCATTTTTGGGTATGCCTGGTGTTGCTCCTAGCATGTTCTCCGGCACCCTTCATTGAACCAGAGCTGATCCCTGGCTTGACGTTAATGGTAGAGTGGGGGATGTGCCAGGCCATGAGGTTACAGATTGTTGTTGAGTGCAACTCTGCTGTTGCTGATGGTCCACAGAGCCTCATGGATGCCCAGTCTTGAGTTGCTGTTCGAAGTCTATCCCATTTAGCACAGTGGTAGTGTCTCACTACACGATGGACAATATCCTCAATGTGAAGATGGGACTTTGTCACCATAAGTACTGTGCAATGGTCACTCCTACTGATACTGTCATGGACAGATGTATCTTCGGCAGGCAGGTTGGTGAGGATGAGCTGAAATATGTTTTCCCTCTTGTTGGTTCCCTCACCACCTGCCGTAGTCCCAGCTATGTCAATTAGAACCCACCCAGCTTTGTCTGTGGTGGTACTACTGAACCACACTTGGTGATGGACATTGAAGTCCCCCAACCAGAGTACATTCTGCACCCTTGCCAACCTCAGTGCTTCCTCCAAGTGGTGTTTAACATGGAGGAGTATTGATTCCTCAGCTGAGAGGGGAACATACATGGTAAACAGCAGGAGGGTTCATTGCCCATGTTTAACCTGGTGCTTTGAGACTTAATGGGATCTAGAGTCAATGTTCTGCTACCTTACTGGGTATGTCCTGCCAGTGGGTCAGGGCATGCCCAGGGATGGTGATAGTTGTTCCTGGGGCAACATCAGTAAGTTATGAATCTGTGAGTATTGCTATGTCAAGCTGTTGCTTGACTAATCTGTGAGACAGCTCACCTAAATTTAGCACAATCCCCCAAACGTTAGTGAGGAGGTTACTAATGTTAGTGCAGAGCTTATGGCCTCATTCAGTGGCACTCGATACCTGATCAAAGGATCTGACATTGCGAAAGGCGGTGGCTGCACCCTCCTCCTCCACCACCCCCCACCCCCCCCCCCCACGCTTTCTGCTGACCCTCCTCATCCTCCATGATCCCTTCCCACCATCACTCACTTCTGCCCTGGGACCCAACAACAATCCTCGGCCTTGGGTGGATGTCAGACCAGCACCACCACCCCAACGGAACTGCCATTCAATAGAGCTGCCGACCTCCGATTGGCTGTCAGCCCTTGGTGATGGGACTTCCATCCCCAGGGTCCTTGATCTCGGAGGTAGGCCCACTGCTGGCCTGTCAAGTGTCCGAGTGGGACAAGGTGTAACAGGCCTTCCAGAAACATAGGCAATGTGGGGCTCCTGCCAGTTCTTCAGCAGGCAGCTAACAGCCCCCACTTTTTAACCCTTTTTGACTCTCTTCAGACACTACCTTATCTATTGAGCATTGCTAGAACTTTCTGTGTTACTTCAAATTTCCAGGATCCACAGCATTTTGCTTTTGAGTTATGAAGATAATCATTAGCTTCAAGAGATAAGAAAGACATTCACTGTCAATTTTATTTTTTATTTCATAATTTGCAGAATAAATGAGAAAATATAGGTCAATATATTGGTCATTCAAAATCACAACACACACATTTCTGAGGTCCAATCAAGATTCATTACTTTATTGGAACTGAGTGGATTAGGCTTTAGGTTTTATTCTGCTATCAGTCTTCATGTTACTAAATAGAATTTAGAAAATAACCTTGTACAGCTGGTATGATTTATATTTTAATTCTGGTCTTGAAGCTATTTTAATTAGAATTAATCTCTAATAATTAATTATAATATTAGAATAATTAATAAATAATTTAAATAGTTTATCCTGAGAATTTTCTGTTGGCAATTTAACTAGCTTTGAATAATCATTGGTTTAAAAAATATTGAAAACACATTTGAAAAGTATAATTAATGTTTCATATTTACAAAGTATATTTTTGAAATATCGGTTTAAGATTATAGTGTGCTGCATAATATTACAAACCATGATTAAACACGGATCAAAATGTATGGTACAGTACAATACACTATTATAGGTGACTAGTAGGCATTTATATAACCCCATACTGGCTACAATGTTTCTGCACTATTATGGAACAACAAGGGCATAAGAAATATTAAAATTTGCTAGAAATTTAAAACGTGTTCAAATGAATAGAACCATGTCACAGAATCTTACAGCACAGAATATCATTAGGCCCAATGTACCTGGAACAGCTCTTTGGCAGCTAGAGCTATTCAATTAATCCCACAGCGCTGCTCTTCCTCATAACCCGACGATTTGTTTCCCCCTCCAATATTTATCCAATTTTCCTTTTAATGTTGCTATCGGATATTCTTCTATCACCCTTTCAGACAGCGCAATTAAAAATAAAATCCTCATGCCACTTCTAGTTCTTTTGTGAGCCACCTTAACTCTGTCTCCTCTGGTAAAAGAACCTTCTGCCACTTGAGGCAATTAATGAAATATTGAACTTCTTAGACACCCATCATTTGTCAGATAGCTCCATTCTATTCCATGACTGTCACATTGACACAAATTTAGCAATTAATTTGCTTTTATTGATCCTAAAATTTGACAGGTAAAAGAGGCTACATCGCAATTATGTACAGAAATGTCTTAATAAATGGATCATCTTCGCAGACACTGTTCATCCAACCACAATGTGCTGTCAGCTACTCCATAGATGGCTTGTCTCACTGGGTCCGTTTAATGACAGGTTTCATTGAAATATCCTCATCTGATAACCCTCAAAACAACTGTTCAAGAGTTCCCCAGATAAAACGGAGACCTGTCACATTGTTGATGCTCCAGACTTGCATTGCGCTTAAAAGCCTCAGGTTCATTTTATGCCTTAAACTGAGTTTAGGGGCCTGACAATTCGAACAAAACAATGAGCTCACAGTGAGGACATAAATCAATGACATCCAGATGAAACTTACTAAAATTGTGAAACTAAGCTGTACTTTTCGTGTGCTGGAACTATGAACAGGGAAATAATTCTCTATACCGGGCACAATCTGTATCTTTCTTCAAGTTTGCAACAGGACCACCCATTTAAAAAAAAAGGGGGCTTGATTCTCCATTATTGGGACTATGTCCCCACACTGGCGCCAAAACGGTAGAGTTTTACGCCAGAAAAACTTGGATCAAAGGGACATGAATTCCCAGCGCTGCAGGGGGCTAGCAGGGACCCGGAGTATATCTTGCAGCGTTTGCTGCAGATACGGGCCCCCGCACTTCCGGATCGGAGGCTGCGCATGCGCATCTCGGCGGCCTCCGGCGGCCGTGCCGTGCTCTCTGGCGGACTTGGACTGCGGAACTAGACGCACAAAATAGACCCCCTGATTGGCCACACCCCCCGACCCTTAACCCCTGCACTAGCATTCCCCGGCCGCCTATATAAGGCCCCCCCCCGGCCTCTGATCCACCCGCCCCCGACCAGGATGGCCACAGACCGAGTCCGCAGCTGCCACGCGAGTATCCCGACCGGCTGGAGCACATTAGTTCCAAGCCTTCGGTACTTCAGCCAGTGGGGGCGGAGAATGGCTGAGTGGGCCTCTGGCAATGGCCCCAGCGGACGCCGCTTTTCAGGGCCCGCCGAATCGGTGAACCGGTGCCGGTCCCGATTTCTCGCAGAAACAGATCCTCCACACCCGCGCCGGCCGCGATTTCGGCACGAGGGTGCAGAGAAACCAGCCTAAGAGGCCGAGACTAAAATTGTACAAGTTGTAAAATCTGGCCAGACTTCGCTGTAGTGGGGTACTTAACACTTCCTGTCATTAGTTACATTCAGCTGAAAACAATTTTGTCCACTAATCTATAGATAACAGTGCGGCAAGTTGTAAGGTACAGCCAAGGATGCCAACACATCTTAATGTTCGCACTTTATGTATTGGCTTAGGGTCCAGCAGGTATTTCCAACAGAGTTGTTAGCAGCAATTTCCAGAGTTGCAGCAGCAATCAATCTCCCACAATAGGCAGATGAGCAGGCTGTGAATTACAAGATTAAGGGGCAATCCTTGGATTAGATCAGGCAAGCTATCAATCTCCTACAATTAGCATCAATCAATCCTCTACAATAGCCAAATGAATGGCTTGTGAAGAACATGGGGCGGGATTCTCCCCTACCCGGCGGGGCGGGGGGTCCCGGCGGGATGGAGTGGCGTGAACCACTCCGGCGTCGGGCCACCCCAAGGGTGCGGATTTCTGCGCACCTTTAGGGGCCAAGCCCTCACCTTGAGGGGCTAACCCCGTGCCAGAGTGATTGGCGCGCAGCCAGCCAGCGGCAAAGGCCTTTGGCGCCAAGCCAGCCGGGGCCGAAAGGACTTCACCGGGCGGCGGAAGTCCACGCATGCTCGAGAGCGTCAGCGGCTGCTGACGTCTTCCCCGCGCATACGCAGGAGGGTGTCTCTTCCGCGTCGGCCATGGTGAAGACTGTGGCTGAGGCGGATGGAAAAGAGTGCCCCCACGGCACAGGCCTGCCCGCGGACCGGTGGGCCCCGATCGCGGGAGGGGCCACCATGGGGGCATCCCCCAGGGCCAGATCGCCCCGCACCCCCCCAGGACCCTGGAGCCCACCCGCGCTGCCTAGTCCCGCCGGGAAGAGAGGTGGCTTGATCCTCGCCGGCGGGACAGGCATTCCAGCAGCGGGACTTCGACCCATCGCGGGCCGGAGAATCGCCGGGGGAGGGCTCGCCGACAGGCGCGGCGCAATTACCGCCCCCGCCAAATATCCGGTGCCGGAGAATTCGGCAACTGGCGGGGGTGGGATTCATGCCAGCCCCCGGCGATTCTCCGACCTGGCGGTGGGTCGGAGAATCCTGCCCATGACTAGAGAGAGAGAGATGTCCTTGATTAGATCTAGTAAGCTATCAATCTCTCACTATAGCTTGACTAGAATACAAGCAACAAGATAAGGCAAGATATAAAACAGTACAAGAAGTGCCACATGTTGAGACAGAGCAATAAGAGAGTCCTGCAACTGAAAATTCCCATTCCGAAGTGGGGCCAAAGTGCTTTGTGCGGGATTTTAAAATAGTTGGCGAGACCCATTTTTGGGATTTCTGCCCCATTTCAACCTCCAGCAGGTGACCAACCATCCTATATTTTACAGGATTGTCCTATATTTAGCCATTTGTCCCAGATCCCATCACAATTTTTCTCCAAGATGGCATAACCCAGATTTCTGCTATACATGTGATTCTTGTATCTTCAGTGCACACTATGCATATGCTGATGCGATGTAAGGCCATGTCTGTCTGGAGCCAAGAAGAAGCATGGAGGAGGAGCGCTGTAGCAGAGCTTCGGTGAACTCATTGGATCTGCAACTTATAAGAGTAGACTGTGATCAGCAGCCCTGAGTCAGAGGGCAGGGGAGTAATAGTGCAATTCAATGCTTGATGGTTGGTTCAGACATGAGGCTTGGTTGGGTAGTGAAGGAAGACCTGAGGTTCAGTGAGGGTCTCATACCTAAGGCTCAGTTGCTGGATGAAGGTAGGTCCAAAGCTCAGTCATGGGTCCAGACCTTGGTACTTGGGTGTGCTTCTAAGCTATTTCCACCCCCAATCTGGCCACCACCCATCACCGCCCCCAAGCTTCAGCAACCCCTAACCTCAGCAGCAATACCTCCTTCATCCCCCCAGCAATTCCCATACCCCACCCCCCAATCCTCAGCAGCAACCAAACACCTCATCCAGTCCCCGATGTTTTGCTGTTTCAAAGTTTTGACAGATATCTTAGATCCTAGACAGCTTTGAAAAGCTCTAATGGACTCTGCTCAGGAGGATTTGTTTACACAATTGTTTTGGGCTATATCAATTTCAATGCTTTGTCTCCTATCAACCCAATAATGGATTTTACTAGGGGGGTTTGTTAACACAGTTGTTCAGTGTAATTTCAATATGAATACTTGGCTGCCTTTCAAACCACTAATGGATTCTTCTCAGCAATTTTTGTTGACATGGCTGCCTTGGGGAAAGTTAGCGTGTTTATTTTGACAGATTTATGAGCTTCTGAAGAGGATAATGGTTTTCTAATGGCCATCAAGTATATTTTGGCATGTTAATGAGCTTGCAAATGGAAAATAGAAGTGAGCCTTTTAACCCGGCTGCCTCAGCATTGGTTCTCCTCTACCTGCACCTCAGCCTACTCTGAGAGGCAGCAGGCCCAACTCTAGGCCATCCCCAACTCTGCTGGATGAAAATCTCTGGATGAAACTCCTGATGGATATTGAAGTATCTCCAGAGTACATTCTGTGTTCTTTCCCACCTCAGTGCTTCTTCAAATTGGCGTTCAACATGAAGGAATACTAGTTCATTAGCTGAGGAGGTGGGGGCAGCACGTGATAACCAGCAGAAGGTTTCCTTGTCCACACTTGATGCCATGAGACGTCATGGCCTCCAATGTCAATATTGAGGACTCCCAGTGCTCCTGGCAAATGTTTGGCGTCATACCACCATCTCCAGTGGGATTGTCCTGCTAGTGGGATAGGACATAGACACATAGAAAACAGGAGCAGAAATAGGTCATTCAGCCCTTTGAGCCTGCTTTGCCTTATCCTGACCGATCTTCTATCTCAACACTACAATCCCATGCTCTCCCCTGTAGCCATCTGAGATGGCCACTTTCAGTATATAAAATGGACACTCACAGAGCCTATAGGGAAATATGGACAATGCAAAGTAACGAGCAGGCACAGAGCCTGAATGTATATTTGGAAGGCAGTCAGCAGACGGAATCGAAGCTCTGGGTCAATTTACATATTGATGGCCCATCTCCGAGGAACAAAGGACTAATGCTCAGGTAGCCGATACTGACTCAACATTCCGGCGCCACTACCCCAACCAAAAGACACAAACAAAGCAAGGCCAACGGCCACTTAGGACACATCCAGCCATCAAGGCACCCGCCCCTTGATTGGTTTAGATCGATGACAATGATCAAGAAGCTGCCCAATTAATTGGGACCATGTTTAAGGCCCGCCTAAAAGCACGCAAAGCCCCTTAAAGTATAAGAAGGAACCCCCGCCAAAGGTTCACTCTCTTGGATTTGGCTCTCAAGCGGAGAGACCCTTCCACCGGCACCACCAGAAGCAAGTAAGTTCAAGGTCAACACTCGCTACCAGATGGACAACCGTAGCTGTACTCCTGTTACCTCTTCGAACCCAACAGCCTCAGATCCGAACAACTGCCATTGTTGCTCTGACCTAAGTGGGCACCCAAAGTTAAGTATAGGTGTTAGTGATAGAGATAGTTTAGCTTGTAGTATTATTGTGCATGAGTAAATCATACTGTGTGTAATTAAATACAATTGACTTTGAACTAACTAACTGGTGTATTGGCTCGTTGATCGGTATTCGGTGGTATCGAGAGATACCTGGCGACTCTGAAAGCATACTCATAATTAGGATTCTGGGGCTGTTTAGCACAGGGCTAAATCGCTGGCTTTGAAAGCAGACCAAGGCAGGCCAGCAGCACGGTTCGATTCCCGTAACAGCCTCCCCGAACAGGCGCCGGAATGTGGCGACTAGGGGCTTTTCACAGTAACTTAATTTGAAGCCGACTTGTGACAATAAGCGATTTTCATTTCATTTCGGATTAAGAAAGGCGATCTTATTAGCCGCCATCTTTATAGCAAGTAAATAGAGCAAAATTACTGGCGGCATCTGACGGGACACGACCTAGAAGTGGCTTTGTCACTCTGAGAGAACCCAAATTTGAATTAGAGATCCAATTGGAAGAAATAAAAACCACAAGCGTAAGACCAATATCAATCAAACCACCAAGATTCGGAAGTGTGTTATTTGCATGCGTGCTGACAAGGAATATAAGGTAAACTTGATAGAATTTGTTGCGTAAAACCGTCGGGAGTTCTGTAGACCGGAAAATAGCGTAAGCCGTACCCATGTTTACATCACCACTTTATTCCCCCTGATCCAAATTCGGTAGAAACCCATAGATAGCAGTAGAGATGGAATGAAGGCAATGGAACGCCTTATCGACCCCCAAGAATTCAAGGTCACAGTGACCAATAGAGCAGGGCAGTGTCCCGTATGGGAAGAGGAAATTCGGAAATATCTGGCCCCTTTGGAATGAATTTTGTGCAAACGACGAAACAGATCCCGGAAGTATAGGACATACTTGGTGGGTGAACCTGACCGAGATTCATAGAAAAACTTAGGGAAAGCTCGTAAGCCGATGGCAATCATGTCCTACTTGGCACAATTGCGAGGCACAGAGGAGGTCGTGAGGACGCTCCACAGAGAGATTGAAGACAGAGAGAAGAATAGTGAGGGAGACGTTAGCGAGTACGAAAAGATTAACATGCAACTTAGAGAGCAGTTAGCGGCGAAGGACAAGGAGATGGCTGATGTCAAACGGTCACACCAATCTTGTCTCGCTCACCTAAGCAGCTTTCAGTCACAATACAACAATACGACAAGGCCTACCAAGACACGCAACGCGCGGTGTTGGTACGAGAAGAGACAGAAAACCAAGTCGAACAATTAAAGAAACAATCTAACGATTTAAAAGCAGCGCTATGAGCACTCCACAGTTCCACGGAACAAAGGCAGCGTTCGGTAGACCACGCCAAATGCCGAAAGCAAATTGCAGACCTGCAATCTCTGCTTTCTGTACAAAATGGATTCCAGAATACTTTTGGACCCCAGTTAGATCAGGAAAATGGCCCCGATTGGCAGTAGTTAAATGAAATTGCCAATCGCTATGTACATGGAACATGTACTCAGGACAACCTTGTCGTGTTGGGTGTTCCGCTATACAAACGACCCAACACGGTAGTAGATGGTCCAACTCTGTTTTATTACTCTTGATAACAACATCTGTTAACTCATGGCTGTGGTTCGTACTTTACCCGTTAACCTTTGGACCCAGCCCTAACACTATCTTAGAGAGGCACTCAGCACATGGTGTATGTCTGAGTGGCACGCTGTGAGCTCTGTGCTCTGAGCTATCTCCTGCTGGAATGAGCAGGAACTGTGGTGTTCCCTGTTTTATAGTGCGTGTGCTCTCACTGGTGATTGGCTGTGATGTTGCGTACGTGTTGATTGGTCCGTTGATCTGTCCATCAGTGTGTGTGATTGCACCATGATATGTTTATATGAATATCATGACAAACCTCAGAAAAGAAAAGCATCCCCACCCCCGACTGCACAGGTAGAGCACAACCCCATGAATCCTGTCACCACACAGCACAGGGCCTCAACAGACGGAGACCCTGATTTTCTGTATACAATCCCGTTAACCGTCACTCAATTAAGGGACGCGTGCGATAAGATAACACCGTTCCAACCCACATTGGACCCACATCATTATTTTGCAAGGGTCAAACAACAGGCGACCATGTACGGCCTGGATGAAAAAGAGCAAGTGAAGCTCACAGTTTTGAGCCTCGACCCCTCAGTCGTGGCAGTCCTTCCCGACCCACTAAATGTAGGAGGAGGCACCCTCCAAGAAATGCATGCAGCGATCCTAGATGCGATCGGCTACAATAAGGGAGATCTCATAGAAGGCCTCAATAAATGTAGGCAGAAAAAGACCGAGCAACCAACAGCGTTTGTTGGACGCCTTTGGATTCATTTCACAGCAGTATTCGGAGAGTTAGCCCGCGCCCATTTGACATCAGACAATATGGCCAAATGGACTTGAATCCTAGTCTCTCATGCGACTGAAGCAGGACAGAGAGCTTGCGCCAATTATGACTTCTGAGACGAGACCCACAATGAGAAATGGGTACTAAAGAGATTATCCCGAGCTTGGGAACAGTCCTTTCAGGGAAAGTCAGATTATGGAAAAGCAGATGAAGAGCAGGCAAATACTAACATGCATCCAGTCAGGACGCATCAGAACCCCGCATGGGTAAACGAGGGAAGAAATAGCCCACAGCAGCCTAAATCCCACAAGTGCTACAATTGTGGACAATTAGGACATTATGCACGAGCGTGCAATGCCACCCCAGGAACAACAGCAAAACCAGCAGGCAAATACCCTGAATAAGAATAGAGCCAAGCCAATTCATTGTGTTAGCGCCTGTTCCGAGAACGTAGACTTGAACGGCACCGATTGACGGTGTTCGGATTCCCCAACTTGGGTTTGCAACACCCTTTGGGACAAGTCCGGAAGACTGGTAGTAGCAGACACAGTCCGGGGACAACCCGTAGAATTTCTTTGGGACACAGGAGGTTCCCGTACCACGCTCAATTCCTCCACAATGTTCCAACGGGATACATGGCCCACCACAGACACCATTACCCTCATCAGTTTCATAGGACACTTGCAGCAGGGACATATCACAGCCCCTGTAGCGATTCAGATAGGAAACATTAAAACCAAACACCCCGTCATTCTCGTAGATCTACACCAGACAGCCGAACACATTTTGGGGATAGACGTTATGAGCTCCCACAATCTTTCGTTCGACCCCGTAAATAAATGTGTATGGAGAATGGCAAAGGCAGCACGAACCCCCGCCACGCTCACAATTGGAGACTACGCACACAGGATTAGTGCAGGAGAAGACTTCTGGTTCGATCCATGAGCCATGAGTCAGGACAAAGACGTTTTGCAGCGACACAAGGCTTCTTTTGCCCAGCACAAGCACGACTGCGGCAAGATAGCAGGTTTAGTAAACATCACAGGACCCGACCCCAAACCCCCAAAGCAGTACGGTTTTCCCCAACAAGCAGAGGGAGAAATCACAAACATTATCCAGAGTCTGCTTGACCAAGGCGTACTCCATTCAATAACCTCAACGAATAATGCCCCAAATTGGCCCGTCATGAAACCCGATTGCTCATGGCGACTGATCATCGATTAGAGGGAACTAAACAAAGTAACCCCAGTAGCAGCCCCCACCGTAGCCACGAGTCCCGAGACAATGCTAAAACAGGGACTCCAGTCAAAAATGGATTAGCTAAATTCTCCCGACCCGATTGCCTTGTCCAGTATGTAGACGACTTGCTTCTGCAGACAGACACTAAGGGAGAGTACATTTCGCTTCTCACCGAATTATTAGGACTCCTTCACGAAAGTGGATGTAAGGTAAACCCCCAAAAGGCCCAGATCCTACAAGAAAAAGTAATTTATTTAGGCAGTCATCACCCATGGCAAACGCGAGATTGAGCAGAAACACATTGACTCCATTGTCAAATTACCCTTGCCCCATAATGTCACAGCCCTCCGGTCATTTCTAGGACTGGGTTGGCTACTGCAGGAATCACATGGACGGTTTTCCAACAAAGGCAGCCCCTCTTTCCGAGCTCCTAAAAAAGCAAGCCCCATGGGAATGGCCTCCACAGCACACGGATGCCGTGGATGCATTAAAACGAGCTCTCAGCACAGCTCCCGCATTACAGGTCCCAGACTCACTCTCCCTATATGCAATTGAGGTTGCAACCACCGACCGAACCCTTTCGGCCATGCTCCTCCAAGCTGTTAGGCTTGGTACACGAAAGAAGCAAAGTAAAGTATGTTTTGACAAAACAGTACACGCCACAGAATTTTTAGTAGGGCAGCAGGTCATGCTCTCCCTGTACAACCCCAGTTAATTTCTTTCCCCCAAATTCGCAGGACCCTACTCCATTTCAGATAAAGTCAGCCCCTCCATTTATAAGATCAGTTATCCCAATGGCAAGTCAGGATGGTTTCACATAAACCAGCTTAAGGCTTATGGCACACAGAGCAACCACTCACACCACATCTCACTTGCAGCAGCAGACAAACACCCCCCACCAATGGATGACCTATTCCTACCCTCCCCCAACCGGTCCAGCCCATCCTCGGACACCACTTCCACTCCACCCCCAGAGACACGACTCCGCCTCTCCCTTCATTCGACTGACAGCAACAGCGGTAGCAATGATACACTAGACCCCATTGAACCGCCACACAATTTCAATTCTGCACCAGGCCCCAGTCCCAGCAACTCCGAACAAGATTCCTTCGACCCCTTTGAGACCACATATATCAAAGCCCCTGAACCGGACCCACCGCCCGACGACAATGGATTGCCCCCTACCACCTCCAACCTCGACACAAAACATTGGCACCGCGACAATTCTTACAGACTCATCCGCAACGATGAGATGGACCCCACTTCGCCCCAAGCAGCTTTGGCACAGCTACTCCACTCACGAGTTTGGCAACCGGGAGAAGATGATGACTCAGAGTCTGACTCCCACCACACGAGCCCCTTTGCCACTCTTTTCGCTATAGAGCAATGAGGTGTCCAGATGATGGTAAGAAGGAACCGCTGGAGATTTACGGTGCCTTTCTTTCTGATGGAGCCTGCCCGATTTTGTTATTTTAGTTTGTTAATTTTAAATATTGAATGTTTGTTTGTGCACTTAAAGTTTATTCACGACCCCACGCCACATCTTGAAATAGTCATAACCCCTCTTTCAACGCCAAGTGGCAGTTAAAGGAACAAGTTTGTCGACAGACACCCATTTATAGCTACTCTTCTGATTCGAAGGTAATCATAAGAGGCAGTATCCACAATGAACACAAATTCTTTCCGTTCTTACCCGGTCACCCAGGCAGTGGAGTAACGGCAAGGGTCCCCGCCCTGCCTGAGGACCCCCATCTGGTCAGCTACGCTCGGGTAGTGCACCTACGGCACTGGTCACCGTCCTACCCGGGGATTCGACCCATTCTTGCCCTGCTGTGGCCCATACGCACCCCATTCGGAGCTTTTGGTTCAAAACTCGTTTACTGTTCTTTTAGTCTGTGGTTTAAAGAATGCTCTTTGCCACAAGTTTTGTTTGTTTTCAGGCGACCCTTAGGCCGCTCTCCCATATGCTATTTACATCCTCAAACACTTGGATGGAACACTTTACTGCTGGACGGAGAGATTGTCCACCCACTCACCGCATCGCTCATGCAGGCTGCGAGACTGCTCGCGGTTTTCTTTTTGCACATCTGGTCCCCAAAATATTTGGTTTAAAAAAAAATGAGGGAGTCACATGTGGTGACAATTCTCATGGGCAATTGATAATAAAAGGACAGACAGGCAGACATACGAGATCTTAAACAAGGTAATAACAGATATTATGCTTGTGTCCACAGGAAATCCAGAACAACAGAAGACAAAGGAAGACCAAGAAGGAAAATACAACATGAAGACAGACATCATGATCTACATTTGGATCTTTGTGGGATCACTATAGTTGCGCGCGTACGTGACCCCCCTGACCCCTAACCCACAGGCCGTGAATGTTTCCCATCTCTGCCATACACCACACCCAGAGACAGCCGCTGATACACCAACCTGGTGTGACAAATTTATCAAATGGTATTCCCTGTCATACATCGTGGAAGCACTGTTAGTCATAGCGATACTCTGCAGTGTCACCCAGACACTGAGACTTCGGAAATGGCGAAGGAAAGCCTCCCGCACTCCGGTATATACCCTCAGACCCCCTATTTTTTGACATCAGCAAACCCCCCGACTCCCTCTAAGTAAATAAAGTGCATCGACTAATTTCTTTGTTTGTTCTAATAAAAGATGTGAAATTCTGTACTTGACCACCAAGATAGAGACATGTAGTGCTGCTATTGTATAGTTTATACTGTTGTAAATTCTTTTAATTGACTAAGGATAGTTTAGAGAAGAATAGTTAGATGTTCCCGTGTCTTAAATGAAAAATAAATGTAATGCATGCCTGAATGTCATAGCGCCCCTTAGGATTTTATGATAATGTGATGTACATAAAGCAATTTAGGTAAAGGTTCCACTCCATAGAACAGAGTAGAATAGAACCTGTCCTTGATTGCGGGTGCTCGTCTTAGGCAGAGAACAAAGATGATTCAGCAATATGATTCTTCACGCTTCGCGTTGAGGATCACAAGGAGGAAGTGTAGCCATCTGGGATGGCCACTTTCAGTACATAAAATGGACACTCGCAGAGCCTATAGGGGAATATGGACAATGCAAAGCAACGAGCAGGCACAGAGCCTGAATGTATTGTGATGAACGGTTACTGCCTTATCATCATGTAAGGTGATGTCCCCTTTAAGACCAGGCTTGGAACCCTGGGGACTCCGCCTCTGGCTCCGCCCATCTGGGAGCCATACATAAAGGCCTGCCTCATGGTCTGTATAGCAGTCAGCTCTCGTCCAAATCTGTAGCATAGTTATTAGCCTAATAAAGCCTTCTTTACAGTTTAATACCTAAGCATCATTATTGAGGGTACCTCAATTTATTAGGCTAAACTAGATTCAGGATGGACGCAGGCCTAAAACCAGAGAAGCTCAATCTGGAAGCACGAACGCCGGAGGCAAAGGAAATTTTTAAATACTGGCTGCGGTGCTTCGAGGCCTACCTGGACTCCGCAGAGACTCCCATCCTGGGGCCACGCAAGCTGCGTCTACTCCACGCCCGGGTGAGTCACAGAATCTCCGCCACGCTCGAAAAGGCGACGATTTATGAGGAAGCGATTGAGTTGCTCCGCAAGCGGTTTGTCAAACCCGTCAATGAGGTGCACGCCCGGCATCTGCTCTCTGCCTGCTGGCAGCGCTCGGGGGAATCGCTCGACGAGTTTGTTGAGAAACTCACCGCGCTGGCCAGGGACTGTGACCATCAGGATGTGACAGGGGAAGTCCATATGAACCTGCACATCAGAGATTCTTTCGTGTCCGGCATCCGCTCGACCTACACCCGGCAGCGACTGCTCGAAAACGGGGCAAAAGACCTCCAGGAGACGCTAACGCTCGCCTCCTCGCTGGAGGTGGCCCGACATAACTTGGGTACGTACCCCGCGGACTCTGCCAGCCCCCCCCGGATTTCCTCAGACTCGCCCGTATTACAGGCCTGCGCCACGCGGCGACCCGCTCACCATGGGGGCACACCTTGCTACTTCTGCGGGCAGGGCCAGCACCCACGCCCACGCTGCCCAGCCCACTCCGCGATCTGCAGCGACTGCGGGAAGAAAGGGCACTTTGCGAGGGTCTGCCTGGCCAGACCAAGGGGCCAGAAAAACAAAGAACAGTCGGCCCGAAAATCAGGCTCTCAGGCCCGCAGGCCTCGCAATGCTGCTGCGCACCGACCCGACACGTCCTCTTCTGACGCGTCATCAGCCTCGTGCGAATCATGGGAGCGGCCATCTGGTCGGCGGCCATCTTCTCGACCCGACACGTGCGACCAACGGCAGCGGCCATTTTACGACTCCAACTACCCGCGACTGGGTGCGATCACCCTCGATCAAACTCGGCCAAAACACCTGCAGAGCTCCATGATGCAGGTCCAGGTCAACGGGCATGACACTGCATGCCTCTTTGACTCCGGGAGCACGGAGAGCTTTATCCACCCTGAAACGGTAAGGCGCTGCTCCCTACGCACCCATCCCACATCCTAAACCATAGCCCTCGCATCTGGGTCCCACTCGGTACAAATCACGGGGTACTGTATTGCGGATCTCTCGATCCAGGGTGCCAAATACACCCGTTTCAAATTTTATATCCTCCCTCACCTCTGTGCCCCCCTGCTGCTCGGACTGGATTTCCAGTGCAGCCACCGAAGCCTGACACTGAAGTTCGGCGGACCCTTGCCCCCCCTCACGGTGTGCTGCCTTGCGACACTGAAAGTCGCACCCCCCTCGCTATTCGCTAACCTCACTCCCGACTGTAAGCCCGTCGCCACCAGGCGCCTGCGCTACAGTGCCCAAGATATGGCTTTTATCAAGTCAGAGGCCCAGCGTTTACTGGGAGAGGGGGTCATCGAGGCTAGCAACAGCCCTTGGAGAGCGCAAGTGGTGGTAGTCCGGTCCGGGGAGAAGAAACGGATGGTCGTGGATTATAGCCAGACCATAAACCGATTCACGCAGCTTGATGCGTACCCCCTTCCTCGCATCCCGAAAATGGTAAATCGGATCGCCCAATACCGAGTCTTTTCCACGGTCGACCTCAAATCTGCCTACCACCAGCTCCCCATCCGACCAAAAGACCGCCTCTATACTGCATTCGAAGCAGCCGGCCGGCTCTTCCACTTCCTCAGGGTCCCCTTTGGTGTCACAAATGGGGTCTCCGTCTTTCAAAGGGCGATGGACCAAATGGTGGACCAGTACGGTTTGCGGGCTACATACCCATACTTGGACAATGTCACCATCTGCGGCCATGATCAGCAGGACCATGACGCTAACCTCAAAAAGTTCCTCCAGACCGCCCGAGCCATTAACCTGACCTATAACGAGGGCAAATGCGTATTCCACACCACCCGGCTGGCCATCCTCGGCTATGTCATGGAAGACGGGGTCCTAGGTCCCGACCCCGACCGCATGCGCCCCCTTAAGGAACTCCCTCTCCCCCGCAGCCTCAAGGCCCTCAAACGGTGCTTGGGGCTTTTCTCCTATTACGCCCAGTGGGTCCCCAAGTATGCGGACAAAGCCCGCCCACTCCTAAAGACCACCACTTTTCCCCTCTCGGCTGAGGCTCAATTGGCCTTCAACCGCATCAAGGCCGACATCATCAAGGCCGCCATGCACGCGGTGGACGAAACCATCCCTTTCCAGGTAGAGAGCGATGCATCAGACATCGCCCTGGCTGCTACCCTCAATCAAGGAGGCAGACCAGTAGCGTTCTTCTCCCGAACCCTCACCGCCTCCGAGATTCGACACTCTGCAGTCGAAAAGGAGGCACAAGCCATTGTGGAGGCTGTGCGGTGCTGGAGACACTACCTCGCCGGTAGGAGGTTTACCCTCGTCACCGACCAACGGTCGGTCGCCTATATGTTCGATAACACGCAACGGGGCAAAATAAAAAACGATAAAATTTTGAGGTGGAGGATCGAACTCTCCACCTACTCGTACGATATCAAGTATCGTCCAGGGGAGCTCAACGAGCTCCCAGATGCCCTGTCCCGCGGCACATGCGCCAACGCACAGGAGGACCGCCTGCAAGCCATCCACAATGACCTCTGCCACCTGGGGGTTACCCGGCTCGTCCATTTCATCAAGTCCCGCAACCTACCTTACTCAACCAAGGAGGTCAAGGCCATGGTCAGGGCCTGCCAGGTCTGTGCGGAGTGCAAACCGCTCTTCTATCGGCCAGACAAGGTTCGGCTCGTGAAGGCCTCGGGCCCCTTTGAGCGACTGAGCGTGGACTTCAAGGGGCTCCTCCCGTCCACCAACCGTTATGCCTATTTCCTCACCGTGATCGATGAGTTCTCCCGTTTCCCATTCGCCATTCCCTGCACCGACATGACCTCAGCCACGGTGATTAAGGCACTGCACAGCATCTTCACCCTGTTCGGTTTCCCTGCTTATATCCACAGCGACCGGGGTACATCGTTCATGAGCGATGAACTGCATCAGTATCTGCTCAGCAAAGGCATCGCCTCGAGCAGAACGACCAGCTATAACCCACGGGGAAACGGGCAGGTGGAGAGGGAGAACGCGACCGTGTGGAAGGCTGTCCTTCTGGCCCTGCGGTCGAGAAATCTCCCAACCACCCGCTGGCAGGAGGTCCTACCCGATGCCCTACACTCCATTAGGTCACTCCTCTGCACGGCCACAATTGAGACCCCTCATGAGCGATTGTTTCTCTTCCCCAGGAAGTCTACCTCCGGGGTCTCGCTTCCACCTTGGCTGACGGCTCCGGGACCTGTTCTTCTCCGGAGGCACGCGAGGAGCCATAAAACGGACCCCCTAGTTGAAAAGGTCCGACTGCTCCACGCCAACCCCAGTTACGCCTACGTGGAGTACTCCGACGGCAGGCAAGATACGGTTTCCCTCCGGGATCTGGCGCCCGCTGGATCCTCCACCACAGACGCCCCTTCCCGCGCCGCTCCCCTGCAGGACCCGTCGCCCCTACAACACACCCCCTTCCGGCCCTACCACCCGTTGGTGAGCTCCTACCGTGTGCCCCCCCTTGCGCCTCCCCTTTACACACCCCGCCGGCGCCGGCTCCGCTACCCCCGGCCCTGCCTAGTTCCTCTGCCCCGACCCGGACTGAAGCTCCGACCGCTGTGCTCCCGGATGTGCCCTCAACCGGGACGTCCGTGCCCGCCGCACCACCGCCCGAACTGAGGAGATCGAGGAGGACGATCCGGCCGCCGAGACGGATGGACCTATGATGGCACTTCACCCCCGCCGGACTCCTTTTTTAAACAGGGGGTGAATGTGATGAACGGTTACTGCCTTATCATCATGTAAGGTGATGTCCCCTTTAAGACCAGGCTTGGAACCCTGGGGACTCCGCCTCTGGCTCCGCCCATCTGGGAGCCATACATAAAGGCCTGCCTCATGGTCTGTATAGCAGTCAGCTCTCGTCCAAATCTGTAGCATAGTTATTAGCCTAATAAAGCCTTCTTTACAGTTTAATCTCTAAGCATCATTATTGAGGGTACCTCATGTATATTTGGAAGGCAGTCAGCAGACGGAATCAAAACTTTGGGTCGATTTACATATTGATGGCCCATCTCCGAGGAACAAAGGACTAATGCTCAGGTAGCCGATACTGTCTCAGACATTCCGGCGCCACTACCCCAACCAAAAGATACAAACAAAGCAAGGCCAACGGCCACTTAGGACACGTCCAGCCATCAAGGCACCCGCCCCTTTATTGGTTTAGATCGATGACAATGATCAAGAAGCTGCCCAATTAATTGGGACCAAGTTTAAGGCGCGCCGAAAAGCACGCGAAGCCCCTCCAAGTATAAGAAGGAACCCCCGCCAAAGGTTCACTCTCTTGGATTCAGCTCTCAAGTGGAGAGACCCTTCCACCAGCATCCCCAGAAGCAAGTAAGTTCAAGGTCAACGCTCGCTACCAGCCGGTCGACCTTAGCTGTACTCCCGTCACCTCTTCGAACCCAACAGCCTCAGATCCAAACAACGGCCATTGTTCCTCTGACCTCAGTGGTCACCCGAAGTTAAGTATAGGTGTTAGCGATAGAAATAGTTTAGCCTGTAGTGTTATTGTGCATGAGTAAATCATACTGTGTGTAAATAAATATAATGACTTTGAACTAACCAACTGGTGTAATGGCTCTTTGATCGGTATTCGGTTGAACCTTGTGGCGGTATGGAGAGAAAGCTGGCGACTCTGAAAGCATACTCATAATTAGGATTAAGAAAGGCGACGTTATTAACCACCATATTTATAGCAAGTAAACAGAGCAACACCCCTTATCCCTTGACACCTTTAGAGTCTAGAAATCGCACAGTAGCACAGTGGTTAGCACTGTTGCTTCACAGCGCCAGAGTCCCAGGTTTGATTCCCGGTTTGGGTCACTGTCTGTGCGGAGTCTGCAGGTTCTCCTGGTGTCTGTGTGGGTTTCCTCCGGGTGCTCCGGTTTCCTCCCACAAGTCCCGAAAGACGTGCTGTTAGGTAATTTGGACATTCTGAATTTTCCCTCTGTGTACCGAATGGGCACCTTAATGTGGCGACTGGGTAATTTTCACAGTAACTTTATTGCGGTGTTAATGTAAGCCTACTTGGGACAACAGAAGACGATTATATATTAATATTATAGTTCCTTCATAATTATATTCAATGACTTGGCTTCCACAGCCTTCTATGGTGGAGAATTTCACAGGTATACCACCCTCTGAATGAAGAGGTTTCTTCTCATCTCAGTCCTAAATGGCCTACCACATATCCTGAGACCCTTCGTTCGAGACCCTCCAACCAAAGGAATGAATATCAATGCGTCCCGTCTGTCATGCCCTCTCAGAATATTATACCTTTCAATGAAATCCCCCCTCATTCTTCTAAATTTCAGTGAATACAGACCCAGTCAACCCAATCTCCCCTTAAACGACAATCCTGTCATCCCAGGATCTGGACATACCCAGCAGGGGTGATGGTGGCGTCCAGAACACTATGTAAGGTATGATTCTATGAGCATGACTATCTCAAGCTGTTGACTGACTCCCAAATTTGGCATTATCCAGGGTGGCATGGTGGCGCAGTGGTGCACTGCTGCCTGATGGCGCCGAGGGCCTGTGTTCGATCCTGGCCCCAGGTCACTTTCCATGTACAGTTTGCACATTCTCCTAGTGTCTGCGTGAGTCTCACACCTACAACCCAAAGATGTGCAGGGTAGGTGGATTGGCCACGTTAAATTGCCCCTTAATTGGAAAGATTTTTAAATATATAAATAAATTTGGCATAAATCTCCAGGTGTTAGCCAGGAGGATTTTGCAGACACAACAGTGGCTGGGTTTGCCATTGTCATTTTCAATGATATCCAATTCCGTTTCCAATTCATATCAAAGTTCAAAACCTAGTACTTGGCTCATCACTCTGCAACTGGATCCTCGACTTTCTAACCCACAGACCACAATCAGTAAGAATAAACAACAACATCTCCTCCACAATAGTCCTGAATACCAGGGCTGCGTACTTACCCCCCTACTCTACTCCCTGTACACACACAACCGCGCGGCAAAATTTTGTTCCAACTCCATCTACAAGTTTGCTGACGACACATTCACAGTGGGCCAGATCTCGAATAACGACGAGTCAGAATACAGGAGGGAGATAGAGGGATACCTAGTGGAGTGGTGCAGCGTCAACAATCTCTCCCTCAATGCCAACAAAACTAAAGAGCTGGAAGTAAAGTACTGTACCTATCAACATCAACGGGGCCGAGGTGGAATTGGTGAGCAGTTTCAAATTCCTAGGGGTACACATCTCCAAAAATCTGTCCTGGTCCACCCACGTCGACGCTATCACCAAGAAAGCACAACAGCGCCTATACTTCCTCAGGAAACTAAGGAAATTCGGCATGTCCACATTAACTCTTACCAACTTTTACAGATGTACCATAGAAAGCATCCTATCGGGCTGCATCACAGCCTGGTATGGCAACTGCTCGGCCCAAGACGGCAAGAAACTTCAGAGAGTCGTGAACACCGCCCAGTCCATCACACAAACCTGCCCCCCATCCATTGACTCCATCTACACCTCCCGCTACCTGGGGAAAGCGGGCAACATAATCAAAGACCCCTCCCACCCGCCTTACTCACTCTTCCAATATCTTCCATTGGGCAGGAGACACAAAAGTCTGAGAACACACACAAACAGACTCAAAAACAGCTTCTACCCGGCTGTTACCAGACTCCTAAACGACCGTCTTATGGATTGACCTCATTAACACTACACCCGGTATGCTTCACCCGATGCTGGTGTTTATGTAGTTACATTATGTACCTTGTGTTGCCCTATTATGCATTTTCTTTTATATCCTTTTCTTTTCATGTACTTAATGATCTGTGGAGCTGCTCGCAGAAAAATACTTTCCACTGTACCTCGGTACACGTGGCAATAAACAAAATCCAAATCCAATCCAATGCCTAGGTTGACACCAAGCGGTCCATCTGCTTGCTTTTATTCATTCTGGACTTCATGCAAGTTTGATACAACTGAGTGGCTTGCTAGGCCATTTCAGAGTCAACCACATTTGGTGTCACATATAGGCCAAACCAGACAAGGTCAACAGATTTCCTTCTCGAAAGGACATTAGTGAACCAGATCTTTTTTAAGACAATTGACAATGGTTTTCATGGCCACTACTACTGAGACAAGCTTTTACTTCCAGATGATATTGATTGGATTTAAATTCCACAGGCTGCTGTGATAGAATTTGTACCCATGTCCCCAGTGCTTTAGCCTAGGTCTAAGGATGGCTACTGCAATTATATTACTGCAGAGTAAACAATTAATAACAGAAGCATCTATGGTTGATATGACTATAATATAATGACACATGAGTAAGTAACAGAGACCTGGAGGGAGGAGAACTCCAACCACGTTCAGAGTTCCCAAGGTGTGCATGAAGCTGTAAATAAGTGATTGTGGTTTTAAAAAGCACAGACGACAGTAGCTTGCTTAAGAAAAGTAGAATATCTCCAAAGAACTCCATCTGCATCCTGATCACACGATAAAACAATGACCACTAAACCACCGCCTCCTCAGGTGTCTCATTAACTTACTGCAAAGTACATGGTTACATGTTAAACAAGTCATGTCCATGCAAGTTGTTGTTTTTGATGTGTAAACCTATGCAAGAATCCTGGAATCAGTGCAAACGCCTTTAACCTCGCACTTAAACCTAGCCGATGCAGCCCAGCCGCTGACTGATTGTTATATCTGCTGCAGCCACAATTATTGTAATTGAATTTCGGCTGCCATTTTGAGTTATTGTCAAATTATAATGAAAGATCTCAGAAGAGTTTGGAGCATCAAATGTAAGTGGTATTGTAATGGTGGCTCCTGTGATTGAGTAACTTTTATATTCCTCTCTATATAGTCATGAGAAACAGTTTGGCAGGGCACTTTGCCATTTAAAGCTCTATTGTGCTGTGTTGCTTCTGCTAAATGGCTAAGAATGACAAACATTCTGAAAGGCTTGAAAATCAATCCTGTGATGATGGTAATTGGCTTGTGGTCTGAGCAGGGTTATTTTAGAAGCTAAAAGTAGATCAATAGCCTGCTTTAAAAGTCGACTTCAGTAAAACATTGAATACAGTGCATGATATATGTGCAGATGTTTAACCTCTGAGCGGCACATTGAATGACAAATCACTGTGTATGTGCAACAGTACCCATATAAAATTGTACCAATTATTAAAAGTATGAAGTATATCTATTTTACTCAAAACTGCTCTCCTGACTATCATAAAGAATAACTGTTTGCATTTGCACGCTGGATAGTTTGGAGCAGTCGGAGTCAAACATCTGCTACATAAGAATTTTGCCCATTTGAACAAAAAAATAGAAAATGTTGGAAATGCTCAGTATGTCAGACAGCATCTGTGGAGCGAAATAGATCTAATGCTTATAATGTAAAAGAAAACAGTAAGTGCTGGAAAAACACAGCGGGCAGGATTGTCTGGTCCGCCAGGCGTGTTTTCTTGCGCGGCAGGAGGGTCCTCTGTTCCCACAGCCGGCCAATGGGATTTCCCGCTGTGGCCACCCCACGCTGCCGGGAAAACTGTGGCCGTGGGTGCGCTGTTGGCATAGCAGAGGATCCCGCCGACGGAGAATTCCGCAGAGCAGGTCTGGGAGTATCTGTGGAGAGGGAAACAGGGTTAACGTTCCGAGTCTAAAAGAATTCTACTTCAAAATTGCATTTTTACTTTTCTTCAGTTTCTCAGAAGTCATCACTCTGCCTTTCTCTGCCGATAGAAGATGCCAGACCTGCTGAGTTTTTTCGGCATTTTACGTTTCTGTTTCAGATTTCCAGCATCCGCAGTGTTTGGAATTTATTTTTGAGTTAACATTTAATCATTTATTAAGTTAGTAACATTCTTAAACATCCATGGTTTTGTGAAATTGCATTGTTGTGATTAATTTTAATACATTTTTGCTTTAAAGGTTGATATTGTCTCACATACAACAAATCGGCCATTTCTCCCCTTCAAGGCATGATTTCCTTATCAATATTCTGCCCTCCCCCCCTCAAGGGATTGACTCAATGATGGCTTACACTTACCGCCTAGTATGCACACACAAGATGTAACAGTATCGATCATGAGCAGCAGCACATGGGAACCTAATTCAATCCATCCTGTCACCTATGCCCATACACTTGCAGCTGACTCAGTCAGAGTGAGAGCATCTGCAACACTTTACTCCACGATCAGCTTGCTCATCACAGCCAAGGGATCAAAGATGAGCTCATGTTGCTCTTCAAGCTCGAGTGGATAAACAATCTTCCAGTTTAGAGAACCACTGCTAGGTTAAATAATACTATTTAATGCCTGAAGGTGCCTGACCAAAAGGTGCCCTTTGCGTGATTATTAGTAAACATTATAAACAGATGCTTTTGGATAAACAGATGATGAACTCATCCATGTATATTATGTTCATTTGTTAACTATCACGATTTTCAGCTCAGCAGTTCTTTTTCCATCCAAACCTGAAAAATAGGGAGGTAGACATTTTACGAACACGATCACCCATTCTACTCCACAAAGTCATCCATAACAAATATGTGTGTGTGTCTGTAAGCGAAGCCTAAGATTTTATCAGCCTGATTCCAATAAGTGTTCCAATGAACTGGATCTAAGAGTGAACAGGGAAGCAAAGATGCTCACCATCGATCTTAAGGAAGCTGGGCCAGAAAGATCTAGGTATCTCTATGATGCAGACTTTCCCTTATCCAATGGTTATTTAAATCTGGCACCAAGTAAAGAGACTATCTTGGCGTGCAGGAGCAATGATGTCAGCAAACAGGTAAGCAGCCATCACACTGAGGTATTCAGCAAATCAGGAAATTCAAAGTACTTCATTTCTCTCAGTTTTCATTTACGTTTTCAGAGAGTGAAGCAAATGACTGCGATTGGATTTAACTAAAAGATAAAATATCATAAACAAACTTTTTTAAAAATTAAAATGTGTAATTATTCAAATCATTTTGGAGCAATTTGACATTCCATAATTGTAATAATAACATTTCAGGGCCAGAGAGGGTGTTTAGCAGCAATAATGGAGTAAATTCTCAATTAAAAATCCAGTTACACACTCCATTCAACAAATTGCAGCTTTTTCAAGGATCTTTGCAGGGAGACAAGTAGGCCGGGCTTCTCCCTTCTGGGGACTAAGTCCCCATGCCGGCGGGAAAACCGGTGCCAACCACTCTGGCGGCCAGTTTGGCATGACGCTGTCCCAAAAACGAAAGGTTGTAATATGGAATTAAGTCTTGAGCGACATCAAATTCCCTTGGGATATATTTATGTGTAACCACTTCTACTGGACAGTCGGTGAACAGAATGAGAATGCCGTTCCCACTTTGGAGACAAGACCAATTTTCAGGGCTGGGTCTCTTAAAGCTAAAAGGTAAAACCGCCATAGTCCCAGTTGACTGTCGGCTGCTTTTTCCTTTGAGGGGGGAGAGCTGACTGGTGGTGATTTAACCTGAAGATCACCACATCTGACGAGAGGGGCAAGGTTGAGAAGGTGTGGCCTTCATGGATAACGTCAGTCAGTGCCGCCATTACCATTCTGTCGGTGAACTGACACATACACTGCCATCGGCCCCCCAGAATCAAAGCATAAAGAAAGCAATTGGTTCTGTCACTTTTCATTTCCTTCAAGCCTTTCTCCATCCAGGAAAATATTTGGGTTCCTCCCAAATATTTTCACTTCCACAGCCTCCCCTGGATGTCTTCTTCTTCCTAATATGTTCTCTCTTTCCCTTCACCTGTCTCATTCTTCTGTCTTGCACACAGCAAATCCTGGCAAGCTTGTGAAACAATGAAACAGACTCAAAGAAATGTTATCCTTTAGCTTCAGGGGTCAAGAACAAACAGCTGCAGCTGCTCATACTACTTTAAAACATTTTACATTGCAAGATAAACATTCCTGTAGACTCCAGAAGTCTGGTAATATGGCTGTGAGACAGAGATTAGATCGTTAGAAATATTTTAGTGACATTTAGCATTGTATTAAGCATCTTTTTAAGATTTGATCTTTCATGATAACATGAGGATCAACGGTGGTGCAGTGGTTAGCACTGCTGCCCCACAGTGCCAGGGACCTGGGTTCAATTCCGGCCTTGGGTGACTGTCTGTGCGGAGTCTGCACGTTCTCCCCGTGTCTGCGTGGGTTTCCTCCGGGTGCTCCGGTTTCCTCCCACAGTCCAAAGATGTGCAGGTTAAATGGATTGGCCATGATAAATTGCCCCTTAGTGCCCAAAAGGTTAAGTGGCATTAGGGGGATAGGGTGAGAGCAGGGGCTTAGGCCGGGTGCTGTTTCAGCGGGCTGGTGCAGACGCAATGGGCAGAATGACCTACTTATGCACTGTAGGGATTCTATGATATTCAATAAAAGCAAAACTGACCAGATCAATAATAATAATAATTGCCACAAGTAGGCTTACATTAACACTGCAATGAAGTTACAGTAAAAATCCCCTGGTCGCCACACTCCGGCACCTGTTCGGGTACACTGAGGGATAATTTAGAATGTCCAATTCACCTAACAAGCACGTCTTTTGGGACTTGTGGGAGGAAACCGGAGCACCCGAAGGAAACCCACGCAGACACAGGGAGAACTTGCAGACTCCAATATTGAAGATCGGTCTACAAACAGCAGAGCAGAAAATGTTTGGATTGGCATGTATGGCATTTGGTTCTGATGAGTATCCTAATGGAGAAAAAGATTAAACAGGCATTATGACATGCACCATTATCGGTGCGCTGTCTAAATCTCAAGTTTAGACGTTAATGAATAGTGTTTTTAATCGAATCAAAGTACTGGGAAATCTGAAATTTAAGCAAAACATGTTTGAAATATTCAACAAACCTGACCGCAGATGTGGAGAGAGAAACAGAGGGCGTGATTCTCCATCGCTCGACACCGAAATTGGGATTGGCAATCGGGTGGAAAATAGATTCGGAATCGGGGCCGGCGCCAGTTTGACGTTGGTCCGGCATGCTCCACCCCCTCCAAACCACCGGCATCATGACATGCGGCATACGACATTTCAACGGCGTTGGCGCGCCATCGGCCGCCCACCCGAGATGCTCCGCCACCGATGGGCCGAGTTCCCAATGGCGCGGGCCACGAGAATCCCCGCCCCCTCCAAATCGGTGTCATCGAGGCACCCGCGCCACAAGCCAATGCAATGGCGTCAGTGCGTCGCTTTGAGGCTCTCCCCTGATGTTCTGCCCGCGATGGGCCGTGTTCCCGACCGTGTGGGTCGCGTGTGGTCTGACTTTTCATTGGGGCTGCAGACTATGTCCAGCGCCACCACAGTCGGGCGGGAGCCGTGCTGCTGGCAGGGGGAGGGGGCTTCGGCGAGGGCTGGGGAACTGGTGGGGGGGTGGCTCGGGGGCTGGTGTGGGGTGACATTTTTTTCCTATGGACCCACGGCGAAGAATCACTGAAACGACTATACGATGACATCAATAAGTTCCACCCCACCATCAGACTCACCGACTACTCTCCAAAATCGGTGGCATTCTTGGACACACTCATCTCCATCAAGGACGGTCACCTCAGCACTTTGCTTTCCCGTAAGCCCACGGATAACCTCACGATGCTCCACTTCTCCAGCTTCCACCTTAAACACATTAAAGAAGCCATCCCCTATGGACAAGCCCGCCATATACACAGGATCTGCTCAGACGAGGAGAGGCGTAACAAACATCTACAGACGCTGGAAGATGCCCTCGTAGGAATGGGATATGGCGCTCGACTCATCGATCGACAGTTCCCACGCACCACAGCAAAAAAACGCACCGACCTCCTCAGAAGACAAACACGGGACACAACCGACAGAGTACCCTTTGTCATCCAGTATTTCCCCGGAGTGGAGAAACTACGACATCTTCTTCGCAGCCTTCAACACGTCATCGATGAAGACGAACATCTTGCCAAGATCATCCCCACATCTTGCCGTCAAGCAACCGCGCAACCTCAAACAAACCATTGTTTGCAGAAAACTACCTAACCTTCAGAACAGCGACCACGACACCACACAACCCTGCCATGGCAATCTCAGCAAGATGTGCCAGATCATCGACGTGGTATCACCATTACACATGAAAACATCACCCACCAGGTACGCGGTACATACTCGTGCGACTCAGCTAACGTTGTCTACCTCATACGCTGCAGGAAAGGATGTTCTGAAGCATGGTACATTGGCGAGACCATGCAGACACTGCGACAACGCAGAATCACCGAACAGAAACTTCTAGCCAAGTTCCGCACACATGAGTACGGCCTCAACCGGGACCTTGGATTCATGTCGCATTACATTGACCCTCCACCATCTGGCCTAGGCTTGCAAAATCCTACCAACTGTCCTGATTTGAGACAATTCACATCTCTTTAACCTAGGATTACCCCTCTCTCTGGATCCGTAAAGACTTAATTACCTGCAAATGATCACATTCAAAGCAATGTCTTGCATCTTTGACTTTGTCTATATATATGTTTCTGGAACCTACCTCTTTGTTCACCTGAGGAAGGAGCAGTGCTCCGAAAGCTAGTGATTCCAAACAAACCTGTTGGACTTTAACCTGGTGTTGTCAGACTTTTTACTGTTCCCAATGTGGACAGCAAGCTGAATGTACATGGTCGTACTGCTGTTGGTTTTGTTGATAAAAGAGATTCTGCTGAAGGGACTTCTGCCTCCTTGGATTTATTACAGTCATACTAGTTTGTTATTGAATAGAATTGGTTAAGAAATGGTTAATCTTGCTTGCCTGCTCTTTCAGTTGGATTCTATGCTGACAACTTAGTTAAAGGGAAGTGAAAGGGGGGTGGGGGGGGGTGTGGAAAGTCTTTTTTCTAAAATAATTCTTCAAGTATATAAGAAACAGATTAGGCTTTGATAGAAATAAAACAAACAAATCCTATACCAGGAAATTCCATTGAACTATGTCTGGTCTGCAAGGCTTACTTCACCACAGAAATCATACAATCCCTGCAGTGCAGAAGGAGGCCATTCAGCCCATCGAATCTGCACCAACCCTCTGAAAGAACAACCTACCTAGACCCACTTCCTGCAACCCTGTAATTCCACCTAAACTTTGGACACTTAGGGGCAATTTAGAATGGCCAACCACCTAACCTGCACATCTTTGGATTGTGAGAGGAAACCGGAGCACCCAGAGGAAACCCACGCGGACACGGAGCGAAAGTGCAAACTCCACATAGACAGCCACCCAAGGTCGGTATTGAACCCGGGTTCTTGGTGTTGTGAGGCAGCAGTGCTAACCATTGTTCTACGGTGTAGCCCATAGCCGGATATGTAGCAGAAACCCTGGGGGGGGGGTCCGGCCTTGGGATGGGACTGAGAGTCAGGAGTCTGGGTCTGGGCACAGTGTGGGGGTGGGGGGGGGGGGGGGGGGGGGCGGCAATGCTAAGAGTTGCGACTTGGGAGGGGAAGAGTTTCCATGGGGGATGGGGAAAACTTGTGGGGTTGAGGGAATCCTGTGGGGTGAGGAGTCCCCATGGGGTGTGTTGTTGGTCAGGGGTGCCCGGGAGGGGGGACTCCCGCAGGGCGTGGTTATTTATGGAGTGGGGTGAGCCGGTGAGCTCCCTGGAGGGCTCGGGGGGGTGGGTGGGGAGTCCCATAGGGGGTCGATGTGGGTTAGTGCAATAGCTTAGAGAAGTTAGAAGTGGTTTTAATTCTTCTAATTTTTTCTGGGTAACTGATGCTGTAACACACTCAGAACCATCTGAACTTTGTGGTTTAAATCGCATTTTCAGATGGTTCGTAGTGAAGGCCAATTGCCCAAAGTTTATACTTTCCAGGCAATTGCCATGCAATCTTTACCCGGGAACCTCCAGGGGGGTTACACTGCTGTAGAGTTTAGAAGCTACAGCCCCCTATTGAAGTACATGAACAGAGATTCCCCATGTTAATCAAGCAAAGTAACTCTGGCAATGAGACAATAAATGCAAGCAATCCTCTAACCCTAATTTCATACCAATGCTGAGTAAAAATGCAACAGGCCAAAGAAAAGGTTAAACATATTCAAGTAAATACAGCCAGCAGACAAAAATGCAAGATATATTCCCCATATCTCACATCCAATGGTTATTGCGGCATCAAAGCAAATCTTTTAGCTGAAACTAGCTTCGAAAGATGAACTGAAAATTTTCCAACAGTCCACTGAGCAATTTCCATTCAATTTCATGCAAAGCCAAATGTATGCATGTGATACACACGCCGAATAAAATATAAGTTGTTCCCAAATCATGGTATCTTTCTCCAGTAACAAATGCTGGAATAATCAATCCTTGCTACAAATCTTATTCGATGCAACATTTTCGTCTGCCTGAAAAATAGTTCATTCTGTTCACAATTCACTTAACAAGTGGTCACTGTGTTCGCTTGATTTAGAAGCTATTTTTAAAGGGATTAAAAACAAAAGATTTGAACAGTTTAGCATTCTACATTTTTGACTCCCTGTAAACGATTTCATCATCGTCAAATCATCACAAGAATCCAAATGGAAGGGATTTAGCTGGTGTTGTAATGTCACCTATGAAGGAAAGGACTCAATGATTTCAGCCAGATGATGGCCCAGGATTGCCTAGCATATTTTGCATTACAGAGCAAACTGTATGTCTATCATTGATGAGGACTGGATGTGCACTTATACTGGGGGAATGTTCAAAATGAAAGGATAATGACTTTATTAAACCAAGATTGGTTTGGAAATGTATTCATATAATATTCGCCAACATTATACATAGAGGAACTTATTCTCCAATTATCAATAAGTCTAATGATATAAAGTGCAGGCAAATGTTTAGACAAATGCTAACATTAAAAGTAAAGTCTTTCATGTTTCCAGCTACTGTAATCAATGTGTAATGTCGGAAAATGGATGATACGAGGAACTGAACATGTTCTTCTTCAAGCCGAATGCAGCCATTTAATTACAAAGTTTTATAATTGAACTGGTTAATGAGCAATACTGATTAGTATTTAAATTGCTTTGTGCGACCTCATGCCTTGCAACAAATTTAAGTTGTTTTTTTTGCTATCTCCAGTTTCTTCTTCTTGTCTGCTGAATGCAGTGACTCGGTCTAGGTGTGGTTTCAGAAACTAAGGGCGCGATCTTCCGGCCTTGTTTCGTTCTCGCTCATACGAGGCCGGTGAATAGTGGGAGAGGCCAGAGACAAGAACCGCGGCAGGTGCCAAACAGTTTGCGATGCAACTGGCCCTGGTCCGCTCCCGTAGGCGAAATCGAGATCTCACCATAGCGAGGCGAGAAACCAATTATCACAACTTAAGGCCAATTTCCATACAATTAACAAGAACCATCCCATATCCAACGGCCTCCTGTCATTCAGCAGCCTCCCCAGCAAGTGGTCACGCTAGCACCAATTAGTACTCCTTTTGAAAAACATGAACCTGGTGCAAGGGCTTCTGTGGGGCGCCGAGGAGGTGAGTAGCCATCTTAGCTCACAGGCAAAGAGCCCCGAGACGCTGGGCTTGCCACCCCAGTGCTTGGTGGGGGGTGAGGACCCTCGGCTGGGGGTGGGGGGACCCTCCTCAGGGATGGGCCACCATGGGAGGGTGGTGGGGGTGCTGGTGGGCAATGGTGGGGCAACCATTCGTGGCACCACCATGCCAATCCCTGGATCACTTGCCCGTTCCTGGGGCAACCCTTGTCCCTGCCCGTCTGCCCCACCCACCACCCGTAACCCCCGCTGATTGCCGAGGCCTCTAGCCGTGCGGCTGAAGGCTGTTACTGTTAGGGAATTGGCAATCGTGGTTAAGTGAGTACTTCACATATCCCAAGTGGGTTCCCATGAAAAGACGGGCTGTGTAGCATGTGGGAGTCATTGCCTGAAATTCCAATCACACCTTGATGCCTGGACACTGTGCCTGAACACTGCGGGAGGCAACACCACACACGCAACATCCGAACACCCAGGGGTTGGGACACAGCTCCAGGGACATGTCCACGGCCGAAGTGTGGGTGGGTGCCAAAGGGACCGGGGGGGGGGGGGGGATGCCTGGAGAGATGGCCTAAGGGTTCAGACGTCAGCCTGCATTACGGATGAAAGTGACAGAGGCATCATAATGGTTATGCGCAAAGGTGTTTAATGTGTTTTATAATCCCCCACTCTCCTGATGGTGCCACCCCGACTGCCCCTTGTCAACGGCTCACCGCCCTGTCCCGTGTGCTGACTTTGAGACGCAGCATCATCAGAGGGGTGGAACCCGAGGGAGCTGGTGGCCACCGTCACCACTCCATGGGACGGGTTCGGTTTTGCACCCAGCGTCCCCTCCTCCCGGTCGGTGCCCATAGGGCCCTGGGGTTCACCTTGGGATGGAGGGGCAGCTGACTCGAGCACCGGTTGCCCCTGCATCATCTGGCTCTGCCAACCCTGGCGGTTCCCCATAGTCTGCACCATTGTGTCAATGCCCTCAGCGATGCTCCTCAGTGACAGGGACATGCTCTGCAGCATCTCAGCAATGCCCACCTGCGACTGGGACAAGCCCATCTGTTCTGAGCATTGTCCCCGTCCTCCTCATCTGGGGAGGTCTGCGCCTCGTCTTGCTGCTCCTCCCCTTCCCCTTCCTCTGCCTGCAGCACATCGCCCCTCTGCTGGGCTATGTTAGTGCAGGACGCAGCAGACCGCAACGATGCGGCTGACCTCATCTGACGGGTACTGGAGGGCCCCTCCAGAGCGGTCCAGGCACCTGGAGCGCATCTTTAGCAGCCCATAGCACCTTTCTATCACACCCCCTGGTCGCTGCATGGGCATCGTTGTAGCGGTTCTCCACGTCAGTCTGTGGCCTCCGTATAGGCGTCATCAGCCACGACCGCAACGGGTAACCCCTGTCGCCCAGCAACCAGCCCCTCAGCCGGGGGTGGCATCCCTCAAACATGGTGGGGGTGAAAGAATGCGCCAATACGAAGCCCACTGCCTGGGCATCCTGTCTGGCCCGGTCCACAGGGAACTGGATGTAGCGCTCCGCAATGGCATATAGGGCGTCTGTCACTGCACGGATGCACCGGTGCACCGATGCCTGCGAGATACCGGACAGGTCACCACTCGCCGCCTGGAATGACCCCATGGCATAAAAGTAATCTTGATGGCCATGGGAGAGGGTATCCTCCCCCAGTGCCACGCGGTGCCAGGTGTGCCATCAGGTGGCAGACGTGTGCCACGTTTTCCCGGCTCATCCGGAGTCTCCTCCTGCATGCCTGGTCCATAAGGTCCTGGTATGACGAGCGGGACCGGTACACACGGGGCCTCATTGGGCGTCTCCGTTGCCATGGCACCACCACCACCTCCTCCTCCTCCTCCTCCTCGTCCTGTCGGGCGGGCGGGTGGCCCTCCAGCCTGGGCGTCTGCCACCTGCCTCCCTGCAGCATGCTCCTCTGTGGCAGCCTCCGCCGCCACCCTGGCACGCTCCTGCTCCAGCTCCCCCGGGGCAACATGTAGAAGTGCGGCTCCCACCATGGCAGCCAACATCGCTGGGTGATGACCAAACATAACGGCCTGCAGGGGCTGGGGGGTGGGGGTGGGGGGAATAGACGACATGTCACCATTGCCCATAGTCCCCCTCGGCAGCCAGGTGCAATGGGCTCCATGGTCGCGATTGTTGGAAGCACCTGGCCAGGTGGACAAACTCCCCAAACCCACCCCTCCACGGCACTCGCCCTCTCCTCCCCGGCACTCGCCCTCTCCTCCCTGGCACTCGACCTCCCTCCCCGGCACTCGACCCCCCCCTCTCCGGCACTCGCCCCCCCCTCCCCCGCACTCGACCCCCCCCGCCTTCCCGGCACTCGCACCCCCCCCCCGCACTCCACTCCTCTCACTCCCCTCAGCCCCTCTCCGTCCCCATCGATCACCCTCCCCCCCGCACTCCTCCCGCACACCCTCGCAGCCCTCGCCTCCCAGCACTCTCCCTCCACCCTCCCCACGCACCCCTCCCCTCCCCGGCATTCGCCCTCTCCTCCCCGGCACTCGACCCCTCTCCCCGCACCCTCCCCCCCGCACCCCTCGCATCCTCCCCAGCACTCACCCCCCCCCCCCCACGGCACTCGCCTCCACCCTCCCCGGCACTCGCCCCCCCTCCCCAGCACTCGCCTCCCCTCCCGCCGGCACTTGCCCCCCCGACCCGGCAATCGCCCTCCTCCAAGACACTCGACCCCCCCCTCCACGGCACTTGCCCTCGCCTCCCCGGCACTCGACCCCCCCTCCACGGCACTTGCCCTCGCCTCCCCGGCACTCGACCCTCCCGCCCCCAGCACGCGCCCTCTCCTCCCCGGCACTCGCCCCCCCCCCTTGCCGACGCTCGAACCCCTCCCCGGCACTCACCCCCCCTCCCCAGCACTCGCCACCCCCCCCCCGCCCCCCGGCACTCGCCTCCCCCACCCGCCGGCACTCGAGCCCCCCCCCCTATCCGGCACTCGCCCTCTCCTCCCCGGCACTCGGATTTTGGATTTCAACCGGCAATGGTGGCCTGCCTGCCCATCACCGCAGTCCTCGGGGATGTCCTACGGCTGTACGAGTGGACGCTGATCGAGGAGGAGGGGGATGCTGCAGCAGCGAAGCGGGCAGCAGTGGAGCGTGCCGCAGAGGGACAGGTGGCAGCTGCCCAGGATGGCGAGCGAGCCGCCCAAAAGGCTGGAGGGGAGGAGGTGCCAAGGAGGTGCCGCATGAGGACTCGTGTCTGCCGGCACCTCCTGTCATTGGTGGACCTGCTGGACTAGGCCTGCCATCAACGACTCCGGCAGGAAGACAGTGCGATATGTCTGCCAGATGATGGCACACCTGGCAACATAGGGGTTTTGGGGAGGACATCCGCTCCCGGTGGTCGTCAAGGTGATGGTCGCCCTGGAGCTTTACGCCATGGGGTCCTTCGAGGCGCTGAGTGGGGACCTGTCCGAGATCTCACAGACCTCAGTGCACAGGTGCATCCGTGCCTTCACGGAGGCCCTATCCACCTAGGCTGCTCAATACATCCACTTCAATGTGAGCCAAGCCTACGAGGATGCACGGGCAGCGGGGTTCGCTACTGTCGCCGGGATACCCCAGGTCCAGGGAGTGATCAACAGGATGCATGTTCCCCCTACGAGCAGCTACAGGTGACAGGCCGCTCTACACAAACCGAAAGGGGTTCCACTCGATGACCACCTGACATGTGACCACCAGCTGCGCATTCGACACCCGGGCAGTGTCTACGATGCCTTCATTCTGGCCCACTCAACGATTCCTGACATGTTCGAAACACTCTGGAGGGGTGGCTCCTGGGAGACAATGGTTATCCACTGCGGTCGTGGCTGATGACACCTATCCGGAGGCCGCAGCAGATGCAGAGACCCGCTACAACAACGCCCATGCCGCGACCAGGTCCATGATCAAGCAGTGTTTCGGCCTCCTGAAGGTGCAGTTCAGGTGCCTGGGCTCCTCTGGAGTACTCTCCAGTATGATGCTGGGACGGTCGCCCGCATCGTGGCGGCCTGTTGTGTCCTCCACAACATCGTGCAGCAGAGGGGTGACGTGCTGGAGGAGGAGGAGGAACAGCAGGCCTCATCTGGCGAGGAGGATGCAGGGGAGGACAAGGCTGGGCAGGACATGGGGCCCAGTCAGGCACAGGAGGCCGCATTCTGTGTGCACCAGGCCAATGAGCAAGAGTCGCTCTGACACCTTGATGTTCACTGACTCAGGGGCGGGGGGGGGGGGGGGGGGGCCACGGACATTGCATCCCACTCCCATACCCCACACTACCACCCCTGTCTGCAACTCCCTCCGTGACACATACCTGCCGCACTGTGGGGTGGGGGCCCTGAGTTGGCTGTAACAGCGGGTCTGGTTCAAGGGATGATTACAACCCACCCTCTGATGAGCTCTGATGCTCTACATTGTTTGACAATGTCTGACTCCTGCCCATGGTAGCACTTTCTACCGTCCACCTTTGTGATCCCTCCATGCGAGCTGGCCATTCCATCGCACGGTCCCATCGATTTCCTGGGGTGGCGGTGGTGGGGACTGTCGCAGCGGGTGAGGGGCGGCGTGTGGAGCCCAGGCCACCACAGGGTCCACCCATTCACCCCCCCCCCCCCAATGTCTGACCATTTCCTCTCCACCCCCCACCCATGGGCCTGCCCAGACAAGCACCGAGGCAGGTTATAACAGTAGTAACAAATGTTTAATGTGAATGAATATATACAGATTTCTGCCCTAGCCCCTATAACTAAACAGTGCCCTGCACCCATGCCAACTTAACTAGTCTCTAACTTCCTGGCCTTACAGGCCCTAATGCTACGCCTATGTGGTTCCCCAGACGGTACAGCAGGAGTGGAGGCAGCTTTCTGTGATTCCTGCCCGGTGACTTGGGTCCCCGTTAACGGGCGCCTTCTTGAGCGACTAGGCCTTGATGGGCCCAGCTGCTGCTTGGGTGTCCCGGGTTGCATGGTGCCGTCCCATTCTGCTAGCTGCCCACCAGATGCACCAGGGACAGGAGGGGGGTGTCCAAGGTGCTATGTTGTTCCAGCACCTCCCCTGCGGGGGTCACCGTCACAGGCTCAATCATTTGCGATAGGGGATAGGGGTGCGAGCGGACCTATTCCCTGAAGCCCTCCCACCACCTGGCACTGGGATACCTGGAGGCGCGCTCTGGTCTCGACCAGGGTCCGCACGCTCGTGGCCATGGGGCACAGGGAGTGGACCATCTCCATCTGGGACAGCACCACATGACTCACTGACTGTGCCACCACCGTCTGGGTTTGTGTCATATCAGCCAGTGACTGCTCCACCTCCCTCTGGGAATGGGCCACCTCCCTCTGTGTCTGGGCCATGTTGGTCAGCTCCTGGGCAATGCTGCTGACCTTCCCAGCCATGGCCCGCTGAGCCTGGCCCATGCTCAGGAGTGCCGCTGCGATGTCCAGGTGGCTCTGGGCCATGGTGAGACAGCAACCCTGCCCTGGGCCCCGACAAGTTCCTGCACAGAATGCCCCAGGCCTTGGACATGCTGATCCATAGCCAAAATCGTCGCCGTCAATGCCTCCACTATCACCCAGGCAGTGTTGACCTGGGTGGCACGCATAGTTGGCATCACATCCAACTGCGCCTGCAGGTACTGGATGCTCGCCAACAACCCCTCATGTAGCCCCTGGCTCTGAGACTGCATCTCCACTATAGATGAGACTGTCTGTTCCAGAATCGTGAGACCCATCTGGACGGCAGCGAGTTCCTCGGGTCGACCTGCACTCCGACTGTCCGCCCCCTCAATTCCTACCTTCACCTGCTGTACTGGAGCAGCTGATAGTGTCACAGGAGCCTCTTCACTAACATGCCCAAACCGCCCAACCGAGCTGAGTGTCTCTGGGATGGTGGAGGGTGTTGGAGACAGCTATGACGGATCACTGTCATCCTCCGACCCGAGCTCTGGGGTCTCCTGAGCCTCGGGTGAAGGGCTGATGTTGAGCTGCTCTCATCGCTGCTCGGCTCACGGGGGGGGGGGCTCCGGCTGTGGCACTGGCTGGTGGCGGGGGATGACCGGTGGACTCGCTCCATCCCCAGCAGGTCTTGTGAGACATAAGACAAGACCCATGAATAGACCACGGCCCAGGGGGATTGGGGTTTGCGTGTGAGTGGAGGTGGGGGGTGGCGTAAGGGTGGTGTTGGGGGGGGGGGTGATGTAGGAGTGAGGGTGGAGGTTGGGGTAAGGGTGGTGTTGGGGGGGGGGGCGGGGGGGGCGGGGAGGCTTTGACACATGTGTCATTGGGAACCGCAACTAAGCGGGATCTCACTTCCTCACCCGTGGCCGAGCTCCAACATGGTGACCGCCCTGTCCTCGCTCCCGGTTGTTGTGGGCCGCCTTTTGGGGGGAGGGAGATGTTGTGTTTGGTCTTCTGTACCTTGTAAAGGAATCCACCAAACACCTTGTCTTGTCCAAACCAGGATCTTTATTAAGTCTGTGTGGTAAGATAGCAATCAGTTACAGTGACGTTATCATGGAGTCTGCTTGTTACTCCTCTGGTCCTGCACCTAGCACCGACCATTCACTTGTATGTCTTACTACCATCTGCAACCATCTGACGATGGCCGGATGTGTCGCCATTTATATGGGAGTCGCTGGTCTCATGACCATGGTATTCATACCGTATGGTGTGTCTGCACCACCACCTGCTGGTTGGAGGTTGCACACCATCCATCTATGATATTGCCCAATGGCATACCACCACAGGGGAGACAGAAAACGCAGTGTTTGACAGTCGGACGCATGTAGCACAGGGGGTGGATAGCTGGTGGCCTTTGTGGCCAGGGCACCCGGTCATGGCGGGCGGTATGGGTTCTGGCAGGTGGTGCAGGGTGGGGGTTCTGTCGTGCTCCAGGTAGGGGGCGAGGGGTGGGTTTACGGGTGTGTGGATCAGTGCATGCCAGGGGCACAGTGCTGCCTACTCTCCCTGGCCGCCCTGAGGATGTTGTGAAGTTTCTTACAGCACATCTGGCTGGTCTTGGCAGTGTTCACCACGGCACTCATGGCCTCTCGCACCTGCGCCCAGGCATGGTGCATGGCGGCGGGTGATAACCACCTCCCCACCCCGGGATACAGGGTGTCACACTTCTCCTCCACTGCGTCCAACAGTCTCCAGTTCAGCATCAGTGAACCAGGGTGCCACTCTCCTTGCTGCCATCTTGCTGGTTGGGATGAGTATGTGTGGGGAGTGGAATGCTTGTATGTGACTGCAGCTTGTCAGCCTTTCGAGTGTCAATCCTGACTCCGGCGAATCAGACAGTGTTTATCATTGGAATCGGTCATGTTCCGCATGGTGCCAGTAATAGCCCATTGACGATTTATGAATTACTCTGGGAACAGTGCCAATTTTCCTGTTATAGAACACCACCGATTCAGTCCCAGCGTCAACACTTCGGGCGGGATTCTCTGTTGCCCGACGCTGATAGCGCAATCGCCGACCGGGCGGAGAATCCCTTTTGATGCCTAAATCGGATGTGGTGCCTCTTTTCGGATGCTCTACCCCCTCCCAAACAGCATCATTGGGGAGTACGACGCATGCCTTTACGATGGTCTCAGGATGTCACCTGAAGGCCCTCCCCCAATGCTCCGCCCCCAATGCGCAGTGTGGTAAACCACGTTATTGCATTATATGTATTGTATTGTATTGTGCATGCTTGTCCAGGCTGGCTCCGCCTGTGGCTCCTCCCCTCAGGCTCCTGTATAAAGTTGGCAAGTCTCCGCCTCCTATCCTACTTCGGGTCCAGAGGCAAGAGGCTTGCTGTTTAGTGTATTAAAGCCTCAGTTACGTTCATCACTCATCGTGTGTTATTGATGGTGTATCAATTTAATACACTAAACTTCTAAAGATGAACTCATCACTCAAGCCTGATCATTTGGAGCTGGACCCACAGGCAGCCAACGCTACAGAAAGCTAAGCTGCTTCGAGGCATACCTCGCATCCTTCAATGAAGGCTTTACAGACCTCCAGAAGAAGCAGGCCCTCCATGCATGGGTGAGCCCAAGTGTCTTTCCCCTCAGCAGGGACGCCCCCTCATTCGCAGAGGCAGTAACGCTGCTAAAAGAACAATACGTGAAATCCGTTAACCAAGTATATGATAGGCACCTCCTCGCCACGAGACGACAACGCCCTGGGGAATAACTCGCAGAACTCCTGCGTGCCCTGCGCATCCTCTGCCGGAACTGTGACTGCCGGGTGATATCGGCTACCCAGCACGCGGAGCTGCTGATCAGGGACGCTTATGCTGCGGGCATGAACTCTAACTATATCCGCCAGCGATTACTAGAAGGGGGACACTCGGCCTCCCAGAAACAGTACAACTCTCCAACTCGCTGGAGGTGGCCTCCCAGAACATGGGGGCATCCTCGTGGGCCTCGTGGGCGTAGAAATCAACCAACCCGGGTGTGACACAAGCCTGCGCCGCGCAGCGGCCCGCCAACGCCGGAGGCCCGAGGTGCTACTTCTGCAGCCAGGGTAATCACCCCAGACAACGCTGCCCAGCACGGAACGCAACTTGTAATGGCTGTGGGAAGAAGGGCCAATTCGCAAAAGCCTGGCAGGCCCGATCCCCCCCCTAAATCTTCTAGGCCCAGCAGCGCTGCCTGCTGCCTGTCGGGGCCGCCCCCAGCTGCCTCGCCACCCGCCATGTGCGACCCGTGGGTGCCGCAATCTTTAATTTCGGCTGACACGTGCGACCCACGGGGGCCGCCAACTTGGACACCATCGCCGCTGACACCCGCCACGCGCGACCCATGGGGCCTCCATCTTGGATGCCATCGCAGATGCCACCCGCCACGCGCGACTCATGGGGGCCGCCATCTTGGGACCACTCCGCAGCCTCCCAGGAGCCCAGCTCACCCACCCGTACACTGGCCACCGCTACCTCCGACCGGCCTACCGACCGCCTTCCAACACTCGCCTCCGTCACACTCGACCAGCCCCGGCCGCATCACCTCGCGAAGTCCACGATGACTTTCTGAATCAACGGGCACGAGACGGCCTGCCTTTTCGACTCCGGGAGCACAGACAGCTTCATACATCCAGATACGGTAAGGCGCTGCTCCCTCCCCATGCTACCTGCGACCCAGAAAATCTCCCTGGCTTCCGGATCCCACGCTGTAGAAATCTGCGGGTACTGTGTCGCGACCCTTACTGTACAAGGCGTAGAGTACACTACCTTTAGGCTCTATGTCCTCCCCTATCTCTGCGCTGCCCTATTACTGGGGCTCGACTTCCAGTGCCATCTCCAGAGCCTGACCTTAACGTTCAACAGACCTTTGTCTCCCCCCCTCACCGTCTGTAGCCTCGCGACCCTTAAGGTCGCCCCACCCTCCCGCTTCGCGAACCTCACCCCGGACTGTAAGCCCGTAGCTACCAGAAGCAGATGCTACAGTGCCTTTATCAGGTAGGATGTTCAGCGACTCCTGCAAGACTCATTGAGGCTAGTAACAGCCCCTGGAGAGCCCAAGTGGCGGTCGTCAAGACTGGGGAGAAGCACCGGATGGTCATCGATTACGGCCAGACCATTAACCGGTACACGCAGCTCGATGCATACCCCCTCGACCGCATATCTGACATGGTCAATCAGATTGCGCAGTATCGTGTCTTCTCTACAGTCGACTTGAAGTCCGTGTACCACCAGCTCCCTATCCGCCCGGAGGACCGCCAATACACTGCCTTCAAGACAGATGGCCGCCTCTACCACTTCTTCAGGGTCCCCTTCGGCGTCACCAACGGGGTCTCGATCTTCCAAAGGGAAATGGACCGAATGGTTGACAAGTACGGGCAGCGGGCCACGTTCCCGTACTTAGACAACGTCACCTGCGGCCATGGCCAGCAGGACCATGACGAGAACCTCTGGCGCTTCCTCCACACCGCTAAACTCCTGAACCTAACCTATAATAGAGAGAAATGCGTCTCCCGCACAACCCGCCTAGCCATCCTCAGCTAAATCATGCAACACGGAGTCCTAGGGCCCGACCCAGACTGCATGCGCCCCCTTCTGGAACTTCCCCTTCCCCACTGCCCCAAGGCCCTGAAGAGATGCCTGGGGTTCTTCTCGTACTATGCCCAGTGGGTCCCCAACTACGCGGACAAGGCCCGTCCACTGATCAAATCCACCATTTTTTCCCTGACGCTGAGGCCCGACTGGCCTTCAATCGCACCAAGGCAGACATTGTCAAGGCCCGATGCACGCTGTCGATGAGTCCATCCCATTCCAAGTGGAGAGCAATGCGTCTGACTTTGCTCTGGCCGCTACATTCAACCAGGCGGGCAGGCCCATGGCCTTCTTCTCCCGTACCCTCCACGTTTCCGAAATTCGACACTCCGTCGAAAAGGAAGCCCAAGCCATCGTAGAAGCTGTGAGACATTGGATGCATTACCTGGCCAGCAGGCAATTCACTCTCCTCACTGACCAACGGTCGGTTGCCATCATATTCAATAACACACAGCGGGGCAATGACAAGATTCTGAGGTGGAGGATCGAGCTCTCCACCTACAGCTATGATATCTTGTATTGACCCGGGAAGCTCAATGAGCCCCCAGATGCCCTCTCCTGTGGTACATGTGCCAGCGCTCAAGTAGACCAACTCCGGGCCCTCCACAACGACCTCTGTCACCCGGGGGTCACCCGTTTTTTCCACTTCATCAAGGCCCGCAACCTGCCTTACTCCATCGAGGAGGTCAGGTCCGTGACCAGGGACTGCCAGGTCTGCGCGGAGTGCAAACCGCACTTCTATCGGCCAGACAGAGCACATCTGGCAAAGCCCTTGTTTTGTTATGTTCTTGACGTAGCATAAGCTGCTTCCTTAATGTGCACTCTGACAAAGGAAGGTTCAGACTTGGAGATAGCTTTAACACGTTTATTAAACTATCAACTATTCTCCTACTTGGATTCGACGCTACTGTTAATCCTGCTATAGCTACTCAGACTGACTAACCAGTCTGCTACAATCCACGTGGTAGGTGTGATGTTCAATCAATCCTGTACCTGTACTCACTGAATGTCTCCACTGGAAAGAGACTGAGCATGTGTGATGTGTCCTTTTATATGGGTTGGTGTAATGCCCTCCTATGGTAGTGTCACCTCTGTGTGTATCGTGACTGCCCATTGGTCATGTCCCATCTTACTGACCTATTGGTTGACTGTCTGTGTGTCATGTCTCTGGTGTTCCCTCTAGTGTCTAGCTAGGTGTAGTGTATGTACATTAACCCTCTGTGTACTTACAGTGATGTATATCACCACATCCCCCTTTTTTCGTGTTACATATTTTCTGTACAGTGTTAAAGAAAATTGAACAAACTAGGTAGATGAATGATACTCTGTACAAGTTATGATAACAGTGATCATTAAACAATGAGTCCAAATCATATGCATGAGTCCAAAGTTCATGAATTATTATGGTCGAGTGGTTGGTGAGTTGGTGATGTTGATGGTGGCATTGCATTGTAAACGCCATCAGTGTCCCTGTGCTGAAGGAACCAAGAAGTGGTCAAATCACTTTGTTGTCGGATTTGGACACTTTTTTTTTTCTTTTGATGCTTGTGGTGGTAATTCTTGATGGCATCTGCCCTGAAAGCCAGGTTGCCTGTTGGTTGTGCAGCAAACGTGAATTGGTAAGATGCATCGTCCTGCCATGGCATGTCATTGTACTGAGCTGAGCAGTAACAGTGTCGCTCATTTGCAGAGTTGTACCATGTCGTACCAGTCATTGCTCCATGGGTGGTGTTTTTGTCGTGCTTGTTGTTGACGTTATTGCCTTTGGTACGCTTCTTGCTATTGTCTTTGATGTTGTTGTTGTGGTTGGTTTTGTTGCCGTGTTTGCTGCGCTCAAGGACCACACTCTGTGGATAATACGAGTCCTTCACACAGTTACTCATGCTAGCGTGCTTTGTGCCGTCTGCTGTCTCCTTGAGCGTGCCGTCACTGAGTTTGCGGCGCTCCCCGTCTGGAGTCATGTCCGGCTTACTTGAATCAGCTTTGGCTTGTCGATGCTCCCCGTCTGGAGTCTGGTCTGTTTCACCTGAGTCAGTTTTGGTTTGTCGATGTTCCCCGTCTGGAGTCCTTTCTGGTTCACCTGAATCAGCTTTGGTTACTTGACGCTCCCCGTCCGGAGTCACTGCAGGTTCACTTGAGTCAGCTGAGATTTCTTGATGCTCCCCGTCCGAAGTCATTTCAGGTTCACTTGCATCTTCTGAGGTTTCTTGATGCTCCACGTCCGGAGTCAAAACAGTCAGGAATGCATTTGCTTGTGGAGAGGCTCGAGCGGATGAGGTTTGAAGTAACGTGGTGTCACCGGAGTCACCAGTTGTCTCACTGTGATTGTCGAGTGTCTCTGTACATTCTAGCTGAGGTCTGTCACGTTGCACATCTCGTATGGGAAGTGGGATGTCGTCGTCACTTGTCGCACATACAGTGGGTAGAGCCTCAGTCTCTTCTTGTTGTTCACTTGAGCTGGGTAGACCGTCAGAGTCTTCTTCTGGTGGCTCAAATAATCTGGGTGGACTGTCATAGTTTGCTTGCTGTACACTTGAGCGTGGCAGACTGTCATAGTCTTTCTGTTGTTCACTTGAGCATGGCAGACTTGCATCGTCTGCTGCTGGTTGCTCAGAGGAGGTGGGCATGGTCCGGGGCCTCTGACGGCATGAAGCGTGTGTCGTAGGTCGTAGGATGCGATTGCGCATGTGCATATCGCTGTTCCTTTACTTGGAGCATTTCTCGCAAATGCGCATGCACGGCTTCTCGCGCATGCGCAAACGGGCCTTCCCGTTCTGTGCGTTCTTCGCGCAACTGTGCATGTGCGGCACCTTTTCCAAGATGGCTGCAATTCAAAACTTCCGTTTTCTTCAAAGGAAATCCTACCTTCGCCTCGTGGTGAGTTTTGGCGCCTCTTTTACTGTTTTTTCTTGTATGTTCCTCGCAGAATTCTTGGAATTGTCTGGAAATCACTCTTGTTTTGCCCCTTTGAGTATTTGAAGGTCTGGAACATTTCAACTGTGTGAAGGACTCGTATTATCCACAGAGTGTGGTCCTTGAGCGCAGCAAACACGGCAACAAAACCAACCACAACAGTCTTGTTCATGCAAGGACTGCGCTTTGGAGTCTTGCATTGCTTCTATCATGGAGGCTGTCCATGAGCTCGCTGTGGAGGCTTGTGTCACTCCCTCTGTGGAGTCTTGCAGCGTTCCTTGTGTGGAATCCTGCATTGGGCTCTCTGTGGGAACTGTCATCACTTCTTGTTGATGCAAGGACTGCGCTCTGGAGTCTTGCATTGCTTCTATCGTGTAGTCTGTCCACGAGCTCGCTGTGGAGGCTTGGACCCTTCGTGGTGTGTGGACCACTCTCTGTGTGGAGTCGGGGACCCTTCGCGGTGCGTGGACCACTCTCTGTGTGGCAGCAGGCCGCTCTCTGTGGGCTTGTACCGCTCTCTGTCTCTTGGCAACAGGTCGCAGCATAATCCTGCACTCACGAGTCGGGATGTCGTATATACTGGCTGAAGATCCTCAAATCCGAAGAACACATCCGCGTCTGTGTCGGATTCTTCACTGTAGAACACATCTCGTTCGGATTTGGTACTGGGGTCGCCATCTCCAATGATGAAATCATCATCTGAATCGTAGTCTTCTAGGACCATATCATCACGTTTTGTGTCGGAGCTGGCATTGGGCTCGCCATGTCCAAAGAAGAATTCAAGGTCTGAGTCATAGTCTTCAAGGACTGTATCGTCTCTTTGGGCGGTGCTAACTGCTTGTTGCTGGGTTCTGCGGAGGTTACTTTCAGCTACTGGTCGAATTTCAGGCATTGTGCTGTCGTTCCAGGTGAAAGAATCTGGTTTTGAGGCGTTAAATTTTTTTCCCGTTTTTTGGGACATTTCCCCTTTAAGTGGGCATGGTCCGGGGCCTCTGACGGCATGAAGCGTGTGTCGTAGGTCGTAGGATGCGATTGCGCATGTGCATATCGCTGTTCCTTTACTTGGAGCATTTCTCGCAAATGCGCATGCACGGCTTCTCGCGCATGCGCAAACGGGCCTTCCCGTTCTGTGCATTCTTCGCGCAACTGCGCATGTGCGGCACCTTTTCCAAGATGGCTGCAATTCAAAACTTCCGTTTTCTTCAAAGGAAATCCTACCTTCGCCTCGTGGTGAGTTTTGGCGCCTCTTTTACTGTTTTTTCTTGTATGTTCCTCGCAGAATTCTTGGAATTGTCTGGAAATCACTCTTGTTTTGCCCCTTTGAGTATTTGAAGGTCTGGAACATTTCAGCTGCTTCTGGGCCCGCGATGGTAAGTAGAAACTTTATTTTTTCTGCATCCGCCACGCCATCTAAGTCAGACACTACCAGGTAGATCTCAAATCTCTGCCTGAACCAACGCCAGTTTTCATTGAGATTGCCTTGGTACCTGAGCTGCTGTGGAACCGGAATCCCGAACATCATCTTGCCTGTGTGTTGTTACTGGTTGTCACTGTTTGCTGAGTTGAAACTATATGGATTTAACAGTCACTCCTGGGTACCATGTTTTGTTATGCTCTTGTCGTAGCATAAGCTGCTTCCTTGATGTGCACTCTGACAAAGGAAGGTTCAGACTTGGAGATAGCTTTAACAGGTTTATTAAACTATTAACAGTCCTCCCGCCCCTTTGAGCGCCTCAGCATGGACTTCAAAGGGCCCCTCCCCTCCACTGACCTCAACATTGTTGACAAGTACTCAAGATTCCCCTATGTCATCCCCTGCTCTGACATGACCTCTGCCTCCGTTATAAAGGCCCTGCACAGTCTTTTCACCCTGTTTGAGTTCTCCGCCTACATCCACAGTGATCGGGGCTCCTCCTTTATGAGCGACGAGTTGCGTCAGTTCCTGCTCAACAAAGGCATCGCCTCCAGCAGGGCGACCAGCTATAACCCCCGGGGAAACGGACAGGTGGAGAGGGAGAACGCGACGGTCTGAAAGGCCGTCCTTCTGGCCCTACGGTCGAAAGGTCTCCCAGTCTCCCGCTGGCAGGAGGTCCTCCTCGATGCGCTCCACTCCATCCGGTCGCTCCTATGTACAGCCACTAACGAGACTCCTCATGAACGTATGTTTGCCTTCCCCAGGAAGTCCACCTCCGGGGTCTCGCTCCCGTCCTGGCTAGCAGTCCCAGGGCCCGTCCTTCTCCGGAAGCATGCGAGGAGCCAGAAAACCGACCCCCTTGTCGAGAAGGTCCTGCTCCTCCATTCAAACCCCCAATATGCCTGCGTGGCACACCAGGACGGGCGGTAGGTCACGGTCTCCCTTCGGGATTTGGCACCTGCAGGCTCCCCGGCGACCATCACCACCACCCCCCACCCTACCCATCTTCCCCCACTCCTGCCCACCTCTCTCACGAACTGACACCCGCAGGCCAACTGGCGACAAGCACCACCACCTCCGCCCATACACCATCCCCCCTTCGCCGACTCAACATCTGGGTGAAGAAGAAGACAACATGGTCTCGGTGCCGGCGCCCACACCACAGCCGGGACTGAGGCGATTACGGTGGAAGGTCAAGGCCCCCGTGATACTTGACCTTTAAGACCACTTCACCCCCGCCGGACTCTTTTTTAAACAGGGGGTTAATGTGGTAAACCACGTTATTGCAGTATATGTTTTGTATTGTATTGCACATGCTTGTGCCTGCCTGGGCTTGTCCAGGCTGGCTCCACCTGTGGCTCCTCCCCTCAGGCTTCTGTATAAAGGTGGCAAGTCTCCGCCTCCGAACCAGTTCGGGTCCAGAGGCAGGAGGTTTGCTGTTTAGTGTATTAAAGCCTCAGTTACGTTCATCACTCGTCGTGTGTTATTGATGGTGTATCACGCAGGACATGTTCACTCTGAGTTTTCGTCAACCTCACGAGGCAGCTGCGGACTGTGTCCAGCGCCGCCATAGTTGGGAGGGGTGGGGAGGAGCCGTTTCGCTGGCCAGGGAGGGTTCGGTGGGGGCTGGGAGGACTGGTAGGGGGTGGTCCAGAGGTGGCAAGGGGGTTTACAGGGGGGCACTATCTGGCAGGCCAGGTCCTCACACGGCCGGTGCCATGTTGTACAGCTAAACCACATGCGGCCATGGACCCAGCAATTCTCCGGCTGTTTATGTAGGGAACGCTGGGAGATTTGCGTGGCGCAGCTGCGAGCCCCCCACCGGTTGGAGCATCAGTGCGGGGGCGACACCAACCTTTTCATCGTAAAACTAGACACTTCCTCAAAATAGCCTCAAAATCGGAGAATCCAGCCCTTGGTCTATGAAATGGAGAATTCCGCAGAAAATCTCCTCCAATTGCCTGCTTAATGGGCTTAGTGGCCCACTTAATTGTTTGCGTCAGACTCCCGCGCCCGCCAGCCGACTGTTATTTTGTGTGCGAGCTCAATGACACCAGGACGCGCGCTGAACATCTGTTTGTGCAGTTACACACACCTCCGGCTCAGGAATGCACCCGCCCAATCAACATAAAATCCTGGCCGGTGATTTTGTTACAACCGAAGGACTTGCTGCCACTAGTGGTTCTAAGTAGTCAACCTCATTGATGTGGAACTAGTTACATAGAAGCAATGTAAAAGGTGAAGGTGTGATTTGATTGAGGTTTTCAGGATTTTGAAAAGAATCAGTGCAGATTTTTATTCCTGCTGTTAACAAAGTCTCGGCTGAAACGGGCGAGGCCGGGGCAGTGACTGTATTTTCAGTGCTGCCATCGCTACCCGTCTGCCGTGGGAATTGCCCGGCCAGTTTGAACTTCCAATGGGCAAAACCCCTGCTGCTCAGGACCATCCAAAAAAGTCTCCGACTCCGAGTTAGCACTTGAATGATTCAATGGGGCAAGTTGAAAAAGAGCAGGGTTGTCCCCACCCGCTTTCTTGGCCAATGTTTATTCCTGAACCACCTTCATGAGAACAGATTATCACCGGTCATCATCTCATATGCTGTGTGCACATTGGCGGCTGTGTTTCCCTACTTTGCAACAGTGACTACATTTCAAAGGCACTTCAATCATTGCAAAATGCCTTGGGTGATCTTGAACTCACGAAGGATGACTCGGCTGGAGTTATTCCTCAGCTTGCGTGCAGTTTATAAATATAAATCCTTTGCTTTCCTTCACTTATTACCTAATGGAAGAAACTTGTAGAATATTTATCCCCTACTTACTGTGATTCAGATATTACTAATCATTACATTAAGCATCTGCAACTGATGACATGAAATAAAACTCAGCAAACTGCAAGCCCCAGTGCGAGCATGGTCTGCATGCAGAGACAGCATCATTCCAGCAGAGGGCGATCTTTACCAATTAAATACCAAGCTCAAATCAAAATAGCACAGAAGCCACAGCATTTATTTGGGATGATAATACAGTTCAATATTATTTCAGGTAGCACTGGCTGATATCAGCTAACACCATACGATGCAAGTGCACAAGTCTCCAGGACCATTCATCAGCTGATAGGTGGTGAGACGCGAGAATGTCACTCAGCACTATTTTGCCAATACAGAGTTAGATCTTTATGACTCACTGGTTGGGAGAGGTATATTTTGGCTATCTTGGGTTATTTGGAGTCATACAGACATACAAAATGGGTGCATAACTAGGCCGTTTGGCCCCTTGAGCCTGCTTTGCCATTCAATAAGATCACAGTTGATCTGTTTGTGTTTCGAGTCCCTCATTCCCATCGACCCCCGATAACCTTTGTTCCCCTTTCCCGAAAGGAAACTATCTACCTCTGCTTTAGACATCTTCAGTGGCCCACTTCCATCACCTTCTGAAAGTTCCAAGATTGCACAACTCTCTGAGAGAAAAAAAGATTCTCGATTCTCCTCATCTCTGTCCAAAAATCATTTTTCATTCAAAAAGGGCTACCCCTAATTTTCACCCACAAGAGGAAACATCCTTTACACACCCAACTGGTCAAGACCATTCAGGATCTTATATACTTCAATCAAGTCACCACTCACTCCAGTGGAAACAAGTCCAGCCTGACCAACATACCCTCATAAGACAATCCAGGTATCAATCTAGTCACACATAAATAAATAACTATTTATGTAATTCACCTTCAGTCGCTTTGAATTGTACAAAAAGTGGCGGATAGGCGATCAATGAATAGTGATTGGTTTAGCATCCACTTTGGGGTGAGTTTAATATACTCCAGCAGATCTCACACTGTTAATAATGACACATTAAGAACAAAGAACAAAGAAAAGTACAGCACAGGAACAGGCCCTTCGGCCCTCCAAGACCGTGCCGACCATGCTGCCCGACTAAACTAAAATCTTCTACACTTCCTGGGTCCGTAACCCTCTATTTCCACCCTATTCATGCATTTGTCAAGATGCCCCTTAAATGTCACTATCGTCCCTGCTTCCACCACCTCCTTCGGTAGCGAGTTCCAGGCACCCACTACCCTCTGTGTAAAAAACTTGCCTCGTACATCTACTCTAAACCTTGCCCCTCGCACCTTAAACCTATGCCCCCTAGTAATTGACCCCTCTACCCTGGGGAAAAGCCTCTGACTATCCACTCTGTCTATGCCCCTCATAATTTTGTAGACCTCTATCAGGTCGCCCCTCAACCTCCATCGTTCCAGTGAGAACAAACCGAGTTTATTCAACCGCTCCTCATAGCTAATGCCTTCCATACCAGGCAACATTCTGGTAAATCTCTTCTGCACCTTCTCTAAAGCCTCCACATCCTTCTGGTAGTGTGGCGACCAGAATTGAACACTATACTCCAAGTGTGGCCTAACTAAGGTTCTATACAGCTGCAACATGACTTGCCAATTCTTATACTCAATGCCCCGGCCAATGAAGGCAAGCATGCCGTATGCCTTCTTGACTACCTTCTCCACCTATGTTGCCCCTTTCAGTGACCTGTGGACCTGTACACCTCGATCTCTCTGACTTTCAATACTCTTGAGGGTTCTACCATTCACTGTATATTCCCTACCTGCATTAGACCTTCCAAAATGCATTACCTCACATTTGTCCGGATTAAACTCCATCTGCCATCTCTCCGCCCAAGTCTTCAAACAATCTAAATCCTGCTGTATCCTCTGACAGTCCTCATCGCTTTCCGCAATTCCACCAACCTTTGTGTCATCTGCAAACTTAAAAGGAACAACATCAAAGGGCTTGTGTACAACTCCAGCCACTGAAACTTGTGATTTACAATTTAAAAGGAAATGAAGCCACTCAATTTGCTGTCTTTACATTTATAATAATTGGGCAGAATTCTCCCATGCCCCTGCCAACGGGTTCAATAGCAGGCAAGAAAAAAAAAATTGCTTATTGTCACGAGTAGGCTTCAATGAAGTTACTGTGAAAAGCCCCTAGTCGCCACATTCCGGCACCTGTTCGGGGAGGCCGGTACGGGAATTGGACCCGCGCTGCTGCCTTGTTCTGCATTACAAGCCAGCTGGTTAGCCCACTGTGCTGAACCAGCCGGTCTTGACAAGGGGGAGAATCCGGCGGGAGGCCCAAAAATCACTTTTACGCCGGTATGAATTTCTCACGGGATCTTCCCCTGGTGCCACCCTGGCGGCTTAAGAAACCCGCTGGAGGCCAGCGCGAAATTGATTTGCATCCCGCAGCCTAAAGCCCGATCATCCAGTCGAATGACACCAGCGGGAAAACTCGCGATTGCAAACCACGTCTGGAACAACACGGAATGCTCCGGGCGCCCCGGTTTCCTCCCACAAGTCCGGAAGGGCGTGCTGTTAGGTCATTTGGACATCCTGAATTCTCCCTCAGTGTACCCGAACAGGTGCCGGAATGTGGCGACTCGGGGCTTTTCACAGTAACTTCATTGCAGTGTTAATGTAAGCCTACTTGTGACAATAAAGATTTATTTTAAAGAATGCAAATGCCAGGACTCACTGTAACAAGGCCTGTGCTGCCTCCAGAGTTCAGGATGGAGACAGCCAGCCGCTCTCGACCCTGGAACACAACAGCAGTGGCGGAAGCATCTATAGGTGGACCTTCCAGATTAGCTGTCCCAGACCTCTAAGCTCAGAGGTTCCTGGATATTTATCTTCATTTTCAGGAGATTCATCTTTCTTCCATAGTGGGTCAGTCATGTTGGACACCTTTTCAATATTGCACCCGGATAGAACAGCAGACTACACCCTTTCGGGCTTCTCCCACCATGGAATACGGCACAAAACATCCGGTAGCACGGTGGCACAGTGGTTAGCGCTGCAGTCTCACAGTACCAGGGACCCAGGTTCAATTCCACTCTTGGGTGACTGTCTGTCTGGAGTTTGCACGTTCTCCCTGTGTCTGCATAGTTTGCACCGGTTTCTTCCCACAGTCCAAAGATGTGCAGGTCAGGTGGATTGGCCATGCTAAATTGCTCCATGGTGTTCAAAGATGTACAGGTTAGGTGGGGGTAGAGGTTCACGGGGACAGGGCTGGGAATGGGACTAGGTAGGGTCCTCTTTCAGATGGTAAGTGCAAGCTCGATGGGCTGAATGGCCTCCTTCTGCACTGTAGGGATTCTATGGATTCTACTGGGTGCAACATTAATGAAATCCGGACCGGAAGATATGATGGGCGCGATTCAGCGGACTTTAGTCATAAAGTTAACGTTTGCTGAACCACATGTTAAACAGGGTGTTTCTCGGTGCGAAACATCCCTCTATTCAATGGCACTTTTTCCTTTGTTTTGACCTTGGGGAGAGTCTCTCCACTGAGACTGCACTTAGCGGGATTTCCTGCTCGCGGGTTTCAGCTTCAGCTCACCAGCAGGAAAGGCCGCTCGCAGATAGGGGCGTCATTCTATCCACCCGTCCCCCCCACTTTCAGTCCTCCCTGCGCCCGGTCCCTCATACTGCCATCATGGCACCCTGGCAATGCCAGCCTGGCACCCTAACAGTGCCCCTGGTGCCACAGCTGTGCCACCCGTGCACCCTGACAGTATCAGGGTGGCACTGCCATGGTGCCTGGTTGCGCTGCCAGGATGCCAGACTGGAAGTGCCAAGGTGCCCAGATGCCAGGAGGAGAGCCATCCTTGTCCAAGACACTCAGGTGCCTCCAATGGCTTGGGAGACCCCCCCCCGCACAGGAGCCCTTACGCCTGGTCCACATTGGTGTGGACCAGTACGAAACAGCGCCCAGGCAATGTTTCCCAGGCACGGTCATTGAGTCCCAGGCGTCAGGTGAATCCGGTGAACGTATATTTAAATGAGCCATACAGCTCATTTAAATATGCTGATCCAGATCACACCCAGTGAGGGCGAGATCCAGATGCGTCATCTTGTGCGATTCAGATGCGACACCTTGCGAGATTCCGTTGAATCTCGAGAGATGGTTCGAGTATCGCGAATCTTGCAAGAGGCCTCTCGCGAGATTCAATGGCCTCGTCCCAACGCCAATTCGGGCCTGTGTTTTCCCGCAGGCCTCCGCAGCGGGAAATGTTCCACATTGCCGCTCCCGCCATGGGACTTAGACACCAGCTGGGCAAATTCTGTCCTAAAGTACACAATTGGCTCTAACCCAACGTCAGGAATTTGGCAGGCTGCAGATGGTGAGCAGCACACAGCTGGTTAAGCACTGAAGCATGTGTATTGTTGATTCACCATCAAAACCTATTTCAAAAGCAATTCAAATATTTCATTTTGCTTTCCGCAGTTTTACAGATCTGTAAAACGGGGATTTTGGGGGGGGGGGGCGGCACAGTGGTACAGTGGTTAGCACTGCTGCCTCACAGCGCTGAGGACCCTGGTACGATCCCGGCCCAAGGTCACTGCCCGTGAGGAGTTTGCACATTCTCCCCGTGTCTGCGTGGGTCTCACCCTCACAACCCAAAATGATGGGCAGGGTAGGTGGATTGGCCACGATATTCCGTACAACTAAGAACATCTCTTGTAGCAAATGTAGCCGAATAGGCATTAGGATTGGACACCACAATTCTATGGAATTCAAATTAGACTTTATCCATTAGATGGCGTAGCAGTAAAGAGAATTTACACTGAAGTTTCCAAGACTGCATATATTCATATCTCTGAATGGTCACATGACCCTAATTACATGCCTTTCTTAATTAAATTTTTCAATGCGATGCTTATTACGGAGGATGATATTTTAAATATCCAATGATTTCTCTCCCCTCGCCCATCACCACACGCGCCCCCCTCCCAGTCATGGACTCAATATTCATTCACAAAGCGGTGCAGAATTCTGCGAGTTCTTATGAAAGTTTGCAACCTGCATCGTTCCAATGATCGACCTGAAATGTTTACTCTGTTTCTCTCTGTGTACACTGCCTGAGGTGCTTAGTGTTTCTGGAAGGTTTTTGTTACACATTTCCACCATCCAGAGTTTTTTAGTACTCTGCCTCGAGTTATTTTCACAAATCTGGAGCTCAATCGCTCTGAACCTTACTGACGTTGGTCGGACCAGCTCTACTTGCCTTAAAGTTGCTTAAAGGGGAAACATTTTCAAGCGAGCATTGCAGGAATAGGGGGATATAAAAAGAAGGAACCTGCATTTAGACAGTGGGCGAGATTTTCCAACACCCCCTCCCACGGGATGCATTTTGCGACACCGGAAGCGGCACGCCGTTGGCTGGTGGTGGGACCCTGCTGCCCGCTGCCAGGAAACTTGCAGGGGGGGGGGGGAGGCGCCATTGGTGGGATCAGATGGCGCCACTGGCGGGAATGGCCATAGAATTTCAGCCAGTGCCCAACATGATCTATAAAACATCTCAAGGTCCATCACGGGCCGTTTTTTGAAATGCGATAATGATTGCATGCAGGGGTACACTGCAGCCATTGTCTACACAGCAAGATCCCACAAACACAATCCTGTTGATGAAAGACACTCCTCGGTGAGCGCAGATTTGTGGTTTACCCCATGTCCTTAGATTGTAAACCCTGTTTCTGGACTCTCCCGCCATCGGAAACATCCTTCCTGCATCTACCCTGTCGAGTCTTGTTAGAGTTTTATAGGTTTCATTGAAATCCCCCTCATTCTTCTAAACTTCAGCAAATAGAATCTTAACCGACTCAATCTCTCCTCATATGTCAGTCCCGCCATCCCAAGAATCAGTCTGCTAAATTCTTGCTGCATTCCCTCCGTAGCAAGGACATCATTCCTCAGATAAGGAGATCAAAACTGCACATAATATTCCACGTGGGATCTCACCAAGGCCCTGTATAATTGTAGCAAGACATTCTTGCTCCCGCACTTAAACCCTTTTACCATGAAGGCCTGCATACCATTTGCTTTCTTTACCGCCTGCTGCACCTGCATGCCTACCTTCAGCGACCGATGTATAATGATACCCAAGCCTCACTGCACATTCCCCTCTCTCATAAGAACATAAGAACTAGGAACAGGAATAGACAATGAAACCCCTCGAGCCTGCTCCTCCATTCAATACGGTCATAGCTGATCTCCTTTCGCCCCCAACTCCACTTTCCTGACAGTTCTTCATAACCCGTCAACCCATTGCTAATATAAAATCTGTCTATCCCCTCCTTAAATTTATTCAAAAGGTGCAATTCAACGGAAACATTTCTAAGTGTCATTTAGGGCGCATTTGACAGGGTGTTTCTTGATGGCAACATTGGCGAAACCGCGATTTGTATTCAACGGTACTTAGTGCCAAAAATGACCCCCCACGGGATTCTAACCATTACTGGTTCCCTGGCCGTCTGATTTGCCAGATTAGCTCCTCAGCTTCTCGCTGCTAGCAAGACGGAGCTGCTTTTAAACGCTCCCTCACCACTCACTCGCAGCCAACATGCAAGCGTGGCAGCACGCAGACCTGCTCCTCGCTTTGGGGATGCCGGCCTCTCAAGGCTTCTCGTTGTTGTGGTGAGAGGCGGGATGCACTGATCCCACTAGGTGGGTTGGAGGATCCGGGGCAGGGTCAGCAATGCCACCTGGGAGGCAGTGGCAGTGGGTGTCAGTGTGGGCAGCATGACCAGGAGGACCAGCATCCTCTGTCACATTAATCTTTACAATAGGCATGCCTTAGGGCAGCACGGTAGCATTGTGGATAGCACAATTGCTTCACAGCTCCAGGGTCCCAGGTTCGATTCCGGCTTCGGTCACTGTCAGTGCGGAGTCTGCACATCCTCCCCGTGTGTGTGTGGGTTTCCTCCGGGTGCTCCGGTTTCCTCCCACAGTCCAAAGATGTGCAGGTTAGGTGGATTGGCCATGATAAATTGCCCTTAGTGTCCAAAATTGCCCTTAGTGTTGGGTGGGGTTACTGGGTTATGGGGATATGGTGGAGGTGTTGACCTTGGATAGGGTGCTCTTTCCAAGAGCCGGTGCAGACTCAATGGGCCGAATGGCCTCCTTATGCACTGTAAATTCTATGAAATTTCTATGGACCAGCGCACCCTGTTGTCCTTCGCTCTCCCCAGCCCCCCCCCCATGCACAGTGGTCCAAGGTCAAAAGTCCCCGATGCCTATCCCATTCAGAGGATGGGTGTGAGTGCACTGTCAGCAAAAAGACAGTCACACTTTTGCAGAAACTGCGGAGAACTGGAGCTTGCCTCACAGCGAGTTATCATCACTATCCTGCCTTGTAGAATGACCCGCTGATCCAGGCCCTCGATTGATGTTTCGATATTACACAGACCGTTGGAGGGGAGGAACAGGCTGGTCAGGGAGGGGGCGGTGTGCTGGGGTGGCAGAGAATGGGGAGCTGGGGAATAGGGGGGGGGGAGAGAGGATTGGGGGAAGGAGGGAAATGGGGCAAAGGGGGATTGGGGTGGATGAGGAAAATGGGAGGGAGGGGCATGTGAGATTGGGGGAAGGAGAGAATGGGGAAGGGGATTGGGGATGGGATGGAAATAGGGGGTAAGAAATGGAGGGGAGGGAAGGAAATTGGACAGGGGTTTGGAGCTGACGGACACAGCCTCGTCCTATGAGAATCTGGAGACAATGAGAACCTCCCCGGTCCTCTGGCCATGCGGACCCTTTCCACAACCTGTTCTCCATCCTCTGGTTCCTCCTTGGGATTATCCTCCAGCCCCTCCTGGTCTGCCTCCTCCACCAATGTCCCAGGAATTTGAAACCCTCTCTCTCACACCATCGCATTAATCTGATATATCTTGCAATTTCTGTTCTGCCTAGCATGTAGCACTGGTAGTAATCTTGAGATCTATACCTTTGAGGTCCTACTTTTCAACTTACCATCCTGGAGTCTTGTTTGCAGCCACAAAAACAATTATCTATTTCCCTCAAATTTGCATTCCCACAGTTTTTACTGCTCCCCTGTGCAGCCGAATCAATCATGTTGCAACAAATTTGGTTGTTGCTTCTTTCCCCGAGAGGCTATTCCCACCAGCAGTATCCAAAGCAGTATATCTGTTTTGCAGGGGAATGGCCACAAGTGATTCTTGCACTGCCTGCCTAGTCCTCTTGCTTTGCCTATTGGTCATCTATTCTCTTCTTACCTGTGGAACCCTAGCCTGCGATGTGACCACCTCTCTATATGTGCTATCCATGATACTCGCCGCCTCATGCGTACTCCACAGTGTCCCCAGTCATTGCTCCAGCTCCGAAACCCAAGCTTCCAGAAGCTGTAACTGGAGACACTTCCTGCACAATGTCAAGGAACTCTGGGCTAGTGTGCAGTCCATTCCAGCCCCACTTGACCTGGAGTCGCACGCAGATGAAATTAGATTTTATTTAAAATACTAGAAGTCCTTGGTAGAGCCAAATAAACTACAGATACCAAGTTTGTAACTTTAAATCACAAGTACCCTTTTCTTATGTTCATTATTATAATTAAATGGACAGAAAATGTAACTGACTATCTACAACGCCTTTCCCAATAACCCCCCCCCCCCCCCACCCCCCAGCCTAGCTACCTCCACTCTTTCCACATACACACACACACACCCATAGACACACACCCATAGACAAACAACGCAAAGGAGAAAAGGTGGTGGGAGGAGAAATGAAGCATAAATAAAAATAAAAGGATAGGGATCCTTGATCCACTGGGATGACTTCCAGTTAGTATTATTTTAAAGTTTATTATTTTGTTTTGGTTCTTCTTCCTTCTCGGCTTGAGATGGTTTTCTCTGGTAAGGTTGTGCCTTTCTCTGCAGACTCAGCATCATTACAGGTTCGCAGCAAAGGATGTGCCAGGCACTCACTGCTTTTAGAACAATAGAGCAATTCTTTCACTTCAGTAAGCAGGAGAAAGAGAGAGAAAGAGAGTATTTCTTTCCCTTCCATGTTCTAAAAACTTCTGCCCAGTTCTCTCAGAAAGCAGCACACAGGAACCAATCACTGACCTTTGTCAAGGAGAACACTGTCCCTGGCCAGCCCACAGGGATGAAAGGGTTGACGTATGAGGAGAGATTAAACAGTTTGGGCTTATACTCGCTGGAGTTTAGAAGGATGCGATGGGATCTGAGCAAGGTATATAAAACACTAAGAGGGATTGATAAAGTAAACGTAGATCAAATGTTCCCCCTTGTGGGACAATCTAGAACAAGGGGTAACTGACATAGGTTGAGAAGCGGTAGTTTTAGAAGTGAGATGAGGAGGAACTACTTCACGCAGAGGGTGGGGAATTTGTGGAACTCGCTGCCCCATAGTGCGGTGGAATCTGAACCATTAAATGGTTTCAAGAAGGTGATAGTTATATTCCTGATTTATAAAAACAGATTAAAGGGATATGGGGAACTGGCGGGGAGGTGGATTTGAGACCAGGAAGAGATCTGCCATGATCTGATTGAATGGTGGAGCAGGCCCAAGGGTTGAATTGCCTACTTGTACTCCTTATTCCCTAGATCAGCACATTCAAATTAAATACCTATACATAAGGCAAAGTACAGTGGACACTGGAAATGTGAAATTTAATCCAGAAATGTTGGAAATAGATCAGACAGCGTCTGTGGTAGAGAATTCATGTTCCAGCATTGTGATCTTTTGCCAGTTCTGGCAAATTCTGGCAATGTGGTTGACTCTCAAATGTTGGCCCAGCCAATGATGCCCACATCCCCTGAATGAACCTTTGTATCTTTATCCAGCTCTGAGGAAAGATCAATGACCTGAAACGTTGGGCGGGATTTTTCACCCCCACCCCCGGTGGTGTGAGGCTGCCACCGCTGGCCATCAGTAGATTCTTCTGGTCCCACTGCTGTCAATGGGTTTTCCCATTGTGTTGGCCAGAACTGCACACAATACTCCAGCTATGGCCTCACCAAAGTTCTATACAACTCCAGCATGACCTCCCTGCTTTTGTAATCTGTGCCTCGATTGATAAAGGCTAATGCGGTCCAACGTGAAAACATCCTACCCATGAAAGGAAACGCAAACAAGTGGTGAAATATAATTCTTGAGAAAATTCAGTCAACCGAGTTTTGACAAAAGGTTAATAGGATTCCTACAGTGCAGAAGGAAGCCATTTGGCCTATCGAGTCTGCACCGAACTTATGAAAGAGCAGTCTATCTAGGCCCACTCCCCTGCCCTATCCACATAACACCACCTAACCTGAACATCCCTGGAAACTAAGGTTCAATGTTAGCATGTCCAATCCACCTAACCTGCATACCTTTGGACTGGAAACTGGTTCCTGGAAATGTTGGCCTGGAATCTGCAGACAAGGAAGGTGGGGGGGGGGGGGGGGGGAGAGGGGAGGAGGGGGGGGGGGGGTGTTGATGGCAAGCTCTTAGAATTCACCATCATTACTCCTCTGAAACAGGCTGCATTTTCAGGATAATGGGCATGCACAGATTAGCCACGATGCAGGCTGGGATGTGGCTCCTCTTAAAGCTGAAATCAGTGCGAGCTTTAATCCTCGCAAACCCACATCACTGTCAAAGAAAACCCCATAAATAGGGGTGCCTTGTTTAATTAGGTTAACTGGGTTTTTAATTGCAACTGCTGAACAACAAATCAGGCCCTGGTTATTTTTATATTATTGTGGAGTCCTGTTGAATGATTAATTTCTATGTTAAATATTTTTCTTTTTTCAGAAGACTTTTGTCAGAGTATTTTAACTTCAAGCTTGGTCACAGGTGTACAGATAGGCCAACGGCGTTTACTGTACATGCGGAGTGGAACACATTGACGATGCTATCGTGGCACCGGAGACTTGCAATTTGGTATGAAGCTGGCGCCCGCCACAATTTTGGCATCAAAACAAATTCTCCGCCCAATCACGTTTTGCGATTCCGCGTTGGCCGACGGAGAATCCTGCCCTAGTTTCCTGCTTGGCGGTTTGCTAGTGTTGATGGAAGACTGGAGGGAAGGGGGAGTGGGGGTGGCGTGGTGGTCCGTAAATCATTTAACGTAATTGGCTGTTTGGATAGTCTGACATCACTTGAAGAACCCCACTGGGCATGCCCAATGAAGAGGGCAGCATGGTGATGGGCACAGTTGCTTCACAGCTCCAGGGTCCTAGGTTCAATTCCCGGCTGGGTCACTGTCTGTGCGGAGTCTGCACGTTCTCCCCGTGTCTGTGTGGGTTTCCTCCGGGTGCTCCGGTTTCCTCCCACAGTCCAAAGATGTGCGGGTTAGGTGGATTGGACATGCTAAATTGCCCTTAGTGTCCAAAAAATGTTACGTGGTGGTTACTGCGCTACGGGGATAGGATAGATACATGGGCTTCAGTAGGGTGCTCTTTGTAAGGGCCGATGCAGACTCGATGGGCCGAATGGCCTCCTTCTGCACTGTAAATTCTATGATTCTAAGAAGAGCACCGCAGTCAGTTGTACAGGATCACTGATGGAAAAGGGGATGAATTTCTCATTAATAAGTGTGCGAGATCGCTCACTGATGACTGCCCTTGTTTCACCACTGAGTGCAAAATCCATTAAATCTGAGTCTCTCTCTCTCCATAATAGATACTGCCAGGCCCGCTGAGTATTTCCAACTGTTTCTGTTTTTACTTCAACTGAGTTGTGACTGAGATTTGAACCTTGGATGTGGAATAAAAGTTAAGTTCTATAAACCAATATCCCTGAATGAAGGTTCAATTCTATGTATTATTAAGAGCTATGTAGGCAATGTCATGGTTTTTCTTTTCCAAGCTCACCTCCATGACCTCCCATTATCTCAGCTTTTCTCCAGCTTCTTTTAATTTCCCTGCTCTTTGTCAGTAGGTAGCATTTGTTCCTTTGTAATACTGCAGGATCACAGCAGTAGAATTCGATCCACAATGGACACCAGCTAAGTGTTGGGCGCTTTCTTTTGAATTGCATTCAAACATTGCTGAACACCTAAAAATAGTTAACATTTGCAACAAAACTGAGATGTATCTTTTGTAAGCCTTGGCAATGAGATTCTGCTTCAACCGCTCGAAGGGGTACATATCCAACAATGAGGCCTTGATAAAATCTCCAGTGGATCGTCCAAACCTAATTTCGAGCCAGATGTTAAAGGATTTGGGGGTGAAAAGTCATACCATCTGTGGAGGAGCGAACTTTGGGACTGGAAGCGGAGAGATGAAAAAACCTGTCACATAGAATGGAGGATCAAAGGGGTGGAAAAAATAAATATTGGTTGGAATCCCTGAAGGGCAGAAGGAATTTTGACTGCTATATTTCTCCTTCAAAGCTTACACACTTTGTTGTTGATTCGAGAAAAAGGAATCCTGTCTAACTTGAATTTGAAAGAAGAAACTAGTTAAAGAAGAAATCTGCTTGACGCCTTGTGTGTCCTAATTAATGGATTACAGAAGTGTGGAGCGAGAGGAAATATCTACAGCATGAAATCAGACACAAGAGAGACTGCTTCAGAAGAAGTGCCATTTTTATTAACTCTCTGATCTCCCAGTTCAAACTCAAAAGAATACTAAACAATATGATCAAATGAAGAAGCAATATCACAGCTTGGACTGATCTCTAAATTCTCTCGCCTGTCAGATTCTGAGTGTTCTGCAGGTTTGTAACATGAACCAACAGAGATGTCAGATGTTAAAAACTTGTTATGGGATTTAAAATGAGATAATATGGCTCAAACCTTCCACGGATTGTGAATTTTAAATGATCAAATGTTTTATTTCTTTATCTTAATGCACAGAGCACCAGCAAGTTAGCACAGCAGCAGAATAGAATGGCATTATTCACCAAACACATTTATTTATCTGCAAGGCAACAATGAACAATGTACTGCATTTAATTTGGATTTTAGAGCTTTAAAATCTATTTCGACGTGAGTATAAGAGTATTCAATATACTGCTAGAATATTGCACACTTGGTGCATATAAAGATGTATTACTTGAGATAAGGTCCACTCTAATAGTCTCTTCCTTGATGTGGATCCATGCACATGTTTAGTTGTTTATAGCCTGTTTATAGACTACTCCTATTATGCCCTTTAAACCGAACAACTAACTGTGCCTGTGCCCTATAAAATAAATAAAGTATTTCTGTTCCAGTGGAACCTTTCATATTAGCAGGACTTCCTAAAGTGCCTCATAGTGTCAGTTGTGACTCAATTGGTCGCACTCTTGCCTCTGAGTCACAAGATTCTGGTCAAGTCCCAGTCCAGACCCTGAGCACAAAAATCCCAGCTGGCATGCCAATGCAGTTTTGAGCGAATGCTACACTGCTGGAAGTGCTGTCTTTTGGATGAAATGTTAAATCAAGGGCCCATCCACGAGTTCTCGTGAACGTAAGTGATCCCATCCTACCGTTTTGAAGAAAATCGAGCGGAACTGTTGTCTCTTGTGTGCTTTCCTTGAAGAATATGGAGCTTGGTCAAGGAACAGCTACTGCGTGTCCTTGATAAGTATGTACCTGTCAGGCAGGGAGGATGTGGTCGGGCGAGGGAACCGTGGTTTACTAAAGCAGTTGAAACACTTGTCAAGAGGAAGAAGGAGGCTTATGTAAAGATGAGACATGAAGGTTCAGTTAGGGCGTTCGAGAGTTACAAGTTAGCTAGGAAGGACCTAAAGAGAGAGCTAAGAAGAGCCAGGAGGGGACATGACAAGTCTTTGGCAGGTAGGATCAAGGATAACCCTAAAGCTTTCTATAGATATGTCAGGAATAAAAGAATGACTAGGGTAAGAGTAGGGCCAGTCAAGGATGTGTTTGGAGTCCGAGGAGATAGGAGAGATGCTAAATGAATATTTTTCATCAGTATTCACACAGGAAAAAGACAATGTTGTTGAGGAGAATACTGAGATTCAGGCTACTAGACTAGAAGGGCTTGAGGTTCATAAGGAGGAGGTGTTAGCAATTCTGGAAAGTGTGAAAATAGATAGGTCACCTGGGCCGGATGGGATTTATCCTAGGATTCTCTGGGAAGCTAGAGAGTAGATTGCTGAGCCTTTGGCCTTGATCTTTAAGTCATCTTTGTCATCAGGAATAGTGCCAGAAGACTGGAGGATAGCAAATGTTGTCCCCTTGTTCAAAAAGGGGAGTAGAGATAACCCCGGTAACTATAGACCAGTGAGCCTTACTTCTGTTGTGGGAAAATTCTTGGAAAGGTGAAAAGAGATAGAATGTATAATCATCTGGAAAGGAATAATTTGATTAGAGATAGTCAACACGGTTTTGTGAAGGGTAGGTCGTGCCTCACAAACCTTATAGAGTTCTTTGAGAAGGTGACCAAACAGGTGGATGAGGGTAAAGCAGTTGATGTGGTGTATATGGATTTCAGTAAAGCGTTTGATAAGGTTCCCCATGGTAGGCTACTGCAGAAAATACGGAGGCATGGGATTCAGGGTGATTTAGCAGTTTGGATCAGAAATTGGCTAGCTGGAAGAAGACAAAGGGTGGTGGTTGATGGGAAATGTTCAGACTGGAGTCCAGTTACTAGTGGTGTACCACAAGGATCTGTTTTGGGGCCACTGCTGTTTGTCATTTTTATAAATGACCTGGAGGAGGGCGTAGAAGGATGGGTGAGTAAATTTGCAGATGACACTAAAGTCGGTGGAGTTGTGGACAGTGCGGAAGGATGTTATAAGTTACAGAGGGACATAGATAAGCTGCAGCGCTGGGCTGAGAGGTGGCAAATGGAGTTTAATGCAGAAAAGTGTGAGGTGATTCATTTTGGAAAGAATAACAGGAAGACAGAGTACTGGGCTAAATGGTAAGATTCTTGGCAGTGTGGATGAGCAGAGAGATCTCGGTGTCCATGTACATAGATCCCTGAAAGTTGCCACCCAGGTTGAGAGGGTTGTTAAGAAGGCGTATGGTGTGTTAGCTTTTATTGGTAGAGGGATTGAGTTTAGGAGCCATGAGATCATGTTGCAGCTATACAACACTCTGGTGCGGCCGCATTTGTAGTATTGCGTGCAATTCTGGTCGCCGCATTATAGGAAGGATGTGGAAGCATTGGAAAGGGTGCAGAGGAGATTTACCAGAATGTTGCCTGGTATGGAGGGAAGATCTTATGAGGAAAGGCTGAGGGACTTGAGGCTGTTTTCGTTAGAGAGAAGAAGGTTAAGAGGTGACTTAATTGAGGCATACAAGGTGATCAGAGGATTGGATAGGGTGAATAGTGAGAGCCTTTTTCCTCGGATAGTGATGTCTAGCACGAGGGGACATACCTTTAAATTGAGGGGAGATAGATATAAGACAGATGTCAGAGGTAGATTCTTTACTCAGAGAGTAGTAAGGGCGTGGAATGCCCTGCCTGCAACAGTAGTGGACTCGCCAGCACTAAGGACATTCAAATGGTCATTGGATAGACATATGGACGAAAAGGGAATAGTGTAGATGGGCTTTAGAGTGGTTTCACAGGTCGGCGCAACATCGAGGGCCGAAGGGCCTGTACTGCACTGTAATGTTCTATGTTCTATGTTCTAATATCACAAAAAACAGAACATCTGGGTCATTATGACGTTCCTGTTGTGGAAATTTACTCTGACCAAAATTGGCTGTTATGTTTCTTTCAGTGTAAGAGTGACTCCACTTAAGTCTTGATAAATTAAAGATGAACGGCCAGTTTCTCCGTTCCTGAGACTAAATGGTGACGCCGGGGCAGGATTAGTGAGCTCTAGGACAGCAATACTGGCACCATACCTGGACCAAATCACCGACCGTTAAGGGGCTAGCACCGACGCTGCGTGGAACATGATTGATTCCAATGAAAAACGGTGTCGGATTCACACAGGATCGAGATTGGCACTCGAGGGGCTGACCAGCTGCAGCCGCATAATAGCACTCCACTCCCCACACACACTCATCCCAGCCACCAAGATGGCACTGGCTGTGACCAGTTGATGGGTCGGCTGGGCCAGAGCGCACCTAGGGGGGTGGCCTGATGGGACACCCATCCAATCCATGGCACTAAGTTCACAGTGGGCAATCAGCGGCGTGCGCAGCCACATGGCTGACTTGCAGACTGCGCCAATGGTGTTCTGTGCCCTGCCACCCCCAACCCACAGCCCACCCTCTGCTACTCCCCTCAGCCCTGGCAGAAGCCCCCCAGCCACCGGCATAACTGTCAGCACACTATGACGATGTGGGACACTTTCCATTCCCCCTCAGCAGTCATGGGGCCTGTTTCCCGGTTTTTGAAAGCACAAGTGAACCTCGCTGAGGGCAAATCCCACCAGTGGAGGCGGAGAGTCCAGAGAACAGCGGGTCAGGCCCAGTGATGATATTCCAGCAGCGTTTACTGTACTTGAGGAGTGTACCACGTCGAGGCACCGGAGAATTGCGATTTGGCGTGAACCCGGTGCTCACCATGGTTTTGGCGTCAAAACCAATTCTCCGCTCAATCACATTTTGTGATTCCGGCATCGGCCGATGGAGAATCCTGTCCAAAAAGTTTTGGTAAACGTGGCTCTCTTTCCAGCAATATTCAGGTTCAATTATTGCTTCAGAAAGTCAGCACATTCGTTCAGGCAATTGTGCAAGTGTATGTAGAGTAAGAAAATAATCTTCAACTCCTGTCATCATCATCCAGTTAGCAGGAACAGTTCCAGTGGGCGGCACGGTAGCTCAGTGGTTAGCACTGTGACTTCACAGCGCCAAAATCCCAGGTTCGAGTCCTGGCTTGGGTCACGTTCTCCCCGTGTCTGCGTGAGTTTCCTCCGGGTGCTCCCGTTTCCTCTCACAAGTCCTGAAAGACGTGCTGTTAGGTGATTTGGACATTCTGAATTCTCCCTCAGTATACCCGAACAGACGCCGGAATGTGGCGAAGGGGCTTTTCATAGTAACTTCATTGTAGTGTTAATGTAAGCCTACGTGTGACACTAATAAGGATTATTATTATTATACATATATATGCGGCTCGCACAGCGGCTGCTTGCTCATGTGCAGTTTCACTTGATTTTGGGCAGGATTACTCTTTGTACTAGATACATTTTCTTGAAAGTAATTAATATTCTGCCTGGCCACAGGCAGTGATTGGGTCCTACCCAAGTGGGATGGTTTTCAGAGAACCAGTTGGGTCCTGGATGCTCAGAGAAGAAGCTGTGCGTCTCTCTTTCTCTTTCTTCAAAAAAGCTGCAAAGTTAACCAGTTGTATTTGCTTCATATTTAATTATAGTTATTATTAATAAAAATTAATTTTGCTTAAATTTACAAACCTGGGGCGAGATTCTCCGACCCCCCCCGCCGGGTCGGAGAATCGCCGGGGGCTGGCGTGAATCCCGCCCCCACCGGTTGCCGAATTCTCCGGGACTGGATATTCGGCGGGGGTGGGAATTGAGGCGCGCCGGTTGGCGGGCCCCCCCCGGCGATTCTCCGGCCCGGATGGGCCGAAGTCCCGCTGCTAGAATGCCTGTCCCGCCGGCGTGGATTAAACCACCTCTCTTACCGGCGGGACAAGGCGGCGCGGGCGGGCTCCGGGGTCCTTGGGGGGGCGCGGGGCGATCTGGCCCCGGGGGGTGCCCCCACGGTGGCCTGACCCGCAATCGGGGCCCACCGATCCGCGGGCAGGCCTGTGCCGTGGGGGCACTCTTTTCCTTCCGCCTTTGCCACGGTCTCCACCATGGCGGAGGCGGAAGAGACTCCCTCCACTGCGCATGCGCGGGAATGCCGTCAGCGGCCGCTAACGCTCCCGCGCATGCGCCGCCCGGAGATGTCATTTCCGCGCCAGCTGGCGGGGTACCAAAGGCCTTTCCCGCCAGCTGGCGGGGCGGAAATCAGTCCGGTGCGGGCCTAGCCCCTCAAGGTTAGGGCTCGGCCGGTCAAGATGCGGAGGATTCCGCACCTTTGGGGCGGCGCGATGCCCGACTGATTTGCGCCGTTTTTGGCGCCGGTCGGCGGACATCGCGCTGATTACGGCGAATTTTGCCCCTGGTAACTGTAATTGTTGGACTGCCAAGGGCCAAAGATTTCAGGTTTTTTTTCTAAGAATTATTGGTTAATTTCAGTTGCATTGTGACTCCAGGTCAAGTGGGGCTGGAAATGACTGCGGCTCCAGTTCAGGGGGGTCGTAACACTGGGCAGACACCTTGCATAGGTGTGAGCCAAATAAAAATGGCAGATACCAGAGAAATGGAACTCAGCATATGAGCACATGAAGGGAGGATTGAAAACTGCCCGAATACCCTTCCCGAACCCTTTAACCATATCAATGGAATGTCGACAATCAAGATTTAAACCATGTTTGTCTTCTGATTTACAGGGCATTCTGGCTGAAGTGCTCGCCTGAATTTTGCAATGTTAGTAATTGAAGACAATAAGCGGGGGGGGGGGGGGGGGGGGGGGGGCATGTATTTGTATGGTGCCTTGTACAAAACATTTTGGGCGGGATTCTCCGATCCCCCGCCGGTTGGGGGCCTTTGATAACGGCACCCCGGCAATTCTCCGGGCCCTGATGGGCCGAGCGGCCGTCCATATTTGGCCAGTCCCGCCGGCGTGAATCATCACTCAACTCACGCACCGGTGGGACCTTGCAAGTGAGCGTGCGTGGGCAGTCCTCGGGGGGCGCGGGGGGATCCAATCCCGGGGGGGGGGTCCCACAGTGGCCTGGTCCGCGATCGGGGCCCACCGATCTGTGGCGGGCTTGTTCCATGGGGGCACTTCCTTCTTCCGCGCCGGGCCCCTGTAGGGCTCCGCCATATTGTTCGGGTTCCGGCGCGGAGAAGAGAACCCTGCGCATGCGTGAGAATACGCCGGCCGTTAAGCGCATGCATGAACTCGTGCCGTCCCTACGGCGCCGTCTGGAGCGGCGCCAACCCCACCGGTGTCAATCTAGCGCCCTAGAAAGGTGAGAATTTCTCACCTTGGGGGGCCGTTGGCGCCAGAATCGTTGGCGCCGGTTTTCCCACCGGCGTGGGGACTTAGTCCCCAGAGGGGAGTATCCCGGCCTTTATAGCCAATGAAGTACATTCGAAGTTACTATTGTAATGTGCAAAATGCAGCAGCCAAATTGCACCGAGCAAAGTCCCACAAACAAGATAATTGTTAAAACGTTGCACTTATGAAATGACCACTGAAAGTTTCAAAGTACTTTACAGCTAATGAAATACTTTGTAGAAGGGTAGTTATTTTTGTAATATAGGAAGCGTAGCAGCCAAAATGTGCACAGCAAGCACCCACAAACAGTAATATCATAATGACCAGATAATCTGATTTTGCGGCGACAATTGGGAAATAAATAATATTCTGGACACAGGGAATTACTCTTCAGTTGGAGTTTCCCAGAATTTGCATTGACTTCAATACCCCCTCCAACAACTCCCAGCATCCCTTCAACCATCATCGTTGAACCTTCATCATCCTACCCTAATGGATCCCCCTGCCCCCTTTAACCTTCACAATCCCTTCCTATCAACGTATCTTCAGTTTGCCTTCCAGGACCCATGAGTTGACACCATGGATCCCTGCCTTTTGTCCTCTTCCCCCGCCTCCCATGCCCGCTCACACCTGCACATCCCACACCACCCCCATGCCTGCAATCCAACAATGTCCTTTCCATGTTCCCGCTCCATGCCACCTCACCCATTCCGTCACCCCGCAACATCTCTCTCTCTCTTCTATCAGCCCAACCGATCCACCCCACCCCCATTTATATGCCTCCACACCCACCCCACCTCTTCATTCCTCTCCACCAGCCTAATCACCATCCCCAGCACCATCACTGTCCAACAGTACCTCATGCAGCCTTCCACCTGCAGCTTGAAGATTCCATTACTACATTTGGTGTTCCAGGCACATGCCCAGGCACTGCCCCTGGCACTGCCCCTGGTACAGGTGAGCACTGTCTTGTGCTGGGGGTTGATGGGGGTGCTGCTTGTGGGTGCTCACCAATGCCTATGTGGGGGTTGGTCACCCTGACGCTTATGTGGGAAGGTCATCCCAATGATTGTTTGAGAGGTTGCCCGATGTTTGTGTGTGTGTCGGGGAAGAAAGGGGTTGCCCCGATGCTTGTGGGGAGATCCTCCATTGCCTGTGGAAGATGGGGGTGGGAATGGGGGTGCAGATTGGAGCGCATTTTTAAGATGGTGGTCTTTGTGGAGCCAGCCTTGCCGATTCTGTTAGGCACTACGCCACCAGAGTCATGGCAGAAACCCCAGATTTTAATTGTATAGACTATTTTAAAACCTTTGCGAAAACCTGCAAGTGCAGCTGGACTGGTTTTCCCACCTCAGCGGTGCTCTGAGGGGACAATTTCACCCAATATCTCCAACAATGCCGCACTTCCTCTGTACTGCACTTGAGATTCAGCCTAGATTGTATGTTGAAGTTCTGGCATGGGACCTGAATCCACAACATTCTAACTCACAAGCCAGAGTGCGACCAATTGAGCCACAACTGGCACACAAGACCAGCTAACCTGTTCTATTTTAGTGGCATAGGTTACGGGATAAATATTGGCCAATATGCTGGAGAGAATTGATTGACTCTTCTTTGGCATTGAAAAGTGCCAATGGATTCTGTACATCTTGCTTACTGGGCAGGTAAAGCCTCAGTTTAATGCATTTTCTAAAGGACAGCACCTCCAACTGCACTGAAGTAACTGCCGAGAAATTACACCAAAGCCACTGGCACATGAAAGCACAACCTTCTGTTTTAGAGGTAAATTGAGCCACATCTGATAGCAAACTAATATTGAACACTAAGATATAGGTTTTATAAATTGCAATCTGAGGACATTATTGTCTGGTAGCTAGCCACAACAGGCAAGAAACCCACTGTCACCAAACCCATATATTACTATTTCTGATAGTAATGTTGTATTGCTTTGTGCAATATAAGTTACTCACTTGCTTCTTCCAGAATGATCTTTTACTCGATATTGATTAACACTCGTATAATTCCAATTAGAGGAAATACTGTATTGAGTAATGTTGACAAATTAACTGTGAGTTTGTTCCCTCTACAGTGCTTAAACTAGATGTTACATGAACAAGATTGATGAAGAAATACTTATGATTAGTTACACCCGTGCTGAGCTGTCTTTGGCTGCTTGCGGTCCCTAGTCCCTATCCTTGTGAAGAGATGGATCGTGGCTTGAGTCTGTCTGTTTATACCCGTCTCTACTGCTGCCCTCTAGAGATTACTTAGCTGCTATGTCTATACATTAACCCCTTGTGTACATACAGATATTCAGATCACTACATCCCCCTTTTTTCTTTTACATATTTTCTCTACTGTTTTAAAGAAAATTGTACGAAATAGGTATGTAGATGAGTACAAGTTGTGACGATATTGATAATTATACAAAGCCAATTAATATTTATGAGTCCAATCTTTATAAATTTAGTCGGTAAAGTTTCTTTCTTCTTCTGTTGGATCTTCTTAACAGTTGAAGTGGTGATGTTGATATTTTAATGTCTTTCTGAACGTCGTCAGTGTTCTTGTGTTTAAGTGCCAACAAGTCATGATGAGGTGTTCGAATGGTTGAATTACATTTGTTGTCTGACCTGGACTTTTTTCTGTGCTTGCAGTATCGATTCTGTATATCTTCTGCCTTGGAAACTGGTTTGCTTGTTTGTTTTGGAGCAAATATAAATTTGTGAGATCCGTTGTCATGCCATGTTATGTTTGTACTCGTGTCATAGTTTTGACTGTGCTGTTACATTGTCCTTCATATGCAGAGTTTTACCATGTTGTACAGGTTGTTGTTTCGTTGTTGTTGTTGTTTCTGTTGTTTTGTTTGTTGTTGTTTTTGCTGTTGTTGTGCTCAATGACTGTTCCTGGCGGATAATTTGAGTCATTGTCAAACTTTTCAGTATCAGTGTCCTTTGTGGTATCTGATGTTTCATTGAGCTTTATGCTTTGAGGTTTGTGTGAATGAACTGATGTTGCACTGATCTTGGTGACATCTGTCCTTTCTGGTAGATCTGATTCATTTTTGATTCCTTGGCACTCCTCTTCTGGAGTCATTGCTGGTTGATCTGCTTCATCTTTAATCTCTTGGTGCTCCTCTACTGGAGTCAACGTCGTCAAGGTTTCAGTTTTGTGTAGGTTGTCAAGAGTAGATGAGGTTTTGATTGACGTGGTCTCACAGGACTCATGTGTAGTTTTATTTTGATTGCCAAGTTCTATTTTACAGACGGGCTGAGATCAGTCAGTCTCGCTGTGATCTTGCACATCTTGTATGCTGATTGTGATCACTGTGTCACTATCCTTACATACAGTGGTTAGACATTCATTGTCTTCTTGTTGTTCATCAAATAAGGTAGATACACCTTCATCGTCTTCTTTTTGTTGTTCAAGTGAGCTGGGTAGACTTTCATAGTCGGCTTCTGGTTGCTCAAATAAAGTGGATAGACCTTCATAGTCGTCTTCATTCATGGTTGTCGCTCTGGAGTCTTTAATTGCTTCCATTTTGGAGTCTGTCTATGAGCTCTCTGTGGAGGCGTCTATCGCTCTCTCTGTGGAGTCATGCAGTGTTCTCTCTGTGGAGTCGATCAGCGCCCTCTCAACAGAGTCGGTCAGTACTCTCTGTGTGGTCTTGTTTTCCTTTGGCTATTTGACAGGTTGCTGTCAACCAACGTATCAACGATCTGCCATTGCATCATGGTATTGGATTCATCTAACATGAATAAAGTCGTGTTGAGCTTTTCAACTGTGTTGCTGACGTTATGATGATCATATCCGAATAACTCAGACATGTTTGAGTAGTATTCTTCAGTAAACAAATCAACTTCTTTGGTTTCGGATTTGTTATTGTGCTCTTCACTTTTAATTAACAAATCATCTCCTTTAGTGTTTTGGATTTGTTATTGTGCTCTTCATTTTTCTCTTCACTTATAATTAACAAATCATCTTCTGTAGTTTGGGACTTGTTAATGAGCTCTTCATTTTTAATTAACAAATCATCTTCTTTAGTTTTGGATTTGTTAATGTGCTCTTCACTTTGGATGCTGCAAACTGTTTGTTCCAGGGTGCTGCGGAAGTTATTTTCAACTGCTGGTTGACCTTCAGGCAATGTTGTGCCTTTTGAGGTTAAAAATTTGGGTTTTGTTCCTTTAAGAGTCTTATTTGTGATTTTCGGGCAGTTTCCCTTTAAGTGGCCGTGGTCTGAGTCTTCTGACGTCATGATGCTTGTGACGTCATGCGTAATAATCAACTGCGCATGGGCAAATTGATCTTTGGACGGTGTGTGATCTTTTCTCAACTGCGCATGCGCAGCTTCTTGCACATGCGCGAATCGATTTTCAACCAGTGCCACTTTGCTCAATTGCACATGCGCATGCGCAGAACGGAATTTTGCCGGTTTGCATCTTTTGTGGATGTGCACATGGGCGTACTGGTTTGAATCGGAGCTGCCGGCATGGAGAAGTGGTTTTGAACGTAGAGACAACATTGTAACTGACTCGACATCGCGATGGACTTTTTGTATCTTTTCACGGTAGTAATACTCATTATACTGTTCTTTACATTGTTCGTGAGTTAAACACTTTGAATTGCGATTTCCAGCGTTCAATCTTTCCATTTTAATCATGATTATCTGAGCTCCTCATCACATATTCCCTGCACAATTTAGTCTCTGAGCATTGAGTCTTTTAAAGCAGCAAAGTTGCAGGCTTGGGCTAGTGACTTTAAATCTGTGACAAAATTGATGAATGATTCTGCATGTTTTTGCAAACGTCTTTTGAGCCTGAATCTCTCAAAGATTTCACTTCTCTGCGTTTTGCAATGGTCTTCAAATTTTTTAATTATTACATCAAGTTTGCTTTTATCCTCCCTTTCAGAGTAAGTGAAAGAGTTGCATATTTCTACAGCCTGCTGTCCTGCCATGTATAAAAGCAGAGCTATTTTACTAGCTTCAGAAGCAGTGGCCAAATCATGTGCTTCCATAAAGATATGGAATTGCTGTTTTAAAAGTTTCCAATTGGAGTTAAAATTACTGTTAGATTTGTATATATGGTCAACATTTATTTTGTTATGTTAAATGTTGCGAACGGTTATGCAAAAATTATGTTTTGATAAAAATTTGAATAAAAATAATTTTTTTTAAAAAAAGATTACTGTTAGTTTTGAGTAGATGTGGAGCTTGAACTTGGTCCAGCGAGCAGATTATTCTTCCAGGGATCAGAATGCTGCGAAGTCATCCAAAGTCGAATATCCAGTACAAATTTTATTTTTTTCTTTCTTTCGAGTTCTATCTAATCCATCCAGTAAGGTTTCTTGTAGTCAAGCCTGGTACCATATTATATTAGTATTTCTGATAGTTAATGTTGTATTGCTTTGTGCAATATAAGTTACTCACGTGCTTCTTCCAGAATGAATTTTAACTTGATGTTGATTAACACTCGTAGTCTCCCAATTAGAGCAAATACTTTATTGAGTAACGTTGACAAATTAACTATGAGTTTGTTCTCTCTACAATGCTTAAACTATATGTTACATGAACAAGATTGATTAAGAAATGCTTATGATTAGCTACACCTGTGTGCGCTATCTTTATCTGTTTGCGGTCCCTAGTCCCTGTACTTGTGAAGAGGCGGATGTTGGCTTGAGTCTGTCCATTTATACCTGTCTCTCGTGCTGCCCTCTACTGATTACTTAGCTGTAATGTCTATACATTAACTGCTTGTGTACATACAGATATGTAGATCACTACAAAGACCAGGGCCGCGATTCTCCCCTACCCGGCGGCTCGGGGGGTCCCGGCAGGATAGAGTGGCGTGAACCACTCCGGCGTCGGGCCGCCCCAAAGGTGCGGATTTCTCCACACCGTTAGGGGCCAAGCACTCATCGTGAGAGGCTAGGCTCGCGCCGGAGTGGTTTCCGTTCCACCGGCTGGCATGGAAGGCCTTTAGCGCCGAGCGGCGGAAGTCCGTACATGCGCGGGAGCGTCAGTGGCCGCTGACGTCATCCTGGTACAAGCGCAGGGGGGGGTCCCTTATGTGTCGGCCAACGCGGAGGCAGTGGCTGAGGCGGAGGGAAAAGAGTGCCCCCACGGCACAGGCCCGCCTGCGGATCGTGGGCTCCGGTCGCGGGGCAGGCCACCGTGGGGGCAACCCCCGGGGCCAGATCGCCCCCCCCCCCCCAGGACCCCGGAACCCACCCGCGCCGCTAGTCTCGCCAGTAAGGTAGGTGGGTTGATTCACGCCGGCGGGACTGGCATGTCAGCAACGGGACTTCGGCCCATCATGGGCTGGAGAATCGCCGGGGGGGAGCCCACCGACTGGCGCGGCGTGAGTCCCGCCCCTGCCGAATATCCGGTGCCGGAGAATTCGGCAACTGCCGGGGCAGGATTCGCGCCAGCCCCCGGCGATTCTCGGACCCGGAGGGGAGTCGGAGAATCCCGCCCCAGGTAACCTGTTCTATTTTAGTGGCATAGGTTACGGGATAAATATTAGCCAATATGCTGGAGATAAATGGACAGCACGGTAGCATAGTGGTTAGCACTATGGCTTCACAGTGCCAGGGTCCCAGATTCGATTCCCGCTTGGGTCACTGTCTGTGCGGAGTCTGTACATTCTCCCTATGTCTGTGTGGGTTTCCTCCGGGTGCTCCGGTTTCCTCCCACAGTCCAAAGAAGTGCAGGTTGTTGTTTTGGGCGCTCTGGATCCGTGGAACACATACAGTTCACCAACACTTGAAATAGTGCAACACTATTTTGTTGAGTCATTAACAGTTTAACATACTCTCACTGTGGGATAACACAATATTAGCTTTAACTAAAGACCTTTGCCTTGTCCTAAACAGTCGATGCACTCAGCACATGGTGAATGTCTGTGCTGCAGGCTGTGAGCTCTGTCCTGCTAGGAAGCTGCAGCTCGAATGAGCGGGAACTCTGATGCCCCCTGTCTTTATAGTGCGTTTGCTCTAACTGGTGATTGGCTGCGGTGTTGTGTGTGTTGATTGGTCCCACTGTGTGTCCATCAGTGTGTGTGTCTGCACCATGATATACTGGTGTATATTATGACACAGGTTAGGTGGATCGGCCATGATAAATTGCCCTTAGGTTAGATGGGTTTGCTGGGTTACAGGGATAGGGTGGAGGTGTGGACTTAAGTGGGGTGCTCTTTCCAAGAACCAAATGGCCTCCTTCTGCACTGTAAATTCTATGTAAATTCTAATTTTGTGAATTGGTTGACTCTTCTTTGGCATTGAAAAGTGCCAATGGATTCTGTACATCTTGCTTACTGGGCAGGTAAAGCCTCAGTTTAATGCATTTTCCAAAGGACAGCACCTCCAACTGCACTGAAGTATCCACCGAGATATTACACCAAAGCCACTGGCACATGAAAGCACATCTTTCTGTTTTAGAGGCAAACTGAGCCACATCTGATAGCAAACTAATGTTGAACACTAAGATATAGGTTTTATAAATGTGCAATCTGAGGACATTACTGTCTGGTAGCCAGCCACAGCAGGCAAGAAACCCACTGTCGCCAAACCCACTGTCATCACCATATTTTGAATGCCAGGTGGGAAGATAAATTCCTGATACCAAAGTACTTGAGGAAGTTCTGATTCAAGTACTGATTCAAAAAACCTTTCTCAAAAATGGCCTCTGTTGGTTTGGTCATTTATATCAGACGAAAGGTGTGGATATGTCAAAAGGACTTACAGATTAATCAAAGCCAATGGGCGAACAGAAACTGAGACTAAAAGACTTTTCTAAGAGGGCCTTTCAACTTGGGTGCTGCAAACTTTGAAGGTGTAACTAACAATAAGGCTACAATGCAGTGTTGCCGCTGAATCAAGGGGCCAAAGAAGCTAGAGCAAGGACAGAAAAGATTGCAAAGAGAAAGGTGCATCAGGTCTCGAGCTTATACTGTGCAGGCTTCATCGTTCACCCCTGTGATCAGGACTGAGCAGCGCAGCCTTTAGATTCTTCTTTAACTCACACTGCTGCAAGATAATTCAGCAGCTTTGGCACTTGCACCATCATCATTTGAGATGACAACTGCTGTGTTCACTGTTGGCTGGAACACCAGAACTCACCTGCTCTTCAAATATTGGTTTTGGATCTTCTACGTCCACTACAGAGAGCATTGTTTTAATTTCTCATCCAAAAGAGAGCATCTCCCACTGTGAAAGTCTCCCTCAGAACTGAATGGAACAGTGTTTAGCACTATTGCTTCACAGCGCCAGGGTCCCAGGTTCGATTCCCGGCTTGGATCACTGTCTGCGGAGACTGCATGTTCTCCCCGTGTCCGTGTGGGTTTCCTCCGGGTGCTCCGTTTTCCTCCCACAAGTCCTGAAAGTCATAGGGCGGGATTCTCCCCTACCCAGCGGGGCGGAACGTACCGGCGCCCAGGAGTGGTGTGAACCACTACGGCGTCGGGCGGCCCGGAAGGTGCGGAATCCTCTGCACCTTCAGGGGCTAGGCCAGCGCTGGGGTCGGATCCGCGACAGCCAGCGTGGAAGGGCTTGGCGCTGCGCCAACCGGTGCCAAAGGGCCTCCGCCGGCCAATGCGAGTTGGCGCATGCGCGGGAGCACCAGCGTGTGCTGCCGTGATCCCAGCACATGCGCAGGGGGGGTCTTCTCCGCGCCGGCCATGGCAGAGGATGACAGCAGCCGGCGCGGAGGGAAAGAGTGCCCACACGGCACAGGCCCGCCCGCGGATCAGTGGGCCTCGATCACGGGCCAGGCCACCGTGGGGCCAGATCCCCCCGCACCCCCCCCCGGGGACTCTGCAGGCCGCCCATAGAGCCAGGTCCTGCCGGTACGGACCTGGTTTGATTTACACCGGCAGGACCAGCCGAAAACGGGCGTCCACTCGGCCCATCGTGAGCTGGAGAATCGCCGGGGGGACGCTGCCAGCGTACACCGACTGGCGCGGCGTGATTCCTGCCCCCGCCAAAACCCTGGCGCCGGAGAATTTGGCAGCCGGCGTCGGGGCGACGGGGCGGGATTCACGCCGCCCCCCGGCGATTCTCCAACTCGGCGGGGGGGTCGGAGAATCCCACCCTCTGTTAGGTGTATTGGACATTCTGAATTCTCGCTCAGTGCACCCGAACAGGCGCCGGAGTGCGGCGGCTAGGGGCTAACTTCATTGCAGTGTTAATGTAAGCCTGCTTGTGACAAGAATAAAGATTATTATTATAACCTGGATTAAGTGATCAAGTCCAGTCTTGCAAAATCATCTTTTTGTTTATAAATCATTTCTTTGTGTGAAACACAGAATAAGACATTTTAAGTGATGTTGTTATCAGTCATCATAACCATGGAAAAGTTAAGGTTTAGAAAAAGCCAGGGCTCAAATATAAAATGATTTTGTAAAATAAAAGTACCAATCAGCACAATATCTCTACCTAATCTGTCTTCATCCCTCCCCGATGCCAACAATTCTGCTGCATGGTTCCACCATTTTCTATTTGAATTTTCAGTATTTGATTTGCTTTTATCCTTTCAACTCAACAGCTCTGTAATTTTGCCAGATTTATTTAAAAGTTTTAGCTTCAGGAGACCGTAGGGACTGAATCAATATTTATAGAATTTACCCAAGTAATTCTGGTGTCTGACTAGTTCAAGGCGTTTCAACAATTGTGTATTGCGATAAATTCAATTCCCCACTCGATGGATTTTCTGAATTGACATTTCTGACTATCAATCAACACCTGAAAATACAGGGATTGGACGTGTTGCTTGTGACGCTGAGGTTTCATTGCAGAATGGTGTATTCTCAGCTGCAACCTTCAAAAGGTCTCAAACATAAATCTCGGAAGACTCAGGCTCAAGCCTAAATTTTTGTCGAAAACTGGAAATTTGAAATTAAAAGAGAAAATGGTGAATTATGCAGTAGGATTATTGGCATCTGAGAAGGATGAAGGCAAGTTAGGCAGGCACACACCACTGATTTATGCCTCAAGTTCACAATATTGTTTTCTATTTGGGCTGTGACTTAATTCTAAATGTAAATTTTTTCAGTATTCAATTATTAAGATGACTGATCACAGTATGAAGCACACAAGATTTCCTACTTTGTGCTTGTATACAATGTGATGCAAATAATTTGTTTCAAGTAAAAGACGATTTTGCAAGTTTAGCAGCTCTCTCACTGACCTTGACTATTTAAATGAAGCTGACACTTCTAGTTAATCCTGAAGGAGTCCTGCACTGTGAGAGATGTTGTTTGTTGGATGAGAAATTAAATCCAGACTGCACGGGCGGGATTCTCCGACAACCTTGCTGGGCCGGATAATCGCCGGGGGGTGGCATGAATCCCGCCGCCGCCGGCTGACGAATCCTCCGGTGCCGGGGTTTTGGCGGGGGCAGCACCCCCCCCACGGCGATTCTCCAGCCCGCGATGGGCCGAGCGGCCGCCCGTTTTAGGCCGGTCCCGCCAGCGGAAATTAGACCTAGTACTTACCGGCGGGTCCTGGCTCTGAGGGCGGCGTCCGGGGTCCTCGGGAGGGTGTGGGGGAATCTGGCCCCGGGGGGTGTTCCCCCGGTGGCCTGGCCCACCACCGGGGCCCACCGATCCGCGGGCGGGCCTGTGCCGTGGGGGCACTCTTTCCCTCTGCACCGGCTGCTGTGGACCTCCGCCATGGCCGGTGCGGAGACAAACACCCCTGCGCATGTGCTGGGATGACGCCAGCACACACTGGCACTCCCGTGAATGCGCCAACTCACGGCGGCTGGCGGAGAACCTTTGGCGCCGGTTGGCACGTCGCCAAGCCCCTTCCGCGGTGGTTGGCGCTTCGCCAAGCCCCTTCCGCGCCGGTTGGAGAGGCGCCAACCCCGCCGTTGCCGGATAAGCCCCTGAAGGTGCAGACGATTCCGCACCTTCCGGGCAGCCCGATGCCGGAGTGGTTCATGCCACTCCTCGGCGCTGGGAACCGCCCGCCCCGCCGGGTAGGGGAGAATCCCACCCTATCTCTCCCAGGTGGAGGTAAAAGATTCCCTATCATTATTTGAAGATACTAAATATATGGGGTGGGATTCTCCAATATTGGGCCCATGTCCCCACTGTTATGTGCCAGGGTTTAGAGAACCCCAAAGTGTATCATGGAGTTCACCTGACCCACAACGTTTACTAGATTGTGGTATGGGGAGCACATGGCCCACTCTACAGGTGTGGTACAGCAGACATTGAAAAGTATTTTTTAAAGCAAAACAATGTTTATTCGATGAACTCAAGTTAACCTTTTTAAAACATGCAGTGAATATCTTAGCAACCATTAATTCAAATACAACCCCCAAAGACTACAACACTAAGTAATCCTTTAAGCTTTCCTTTTATCATCCATACGACTTAAAAACAAAACCTTTAACAGAAGCACATAAGGTTAAAGTCACTACTGAAAACATTTATAATTCTGAATTCACCGAATGATCATGAGATAGTCTTTTGATGGCAGAGAGAACAGCAGTAAACCTGCTTGGCCTGGCTTCAGCTCCAACACTGAAAACAAAACTAAAACACACCCTGGAGCAAATAGCCTAAAACGAAAGTAAAAAGTGGACAGACAGCCCAGCTCCACCCACTCTCTGACATCACTGCAGTAATAAACACTCATTTCTTAAAGGTACTCTCACTACAGATACTTATATACATACCCATTTATAAACAACCATTTATTAAAGGTACTCTCACATGACACAAACAAGGCAGAATACAGAGCAACCACAAGAAACCCAACAAATAAGTACAAGGCAAAGCCGCCAGCACTTAAACCAGCACACGCTCCCCCTCCCACCCTCCACAGCTCCAGCAACAGCCCCACATCAGGTGGACGAATCATTTCGGAATTTTCCTGCCGATATGGGGCCCTGCACTTCCGGTCGGGGTCCGCTCATGCGCAGGCGGCGGCCTGCGTCGCGCGACTAGGCGGACCCACACCGCGGATAGGCACCAAGAGGATAGGCCCCCCCTGAGATCGCGTGCACCCGCGGATCACTGGCCCCGTGTCGGTAGACTAACCGTTCTGGAGGCCCCACCGGTGAAGGATCCCCGCCCCCAACCAGGACGGCCGTGGACTGAGTCCGCAGCCGTCACACTGAGTTCCCGACGGGTGGGACCATGAGAGAACCACGGCGTTGGGAACTCAGCCAGACGCACTCGGTGAATGGCTGCAGTGGCCCCCGACCGGTGCTGCGTTGACTGTGTGCGCGTGATTGGTGCCGATTCTCTGGGGACCAGAGAATTGTGGGAACGGAGTCGGACCCGATCTCGGGTTTGACATCCATTCTCCGCCCCCACGCCGATCGCGATTTCGGCGCGTAGGCTCGGAATATCGCGCCCATGGTTTGGCCTGTTGATGGCCGGCGGCAGGATCTTTTTGTGCCGCCACTGTCAATGGGACTTCCCACTGAATCCATCCCACGCCACCAGGAAACCAGCGGAAGCGCAAGATCCCGCCGGTGTAAACAGCTGGAAAGCCTCACTCTATGGACGGAGTTCTTCAGTCGTCGGGATTCACTTTTCCCGCTGGCAACACACCCCCACCAGCGGGTTTCCCGGCGGCTTGGGATGGTTCCAATGGAAAACCCGATTGACACGTGCCAGGAAGGTAGAACCCCACCACGAGCGAACGGCGCACCTCCGAGAAACACGTGGCTGGGGAACCGGAGAATCCCGCCCTATATATCTTCTTTTTGTTCCTAAAGTTCAATCGTGCAAAATAGATTTGCAATGGAATTTACTTAGTGCTTCCTCTTCTTTTGAATCAATCCCATAATCCTTTTCCTTCTCCTCCAAGTCCCAGGCACAACTTGGGGTCCTGCTGAATCACCTATGACAATAACAATTTAGAATTTTGGATTTATGGGCAGGATTTTCCAAACCCCGCCCCGTGGCATGTTTTCCGATGGTGGAGGCAGCACGGCTTTGGCGGGCGCCAGGGTCTTCCAGTCCCGCTGGTGTCTACCAGGTTTTACTTGCCCCACACCCTCCGCCACTGCAGGGGGTTCCCATTGGTGGCACCGGAGGTTACCGTCGGCAGGCAGGGACGGAAAATCCCACCCGATATTCTTGTTCTGCAGCAAATCTTTAACTGACGCATTTTCCAATTATGTGATGCAGATAGAATCAGACAGAAATGATTGTAGGTCAGCGTCTATTATTTGTTCTCAGGATTCGGACAGAGCTGACAAGACGCCCTTTTCTGGCCATCGCTGAAGTGTGTTAAAATACTATTTTATTTGATGCTGGAATTCACAACAGAAAGGTTTAAAAGCTGTACATGCTGTGTGAATCAATCTTTTAAAATCAACTCTCAAAATCTGACAGGTCAGCTGATGTGATCTTTAATTCACTGAACATTCAGCAATGGAATTATCATTCTTTCTAGCATCATAACATTTTTTTTTCTTGGGGATTCATTTTTTCTTGATGGGCTGAGTGGCCTCCGGTACTGTAATCTTTCGATGGGCACGATTCAATGGCCTCGTTGCACTCATGTTTGCGAAACCGTTTGTAACACAATTGGCCTGTTCTTGTCGGCGAAAATGGGATCTCGCCGTAGCGAGGCGAGAAGCCAATTATCACCACTTAAGCCCTATATCCATACAATTAACAAGAGCCACCCCATATCCAACAGCCTCCCACAATTGAGCATCCTCCCCAGCAAGTGGTCGTGCTGATGCTGATTAGTATACCTTTTTAAAAACGTGAACCTGGCCAAGGGCTTCTGTGGGGAGCCGAGGAGGTGAGCAGCCAACTTTGCTCACAGGCAATGAGCACTGGGTATGCTGCTCCTGGGATTGCAGGAGATGGGGGGCAACCAGGGGATGCAGCCCCGGTTGGTTTCCAGTTCCAGGGGAAACCCTAGTCTCTGTCTGTTTGCCCACCCATAATTCCCACTGACCATGGAGGCATTTGGGTGCGTGGGCTGAAGGCTATCGCTAATAGGGAATTGACAGTCATGGTTAAATGAACACTTCACATGTCCCAAGCGGATCCCCATGGGTGCGCTTGCAATGTAGTATATGGGGCTCATTGCCTCGCACCCCAATAACCCTTTGATGCATGGGTTGTGCTTGAATCTGCATGAGGCAGCACCACAGACACAGCAGTCAACCTTCGATCACCCAAGGGATGGGCTCCAGCCGGGGCACATGTCTGCAACTGGGTGTGCGTGGGCAGGCTCTGTCAGGAGGAGGGAGGCCTTCCCTGCTCTTACGTTACATCTAGGTGTATCCCCAGGGTGCACATTAGAGGTGGAGGCCGCCAGCTGCTTACCACGTCTCATGACGTTCAAGGCTCCTGTCAGACATCCTCTGGTGGCCCCTTCGCACTTGGCGGCCTATGCACAACCATGTCACCCTGTTCCGGGTGCTGACCTCGAGACGCGGCCTTGTCAGAGGGGTAGAATCCGGGGGAGCTGGTGACCACCAGCCCGTTATGGGCGGATAACGGTACCTTGGGGAATTGTTGAACGTAACCTCCCATTGGTGTTTCATGGAACAGCAGTGGGCATAGCCCCTACCTCAGAGTCACTTTGGGCTCAGTTTTGGCACATTTGTCTCTGAGTTAGAAGGCCATGGTTTGAATTACACTTCAGAAGACATGAACATGTAATCAAAGTTGACACTTCAGTGCAATACCGAGGTGGGGGGGGGGGGGGGGGGGGGGGTTGGTGGGGGGTGTTCCCTCTGAGATGAGAGGCTTAACTGAAGCATCAACTTCCCTTCCAGGTGGACATAAACAATCCTGTGACACTATTTAGAGAACAGCAGGCGAGTATTCCTGATGTCCTGGTGGGCAATTTCTATTTCTCAACTAATATCATTAAAACAGATTTTCTGTTCACTTTTGATGATTGCTAAAAAGAAAGAATGATGTGCAAATTCCTCCATTATAACAGTAGCTTTGGGGGGGGGGGGGTTTCGCAGCCTCTTAGAGGCTTGTACAGTGGGAGGTCGGAGTTGCAAGAGATTTCACGAATTCTCCACGTTTACTGGCAGAAAACAGCAAAGTTAGGGGGCGTGATTCTCGCTCCCGCGCGGGTTGGAGAATCCCCTGGCGCGCCATTTTTACCGACGCCGGTCCGACGCCCTCCCGCGATTCACCCAAGTGGCGAGAATGGCCCCATCGAGTTCTGCGCGGCGCAGGCCGGAGAATCGCCCGGGACACCCAAAATGGAAATTCTCCGCTACACCCGCTATTCTCCGGCTTGGATTGGGCCAAGCGGCCTGCCCAAAACGACGGCTTCCTGCCGGCGCCATCCATACCTGGTCGCTGCCGGCGGGAAAAGCGTGGGAACGCTGGGGGGAGGGCGGCCTGTGGGGTGGGGGCGAGGGGGGTTCTTTCACCGGGGTAGGACTCAAAAGGGGTATTGCCCGCGATCGGTGCCCACCGATCAGCGGGCCGGCCTCTCTGAAGGAGGACCTCCTTTCCTCCGCACCCCGCAAGATCCATCCGACATCTTCTTGCGGGGCGGCCTCGGGGAGGATGGCAATCATGCATGCGCGGGTGTTGCCAGTTACGCCAGTTACGCGGTACCGGCCGCGTCATTTACGCGGTGCCGGCCGCATCATTTACGCGGCGGCGCTTTTACGCGGCGCCAATGCCCAGCGCACGCTGACGACGCTGCTATCGCGACACGCCCCCCGGGTTTTTCGCGGCCCCGATCCTAGCCCATTTTCGGGGCCTGAATCGGTCGAGATCGGGGCCGTTTTGGCCGTCGTGAACCTCAACGGCATTCACGACAGCGTGGGCACTTAAACGCGGGAGCGGATAATGGTGCCCAATATATTCCCATGCCAGAAGCTTTTCATTGTGTGGGATCTCCTGGCAATTGACACGTCCGTTCATGCTGGAACTGCAGTGCCTGTTGAGCCCCTGAAAATGATGGTGCCTCCATTGTGTGGTAGTTAATTACTCTGTGTTTGATTGTGTGTGTGTCTAGTATTCGTATTGTGTGTGTGATTAGTTAAACCTTGGTGAGGGGACTGCGAAAGAGAAAGTAAAGTGAAGCAAGAATGAAAGAAGACGTTTTAAATCACTGAATAAAACTACCTGTTCGGATATGGGGTGTACCATCTCTGTATATCTCTGAGGCATAAAAGTACAACACATTGCGACCTAGCCATTTCCACGGGATGGCCTCAGCAACACTCTCACTGATGGTACTCATTGAGGGCCATAGGCCACCCTTGCATTAGGCTGCGTTGCAACCCTGCCCTCCTCTCCTAATTGGATAGTTAACACAGAGGCAGCCAGCTTATTGGTTGCTTCCCTGCAAAAGTTCACCATAGGGTGCAAAATCCAGCACCATGTTTTAAAGCAATAGTTTTCTTTGGCCGTGAAGTGCATTGACACATCCTAAGGTTTTGAAGAATGCAATATGAATGCAAGTTGTCTTTCCTCACTCTCTTACAGACTTTAGGAGGCTTTATATGTCCCATTGGAGTGAAGGATTTTTGCCATGCTGCACCACACATTTGAAATTGCTTCACTTAAAAATTTATAAGAGATGAGGAGTCATGAGATGAATACGTTTTTTCTCATCCGTACATTCTTCATATTTAGCCATTACATTTGAGCTATCTCTATCATAGGCATTTTGTAGCTGCAACTCAAATTAATGACAATTAGTTCTTCTGTTTGTCACATTGAGTTGAATGTTGAGTTTCCTTTTATTTAGAAACGAAGGTGCATTTTTTCTAAAATTACTGTTTTCTACAACTATATTCTGAACTAACGTCGCATTGACTGTTAATCCATAAGACATTAAAATAGATTTGTCGGGGCAGCACGTAGCCCAGTGGTTAGCACTGTGACTGCGGCACTGAGGACCCGGGTTTGAATCCTGCCCCTGGGTCACTGTCTGTGTGGAGTTTGCACATTCTCCCCGTGTCTGGGTGGGTTTCACCCTCACAACACAAAGATGTGCAGGTTAGGTGGATTGGCCACGCTAAATTGCCCCTTAATTGGAATAATAAATAAATAATTGGGTGCTCTAAATTTATAAAAATAAACAGATTTGTCTTTAAACTGAAAGCTTTCAGATCAATAGCCAACATTCTTAGCCTTGATTCAATGGTAGCATACTTGACCTTGAGTCAGAAAATTGTGTTTTTGTGTCCGACTTCAGACACTTGAGCATCTATCTAGGCCGGGATTTCAGTGCAATACCGAGGGAGTGCTGCATTGTCAAAGCTGCTGTCTTTCAAATGAGAAATTAAAGCAAGTTATTGTCTATGCTCTCATGGCACTATTCAAAGAACAGCCCAAGAACAAAGAACAAAGAACAAAGAAATGTACAGCACAGGAACAGGCCCTTCGGCCCTCCAAGCCCGTGCCGACCATGCTGCCTGACTAAACTACAATCTTCTACACTTCCTGGGTCCGTATCCCTCTATTCCCATCCTATTCATGTATTTGTCAAGATGCCCCTTAAATGTCACTATCGTCCCTGCTTCCACCACCTCCTCCGGTAGCGAGTTCCAGGCACCCACTACCCTCTGCGTAAAAAACTTGCCTCGTACATCTACTCTAAACCTTGCCCCTCTCACCTTAAACCTATGCCCCCTAGTAATTGACCCCTCTACCCTGGGGAAAAGCCTCTGACTATCCACTCTGCCTATGCCCCTCATAATTTTGTAGACCTCTATCAGGTCACCCCTCAACCTCCTTCGTTCCAGTGAGAACAAACCGAGTTTATTCAACCGCTCCTCATAGCTAATGCCCTCCATACCAGGCAACATTCTGGTAAATCTCTTCTGCACCCTCTCTAAAGCCTCCACATCCTTCTGGTAGTGTGGCGACCAGAATTGAACACTATACTCCAAGTGTGGCCTAACTAAGATTCTATATAGCTGCAACATGACTTGCCAATTCTTATACTCAAGACTTCTCCTTGTGTCAATATTTATCCCTCAACCAGGGCAGCACGGTGGCACAGTGGTTAGCACAGCTGTTTCATGGCGCCGAGGTCCCAGGTTCGATAGCGGCTCTCAGTCACTGTCCGTGTGGGATTTGCACAGTCTCCTCGTGTTTGCGTGGGTTTCACCCCACAACCCAAAAGATGTGCAGGGTAGGTGGATTGGACACACTAAATTGCCCCTTAATTTGAAAGAATGAATTGGGTACTCTAAAAAAAATTTTTTTTAATTATCCCTCAACCAATAGATTATCTGGTGATTAAGTCATTGTCTCATTGTTATTATGGGACCTTTTTGTGCGCAAAAAGGTAACTCCGTTTTCCTACATTACAACAGGACTTCGTTGGTGGTAAAGTGATTTGAGACATCCTGGGATCATGGAATACACTATAGAAACACAGATCCTTTTCTTCCTTGTGCATCAAGGGGATTGGAACATTTGCCATCTATTAATCAAGTGACAGAACAAAATATTTATTCTTAACAATATATAGAACAGTATTATACTGTGTTATGAGCAGCATAGATTTGATATAGATTCGGGTTAAAGTTGCTTTCTTCAACAGTGCGACTGTATGACAGCACCCATTTATCTATTCAAAGACATACATTGCTCACCAGTATGAACCGCTCTGTTCCAAACAATTTATGTTCTTAAAATAGGATTGTGTAGGTAAATGCTCTGGACTCTGTGAAATGCAAAGTAAATTCAAAGCACTCCATGAATTCAGAATTAATTTCACTTAGAATCCTTAATAACATCCAAGATAAGATATTCATCTCATTCATCTGGTTACATTCCAGACCAATGTTCAGAGATGATGTGGCATTGTTCCAACGTATTACATCAGTCATTCTCCTATCCTAAGAGGTTTGATGAGAAGTCAGGACTATGATATTACTGTATGCTGCTTAACCATCACATAAAGCAAAGGCCAATAGTTTGGAGAATATATTTTTACTAAGAAATAAACTATCAAAAAAATATATTTCAGGAAAATCAGTGTACTAAGAAACATTTCAAGCGACAATTATTTGCTTTGCATGTGACTGCAGTTCCAGAATCATCAGCTGAAGGACTCGAATATAAATGTTGAAATGAAAACCTTCCTAGTCCCGTGGGCCTTAGGCTGCTCTCCTCTTTTGAGAGAGAGCTGGCTGGTGGTGATTTAACCTGAGGGTCACTACACCTCAGATGAGGGACAAAGTTGAGAAGGCTTCATGATAAACCTCAGCTGGTACGGGAATTGAACCCGCTCCGTTGATGTTGCCTCACATCATGACTGTCCAGCCAACCGAGCTAACCAACCCCCCATTGAGAATATAGTGAAGTGATTGAAATATATTTTTGCTCTTAGAAATTCGGTCACGCCCATAAAGAGCCCACGGGCGGGATTCTCCCAATGGGCGGCTAAGTGCCGACGCCGGAGTAAAAACGGGAGCGTTTTACTCCGGCGTCGGTGCCCATTCCGGGACCCCATTCTGCGGCCCACAGGGGGCAAGGACGGCGCTGGAGCGGCCTATGCCTCAGATGAGGGACAAAGTTGAGAAGGCTTCATGATAAACCTCAGCTGGTCTATCTCAAATGGCGCAGGGCTTCAGGAGCTGGCATGGAGGAAAGTAGGTCGGAGGGCAGTAAGGCCGGCCCGCCGATCGGTGGGCCCCAATCGCGGGCCAGGCCACTAAGGAGACCCCCTCCGGGGTCGAACCCCACCTCCTCCCCACAGGGCGCCCCCGGACCCATCAACGCCGAGGTTCCGCCGCCTCAGAGGATGTTAGAACGGTGCCGGTGGGACTCGGCATTTTGTTGACGGCCGCTCGGCCAATCCGGGCCGGAGAATCGGCGTGCCGCCCAGGCCAGAGAGTCGGCGCATACCTCGACCGGCGCCATGCCGACCACGCCGCGCCGATGGCGCCACGCTGACCACGCCATGCCGATGGCGCCAATGCTCAGCACTGCGGAAAATTGCGTTGGGGCGTCGTGGCGCGATTCGTGCGCCGCCGCGCCGATTCTCCGACCCGGCGGGGGGGTCGGAGAATTGCGCCCCACAGTTCTGTGTTCTGCACAATATTGATGCTGAAAATGTCACGTACATTTTGAAGCAAAAGCCCGCAGCAGAGCAGGCTGCAGGGAGATGTTGAGGAGCAACAAACCTTTTCAAGAAAATCAACTAGTGCCTCAAGGACAGGGGACAGGCCATGCTGGGAGGGGGGGAGTGATGTTGGTGGCGGTTAATCAGCAATTATTTCTCTTGGGGTCTGTACAAATTCTTAAACACCTGTTAACATTTGCTTGTGTGTGTAACTCTAAAAGATCATTCCTTATTGTTACATGTAATTTAAATTTTGATAGGTTAGCAATAAAGTTTTTCCACCTTAGGTTTGTAACCAGAGGACTCAGGCCTAAGATAACTGGCAAAAGAGCTGGCAAGTGAGGCTGTGGCTGCCGGTGAAGAGGCGAGGGAGAACGGGAGACGACACATATTTTATTTAGGCTGTGAGTTATATCTGTAATGCACTGCCTGAAGGTCAGTGGAAGCAGACTCAATTGTAACTTTCAAACAGGAATTGAATATAAGATTGAAAATAAAAATCTTCTAGGCCTATGGGAAAAGAGCAACCACAGATTAAATGAATAGGTTTCTGAAAGAGCTAACACAGGCACAAAGTGTCAAAGGGCTTCCTCTGATTCTATTTTTACTATTAACTTTATGTGGAAAAGCACTGACTGCAATCCTTACAGTGTTGAACATGTTTAATGTTTGGGTCCAAAGGATCAATGCAGACTCAGTGGCCCCAATAACCTCCTTCTGCACTGTAGGAATTCTACGATTCCAACTCAAGGTTACGAGGGCCTTATGTTCAATGTCATGTGTGCTGTGGTGCTTTGTTCTCCTCTGTGAATGAATGGGTGGGCCTTTATTGTTCTCATACTCAAGTGATGACAAATAAAAGAAGTAGATGAGTGGGAATGCTGAGAAGCTTCCCAAAGTCTTGTTTGCTCTTCTGCTGACCATCTTGCCCTGTGTGTATCAGACCCAGAGCCTAAGTTGGGCTGTTCTCTTCCATCTGTATGTGCCTGCATGTTTTGATGTGCTCCTCCTGTCAATTGCCTGGAAGTCGGTGTTACCCTGAGAGAAAAATCAGCTGTTCCAAAGCCTCCACACATTCCTCTGATGAGATTTGAGACTTGGCTGCTGCCACTGATCATTTATGGGAACTATCCCAAAAACCTCAATATTAACTGGCTCACAAACAGATGAGATTAAATTTGCATTTTGTAAATGATTACCAAGAATAACATCGTATATTTTTGAAACAGACCTCAAAGAAGCAAACAACGAGAAAAGAGTGCATCAAATATGCAATTCATGCAATAGATATTAGGATAGTTGAACAAATCAGTTTTTATTATAGTTTTTAGAGCAAGACATAAAATCCATCCAGACAGGAAATTAAAATGGAATAATTTGCTTTAACAATATTATAATTTCACTATAGTTGAATGTTAGATATTAAAGGAGTAAATTTGCAGTTCTAATATCCTTTACCTTGTGCAATACTGTGCTGAATTTCATAAACAAAGATTCAACTGTGTTTATATAGTAATTGCCATTTTAAATCATATAAGATATTTTGAGAAAAATAAGAAGTCTTAATAGAATGGATTATTAAAGGCGTTAGCATATTTGAGCTGAATATTAAAAATTGCATTTGTTTCATAAGTGGAACATGATTGCATACAACAACCTACCCAGTAGATCAGAACAGATGTCTGCAATCTTACTTGACTTCACATCAATGTTTTGATTACAGCCATATTAGCAATATTTAGATATACATATTGCAATTTAGCATTCTCTGAAGTAAATTGTATCAATGGCGAGGAGATTGACTTCATTGCACTCTGTTTGGCTTGATGACTTTAGCTATGCCGTTTGGATCCTTGCAGATGCCAAAGTTAGTGTTTGTTATTGATCCAATGATGGATTTATCACCGTCACATTTCAGACCATTTTCACAGGGGCATTTGTAATAAACGTTATACAGGAGCTGAAAGGAGAGTCACAGTTTTAATATTTCCTCTATCTCATAAATAGGCACAGGAAATCAGTATTCCTAGGATGGGAGTAATTTACTTCCTTGTAAAGTGAATCTGGGATTGTTACATGCCAAGATTATGTGGCCATAAATCAAATTTTATTCGTCAGTGCAATACCATAATAATAGTTAGATTTGTTTAAATGAGGCAAAGATAGACAGCAAACTTAATTATATCCTTCATCCCCCTCCTCCCACTATTGCCACATCAAAGAGTAGCAAAGCAGGTAGGTTCTCCCCGGTGTACTGGCAATATTTATCCCTCTATCACCAAAACAGATTATCTGCTTTTGTGACATGACTGCCTGTGGGATCTGGCTCCATGCAAATTGGCAGATGCACTGCGCACATTGCAAGACCTTAAAAATAGTTAATAGACTGTAAAACACTTTGGGACATCCTGAGGTCGTGAAAGGTACTCTATAAATGTAAACCTTTTTTAAAAATTGTGAAGTTGGAAGAAACGGATGGAGTGAGATTAACGATATACAAACGTGTGCTTTCCACAGGAGCAGATATGGAAATATTTATTTTTATATAAAGCTTTATCATGTTGTTTAAACATCTCTTTTCAGAATGACTAACGTTTGGAATATACTGATTGTTGTGATGTTGGTGAATAGAGTTCTGCAGGGATAATAAGCAGCAAAGGGATCTCTGTAAAGGAATGATACAGTGAAAGGAAGAACTTTTCCATTTATGTTTGATCCCCTTGATAATGGCTAATAAAATAACTGGTATTTTTATTTGTGAAGGTAACTTTAAAATTGAATACTTACATGATTTGAGCATGACATTCCTTCAGCACCTTTATCAGCGCACCTTGCAAGACTCAATCCAGTATCTCTCTGGCAGCAGTGACTCTTGCACTGAAAGCTTCCAACACAGAGCTCTCCAATTTTCTTTTAAAATAAACACACATTTTGCACATGTTACAATCAAACAGCAAAACCCATTGTGTGATCAAAAAAGGTAATTTCTAAAAATGAATCCACCAGGTTACTTCAATTATGCACCTCTCGGAACTTTGAAGCTACACCAAAGAAAAAAGACTGGCATTATTAACATGGATTATATGGAAAGTTTGCAAACGGAGGTCTCGAAACCTGCTGTGCATTTTTACAGAGGACATAAATGTTAATAATTTCTGTAGGACAATCAATCACCCAGCTTTCCTTTAAGATATTTTACTAAACAGATGTGTTCTCCTTGGGCCTTTCATTAAACATATTTTTGGTCAAAGCACATAATGGTTCTAATTTCTGTCATGCCAACTTATTAAATAAAGAGAAAATGTCATTTTATGCCAGGTAAAACACTTCAGTGCATTTAACTGACGCTTCCCCTGGCCATCTTGCTGTATCCTGGGTGGAAAGGTCATGGAAGCCTCAAAATAATGGCACCACTTTTCTTGGATTTCCACTGAGGTTGCGATGGGCAAGCACAGGAACCACCCCTCCACCGACCCCCCCTTCCCCCCCAACCAAAGCATGGTAATCAGTCAATGATAATGCATGTACCCTCTTTTTTCAGTAACCTCACCACTGTTCACTGGTGTTGCATTGCCTTGTGTACATAGTTGGTGTTCCATATCTTACCAGGTTCAGAAACAATCCTCTCTCTGGAGCTGCTATTCCAACTGCGATGCAGCATGCCAGGTAGACCAGTGTTGTCTTCATATTGCACAGTGCTGGATAATGGCTACTGTGACAAGGGAATTCCCATTCTTCCTTATATAGCCAAACAATAAGTCACATATGCAAGTTAATCATTAAATCTGACCTTTTTAATTACTGCAATTATTAGAAAATATTATTCATATGATTACTGGTCTGGGACTTTCACAGATGCACTGTGTGCAAGCTGTAAATCAGTGATGAATGTTCTTTCCTATGTTATTTTATACTTTCTCTTATTTCAAACAGATGTTTTCTAAAACTTTGCTCACTTACTATGTTTACCTTTCTCACGACATTAGTTGGCGTTATCATCCCTGAAACCCTAACACATTCAGACATGGAAAAGCAAGCAATTTTTTTCTTCATTCATGAGATGTGGGCTTCGCTGCCGGGGCAAACATTTATGCCCATCCCTAATTGCCCTTGAACTGAGTGGCTTGCTGGGCCATTTCAGAGGGCACTTATGAGTCCACGTCATTGCTGTGGATCGAGAGTCACATGTTGGCCAGAGCCGGTACGGATGGTAGGTTTCTACTCCCCGAGAGAACATTAGTGAACCAGGTGCAACAATAGTTTCATGGTCTTCATTTGACTTTTTTGGTTCCATATTTTTATTGTATTCAAATTTCACCACCTGCCATGGTGCAATTCAAACTTGGGTCCCCAAAGTATTACCCTGGGTCCCTGATTACCAGTCTCATGACAATACCATGACGCCATTACCTCCACTTAAAACTGGCAAATATGTCTGATAAATTACTCCTGGTAATGCAGTTGCAGTTTTTTATCATCAAAATACAATGTTAGGTTACTGAATGGGTCAAAAGTTAATTTCACTGTGTTGGTGGGTATGTTGGATAGAATGGGAATATTCTTGAAGAGGGTGAATGATCTCTTTCTGTACTTTAATTTTTATAATCTTGATTAGTTTAAATTTATCGGGCTGGATTTTTCGTTTCAGCAGCTAACTGCCAACTCGGACGGATAATTTGCGGGAGATTTCCGACCAAAAAATCGTCGCCGACCTCTCACCAATTCCGGGACCGGTGACGGGCTAGCAGCGGAGCCAGGTGAAACTCCCGGTTCCCGCACCGAAAACTGCCAGAGAATGGCCGAGTCCCTGGCCGCGCATGCGCACGGCTGACGACCTGCAGCGATCGCGCTGGACAACATGGCACCGGCCGTGCACAGACCCGGCCCGCCATCTGCGACCCCCCCCCTGGCAAACCCCCACCAGTCCCCTCAGCACCCGCGAAAGCCTCCCCGGTCAGCGGCTCGGGGCGGAGCTGGACACAGTCTGCAGCCGCCACACCAGGTTCCCAACCGCTGAGACCACATGTATCCTGCACCATCGGGAACCCAGCCCATCGCTGAAGGGCCTGACGATGACGCGCCAACGGCGTGGCATTCGGGCGCGGTGTGCGACGCGATTACGCCATTTCCGAGAGGGTGGAGCATGGCTGACCAGCGTCAAACTGCCACCGGCCCCAATTTGGGCATTGGGGTCGATTCTCCGCCCGATTGCCAATAAGATATCGGCGCCAGGTAACGCAGAAACCCGCCCATCATCTTTGCAACTGTCATAAATCGTGCTGATGGGATCTGCAACGGTATCCCAACTTGGACCTCCGGTTCGTGGGGTGTACAGTTTTATTTTTGGACTGGTGTGAGGAGTCAAGTGAAGCCCCAGTGAGAATAATCAGTCCCGGCATTGTATAACAATTATTGAAGATTACTTATCAAATTAACAAAAGGACAAATACACACAAACAGGCTGTGTCCAGCGGCGCCACACTCATCCAGGATCCGTGCCGCTGGCTGGGGGGCTGCAGCTAAGGCTGGGGAGAGTGGTGGGGGACGGCCAGGGATCGGCGCGGGTGATTAGGATTCCAGCACAGCCAAGGGCAGCACAGTGGCACAGTGGTTAGCACTGCTGCCTCACAGTGTTAGAGGTCCCAGGTTTGATCCCGGCTCTGGGTCACTGTCCGTGTGGAGTTTGCACATTCTCCCCGTGTTTGCGTAGGTTTGGCCCCCACAACCCAAGCATGGGCAGAGTAGGTGAATTGGCCAGGCTAAATTGTCCCTTCATTGGAAAAAATTAATTGGGTACTCTAAATTTCAAAAAAAGAAAAAGAAAAAAAATGAAGGATCCCAGCCCGGCCGGCGCAATGTTTTCCGGTGCGACCAGTGCGGCTCCTCAGTCTTGCGCACGCACGGCCCAGGACCCGGCAATTCTCTGGCCATTTTCCGCTCGATCCGTGGGTGTTCCACGCAGCGCAGTGCTAGCCCCTCACCGGTACCGGAATCGGTGAGTGGTTCGCGCCGATTTTCCTGTTGTGAACCACTCGAGGATTCTCCATTGGCGCCGGCACTTAGCCTCAGGCACGGCGAATTCTACCCATTGTAAACATCAGGGGCTGGATTCTCTGATTTTGAGGCTATGTCCCCACGCCGGCGTGGGAATGGTGCCGTTTTACGACAGAAATAATGGAGCAAAATGCCACCGATCATCCGTTTGGCCGGAATCTAGCATGCCGGCAGTGTAGAGCACTTGGCTCTAGCTGCCGATACCGCCTGGAAAATTGCCGGATCCGTGGCCCGCATGCACACGGCGGCGGCATGCAACGGCTGTGCCATGCTACATGGCGCCAGTCACTCTTGGACCCGGCCCGCAAAATAATTCCCCCTTTAACCGGCTTGTGCGCCCCATACCACCCCCCAACAGTACCCCAGCCCCTGATAAAGTCCCCACTGCCCACGGATCGGTCCTGCACTGACTGTGGCAGTGCTGGACTGAGTCCGCAGCTGCCACCGAGTTCCCGACGGATGAGACCACACGCGACCAATGCGTCGGGAACGCAGCCGGTCGGGGGCTAAGCATTGGGGTGCGGACCTCAGACAATACCCTGAGGCCGTCAATACATCGCGGAGCATCATGAAAGCGGCACCGCCCCCGATTTGGTTGGGGACTGTGATTCTCCAGCCGATCGCCGAACACGATTTCGGCAACGGCGGCCGGACAATCCAGCCCCATAGACAGGAATCCAGCCGGCGAGAGGCAGATTGTCAACGATTCCACCCCGACTCCTGTTGCTACCTCATGTTACAGCCTGTATAAAACCCAACAGAATTAAGAATCAAAGTATTCCATGAAATTGCAAAGCAAACCCGGATATCCATGATCACAGATCAATCATTTCTTAGAAATGTGAGCAGTGCCAGATGGAGCAATCATTTTATTTTATTGCTTCCCAAGTTCCAAATGCTTCTGCTAGCTGTATCTCCCTGGCCAAGCTCCAAAACATGTTCCATATCATTATGTTTACAATCTAAAACCACAATTAAAAACAAGAGTGGAATAAATGCAAGACAAAAAAAAGTTCAAGGTTAGTTGGCACGAGTTGGTTCGTTGGCAGCAGCAGATACTGGTGGCAAGGCGACTGAAATTCAATGGAAGGTTGTCGGCAGGAAATGAAACAAAGCTGGGTAGGCAAGCTACGAGGCATGAAATCTGATTGGAGTGAGATCGTGAGGACCAAGCAGGCTTACCTGTCACATTAAAGTTAAGCGGACGCGGCATGAGCCCTGAAGATCGGCCAGTTGACAGAAGTGGATCCCAGAAAAAAAAGTTTGAAGAACGCTGATTTAGATGGTACACACTGCTGTCAGCGTTCATTGGTGGTGAAGGGAGTGAATGATTAAGGTGGGGGATGGGGTTCCAATCAAGCAGGCTGCTTTGGCCTGGATGGTGTTTAGTTTCTTGAGCATTGCTGGAGCTGCACTCATCCATGCAAGTGGAGAGTATTCCATCACATTCCTGACTTGAGCCTTGCATGTTATGGAAAGGCTTTGGGGAGGCAGGAGGTGCTTTACTCTCAGCAGAATTCCCAACTTCTGACCTGTCATTATAGCCACAGTATTTACGTGGCTGGTCCATTTCAGTTTCTGGTGAATGGTAGCCTCCAGAATATTGTTAGTGGGATTCAGAAATAGTAATGCCGTTGAATGTCAAAGGGAAATGGTTTGATTCTCCCTTGTTACAGATGATCATTGCCTGACACTTGTGTGATGAGAATATTAATTACCTCTTACCAGCCCTAGCCTGAATGTTGTCTAGGTCTTGTTTCATATGAGCATGGAATGATTTAGCATTCCATTTGAGGAATTGCAAATGGTGCTGAACATTGCACGATCATCAGCAAAATTCCCCGCTTTTGGCCTTATGATAGAGGGAAGGTCAAATTGATGAAGGAAGTGAAGATAGTTGGACGTAGGACTCTACCCTGAGGAACTCCTGCAATGATGCGCTGGAACTTAGATGATTGATCTTAAAGAACCACAATCCTTTGTGCCAGATATGTCAACAACTAGCAGAGAGTTTCCCCATTGACTCCAGTTTTGATAGATCTCCTCGATGCTATACACAGTCAAATGCTGCCTTGATGTGAAGGGAAGTCACGCTCACCTCACCTGTTGAGTTCAGCTCTTTTGCCCATTTTTAAACCACAGCTGTAATAAGGCCAGGAGCTAAATGGCCCTGGCGGAACCAAAAGTGAGCATCAGCGATCAGTGAGCAGATTATTTCTGAGTAAGTGCCACTGTTAGCATTGTTGATGACCTCTTCCACAACTTTGCTGTGTTTGAGAGTAGACTGATGGGACACTAATTGGCCAGAATGGATTTGTCTTGCTTGTTGTAGACACAAAGGGCTGGATTCTGCAGGAATCGGCGGGCCGGGCAACTCCGGCGCGAAGGAGTGGCGTGAACCACTCCAGCGTCGGGCCACCCCAAAGGTACGGAATCCTCCGCACCTTCAGGGGCTAGACCGGCACCGGAGTGGTTTGCGCCACGCCAGCCAGCGAGGAAGGGGCTTGGCGCTACACCCTCCGGCGCTGAAGGACCTCCACCGGCCGGCGTGAGTTGGCGCATGCGCGGGAGCTGCCAGCATGTGCTGGCGTCATCCCAGCGCATGGGCAGGGGGGTTTCATCTCCACGTCGGCCATCGCGGAGGACCACAGCGGCCGACACGGAAGAATAGACTGCCCCCACGGCACAGGCTCGCCCGCGGATCGGTGGGCCCTGATCGCGGGCCAGGCCACCGTGCGGGCACCTCCAGGGGCCAGATCCCCCTGCGCCCCCCCGAGGCCGCCCGCGCATCCAGGTGCCGCCGGAAAATACTTGGTGTAATATACACCGGCGGGACCGGCCGAAAACGGGCGGCCACTCAGCCCATCGCGGGCCTGAGAATCGCCAGGGGGGGCCCGCTGTTAGCGGCTGCCGACCGGCGAGGCGTGATTCCCACCCCCGCCAAATCCCCGGCGCCAGGGAATTCAGCAGCTGGTGGGGGTGGGATTCACGCTCAACATAACTGGGCAATTTTCCACATTGTCAGGTAGATGCCAGCATTGGAGTGAACTGGAACAGCTCATTGTAGACTAACTAGGACCAGACTGGCTCTTCACTACTATTGCCAGAATGTTGTCAGGGCCCATAGTCTTTGCAGTATCCAGTATCTTCATACATTTCTTAATAGTATGTGGGGCAAATTGAATTGGCTGAAGACTGGCATCTGTGATGCTGGGAACCTAAAGAGGAGGCCGAGATGGATCATCCACTCGGCACTTGTGGCTGAAGATGCTTACAAATGCTCCCACCTTGTCTTTTGCACTGATGTGCTGGGCTCCCCCACCACTGAGGATGGGAATGTTTGTGAGGATTCCTCCTTCAGTTGGTTGTTTATTGTTCACCAACATTCACAACTGCAGAACTGCAGAGCTTAGATCTGATCCATTGGTTGTGGGATCGCTTAGCTCTGTCTATTGCATACTGCTTCTGCTATTTAGCATGCATGTAGTCCTGTGTTGTCAGTTCACCAGGTTGACACATTATATCAGGTGTGCTTGGTACAGCTCCTTCCATGCTCTCCCACATTCTTCATTGAACCAGGGTTGATCCCGGCTTTATAGTAATGGTAGGTTGGGGGAATATGCCAGGCCATGAGGTTACAAAAGTGATTGAGTCCAATTCTGCTGCTGCTGATGACCCACAGTGCCTTATTGATGAGCAATTTTGAGTTGCTAGATCTGTCCAAAATTAATCCATTTACCATGGTTTAATGCCACACAACACGAGGGAAAGCATCTTCAATGTGAAGAGAAGACATCCTCTCCACAAGGACTATGCAGTATCATGGATAGGTTAATCTAGGACAGGTCGATTGGTGAGGATAAGGTCAAGTACCTTTTGTTGGTTCCCTTACCACTTGCCGCACACCCAGTTTGGCAGTCATGTCCTTTGAAATGTGGCCAGCTCTATCAGTAATGGTGGAACGTAGCCACTCTTGGTGATGGCCATTGAAGTCTGCCACCCAGAATAGATTCAGTGCCCTTGCCACCCTTTGGTGTTCAACATGGGGGTGGACTGGTTTATCTATTATGAGGGGGAAAGAAGGTAGGTGGTAAGTTTCATTGCCCATGTTTGATCTAATGGACAGCATTGTGATACAGTGGATAGCATTGCTGCCTCACAGCGGCAGGGACCCGGGTCCAAGTCCAGCCTTGGGTGACTGTGTGGAGTTTGTACATGCCCCTCGTGTTTCTGTGGGTTTCCTCCGGGTGCTCTGGTTACCTCCCACAGTCCAAAGATGTAAAGGTTAGGTGGATTGGCCATGATAAATTACCCTTCATGTCCAAAAGGGCAGGCAGGGTTACTGGGTTACAGGGATTGGGTGGGGGCGTGTGTCTCGACAGGATGATCTTTCAGAGGGTCAGTGCAGACTTGATGGACTGAATGGCCTCCTTCTGCTCTGTGGAGATTCTATAATGCTAATGCCATGAGACGTCATGGGATCCAGAGTCAATTTTTAGAACTCCCAGGGCAACTCCCTCTGGACTGTCTGCCATTGTGTTGCCACCTGTGGTGGAATTGTCCTGCTGGTTGAGTATATAGAGTATATATTGGCTGCCGCATTTTCTACAAGACATCAGTGACTACACTTCCCAAAGTAATTCATGGGCTCTGAAGCACTTTGACACATCCGATGTCTGTGTAAAGTGCTGTTTAAATGTAAGTATTTATTTTTATGGGATTTTAAGCAGCACAATAATAACCTTATTGTTTTGCTTCCCTGTGTTTTTATGCTACGTGGCATTTTAGCTAGTCCTATGCGCAGTATCATGAAGAATTGGCTGAATAGGCAATAATATATATCTGTCTAGAAAAGAACTCAACTCAGACTATTTAAATACTCCCAACTGCAAATATTTGTACTGATAAGGATTTTGAAAATATTACTTGTATGTCTAGCCAGTTCAATGAGAAGGAATGAGTTGATTGGGAACTGTGCACATTTTATTGTTGATTTTATATCTCTATGTTTGCACATATGCTCTCAATTTATCATGGAATCCCTATAGTGTAGAAGGAAGCCATTCGGCCCATCGAGCCTGCACTGAACCTCTGAAAAATCACTCTACCTAGATCTCTGACCCCACCCTATCTCTGTAACCCCACCTAACCTTTGGACACTAAGGGGTAATTTAGCATGGCCAATCTATCTAGCCTGCACATCTTTAGTCAGTGGGAGGAAACCGGAGCACCTGAAGGAAACCCACCCAGGCGTGGGGAGAAAGTGTAAACTCCACACAGTCACCCAAGGCTGGAAATGAATGGGGGTCCTTGGCGGTGTAAGGCAGCAGCGCTAACTACTGTGTTTAAACTTTTAATTTCCCTTAATTTCCACTTATGCCCTCTGGTCATGCATGCCCTGGCATACTGTAAACTAATAAGTACATTTAACAAAAACATTCCAGTGTTTAATTTGCACAGCTTTAGTCTTGTTTTTGTATTCTTAATGTATGCTTATCTTTCAATTATTAGCAAGAAGTCTTACAACACCAGTTTAAGTCCAACAGGTTTGTTTCGATGTCACTAGCTTTCGGAGCGCTGCTCCTTCCTCAGGTGAATGAAGAGGTATGTTCCAGAAACATATTTACAGACAAAGTCAAAGATGCCAGACAATGCTTGGAATGCGAGCATTAGCAGGTGATTAAATCTTTACAGATCCAGAGATGGTGTAACCCCAGGTTAAAGAGGTGTGAATTGTGTCAAGCCAGGACAGTTGGTAGGATTTCGCAGGCCAGATGGTGGGGGATGAATGTAATGCGACATGAATCCCAGGTCTCGGTTGAGGCCGCACTCATGTGTGCGGAACTTGGCTATAAGCTTCTGCTCGGCGATTCTGCGTTGTTGCTCGTCCTGAAGGCCGCCTTGGAGAACGCTTACCCGGAGATCAGAGGCTGAATGCTCTTGAATGTTGAAGTGTTCCCCGACTGGAAGGGAACATTCCTGCCTGGTGATTGTCGCGCGATGTCCATTCATTCGTTGTCGCAGCGTCTGCATGGTCTCGCCAATGTACCACGCTTCGGGACATCCTTTCCTGCAGCGTATGAGGTAGACAACGTTGGCCGGGTCGCACGATTATGTACTGCATACCTGGTGGGTGGTGTTCTCACGTGTGATGGTGGTATCCATGTCGATGATCTGGCACGTCTTGCAGAGATTGCCATGGCAGGGTTGTGTGGTGTCGTGGTCACTGTTCTGAAGGCTGGGTAGTTTGCTGCAAACAATGGTTTGTTTGAAGTTGCGCGGTTGTTTGAAGGCAAGTAGTGGGGGTGTGGGGATGACCTTGGCAAGATGTTCATCTTCATCGATGACGTGTTGACGGCTGTGAAGAAGATCCACAGCCTTCAACACGTCATCGATGAAGATGAACATCTTGCCAAGGTCATCCCCACATCCCCACTACTTGCCTCCAGTCGGGGAACACTTCAGCATTCAAGGGCATTCATCCTCTGATCTCTGGGTAAGCGTTCTCCAGGACGCGCAACAACGCAGAATCGCCGAGCAGAAACTTATAGCCAAGTTCCGCACACATGAGTGCGGCCTCAACTGGGACCTGGGATTCATGTCGCATTACATTCATCCCCCACCATCTGGCCTGCGAAATCCTACCAACTGTCCTGGCTTGACACAATTCACACCTCTTTAACCTGGGGTTACACCATCTCTGGATCTGTAAAGATTTAATCACCTGCTAATGCTCGCATTCCAAGCATTGTCTGGCATCTTTGAATCTGTCTATATATATGTTTCTGGAACATACCTCTTCATTCACCTGAGGAAGGAGCAGCCCTCCGAAAGCTAGTGACATCAAAACAAACCTGTTAGACTTTAACCTGGTGTTGTAAGACTGTTACTGTGCTCACCCCAGTCCAACGCCGGCATCTCCACATTCAATTATTAGAACTGAGATCCTCCATCTTGAACACCAGCATTCACCAAAATTTTTAACTGTTACAAGTAATGACAGGAAATCATTTGAGGCTTGGCTAAAATCAAAACATGGTGACTGATGCACGATCAATTGCACAAAGACTTGAGTTCAGTACAACTGAGGCTTTATTGCTCTAAGATGTGTGGCCTCCCACAGCAGCTGGCGAAATGGCTGCAACATGGAGGACACACATATTTATACTCCGCCTACTGGGCGAAGCCAGCAGGCAGGGACTACCAACGTACTTGTAGTACAGGTCCTACCATACATCATCTAATAGAGGTGCAACAGTGGTTTACCGCAGTGACAGAGACATACTACTACTGTTTAAGGCTAAAACACTAAAAGGGGAACATTTACCTGCAGTAGAAAACATGAGTGAAATGTACCGCTACAGACTTTACTGAGGTGTCACCGTAGAATCCCTCTGGTGCAGGCAGCCATTCAGTCCATCGAATCTGCACTGACCTTCCAAAAGAGCAGTCCACCCAGGCCCACTCCCCTCCCTTATCCCCTTAACCCTGTGCATTGTTAATGACAATAAAATGTGTGATGTATACTGTAACGTCGCACATTCTATTGTTTCAGCATTGAATGTAAGAGACCAGCGAAGCATGCTGGCAACTAAACGAGTAAATCAAGCTTGGACTGAGCTGGAGTGAATACAAAATTGCCGAGTTAGCTGTTGACTGATTCATCAAGTGTCAATTGGATAGATTTGATTGACAAACAAGCTATCAATTAGATTTGAAAAGATGTTGGTGGCTCAGTTTGTTTGTGTTTGAGTTTCCAATTTCTTTGAGTAACTTCATTTAGATGAAATAGTGGAAACCAGTGTAACGTGGAACTTGAATAGTGTAGAATCTCCTGGAAACTACCATCTCGCTAACACCCTCTTTTACCGCTAAATGTGAGGTCGCAGCGAGTGAAACAGCTTGTGACTCCTAATTGCCAATATACTGTCCACCTATTCCGATTTTCATGTGGATAGACCTTGATTTAGTTCGCCATTACTCCTTCTGGTAACATCGAGGGCCTCATGAATACATCGCATTATTTGGTTAAATGATAAAACAAAAATGGAAATATCGCAGACACTGGAAATCTGAAATGGGGACGCTGGAGTCTCATTCAGTAGCTTGAAGCAAGAGATCTTTGGCAGCACTTTACACAAAAGTACTTCTGTTTAACGATTATAACCTTAAAATTCAGGTCCAAAGGTCACCCCCAGTTTTCTACCCTCAAATCAACTGCATCTGCCCAAAGACCAACTTTACTATTCTTGGATTGGATTTGTTTATTGTCACGTGTACGGAGGTACAATGAAAATATTTTTCTGTGAGTAGCTCAACAGATCATTAAGTACATGAAAAGAAAAGGAAATGTAACTACATAAGCATCGGCATCGGATGAAGCATACAGGGGTGTAGCGTTAATGGGGTCAGTCCATAAGACGGTCGTTTAGGAGTCTGGTAACAGCAGGGAAGAAGCTGTTTTTGAGTCTGTTCGTGCGTGTTCTCAGACTTCTGTACCTCCTGCCCGATGGAAGAAGTTGGAAGTGTGAGTAAGCCGGGTGGGAGGGGTCTTTGATTATGCTGCCCACTTTCCCCAGGCAGCGAGCGGTGTAGATGGAATCAATGGATGGGAGGCAGGTTTGTGTGATGGACTGGGCGGTGTTCACAACTCTCTGAAGCTTCTTGCGGTCCTGGGCCGAGCAGTTGCCATACCAGGCTGTGATGCAGCCCGATAGGATGCTTTCTATGGTGTAAAAGTTGGTAAGAGTTAATGTGGACATGCCGAATTTCCTTAGTTTCCTGAGGAAGTATAGGCGCTGTTGTGCTTTTTTGGTGGTACCGTCGACGTGGGTGGACCAGGACAGATTTTTGGAGATGTGCACCCCTAGGAATTTGAAACTGCTAACCATCTCCACCTCGGCTCCGTTGATGCTGACAGGGGTGTGTACAGTACTTTGCTTCCTGAAGTCAATGACCAGCTCTTTAGTTTTGCTGGAATTGAGGGAGAGATTGTTGTCGCTGCACCACTCCACTAGGTTCTCTATCTCCCTCCTGTATTCTGACTCGTCGTTATTCGAGATCCAGCCCACTATGGTCATGTTGTCAACCTTGTAGGTGGAGTTGGAACCAAATTTTGCCATGCAGTCGTGTGTGTATAGGGAATAGAGTAGGGGGCTAAGTACGCAGTCTTGCGGGGCCCAGGTATTGAGGACTATTGTGGAGGAGGTGTTGTTCAGTATTCTTACTGATTGTGGTCTGTGGGTCAGAAAGTTGAGGATCCAGTTGCAGAATGAGGAGCCAACTCCTAGGTTTTGGAGCCTTGCTATGAGCTTGGCTGGGATTATGGTGTTGAAGCCTGAGCTGTAGTCAATAAATAGGAGTCTATAAATTGGCATTATCAATTAGTGCTAAATTATTGGTTGTTTGACACTCGAGGTCGATACTATATGTACTAAATATTATACTATATATACTATTGAGGCTTCCAAAACTCATTTCAGATAGAACCATTACGAAGGAAACTTTCATCCCATTCGACTGGGTTAGTATTGAACCTAGGTTACGGAGGGGTCAAACAGCAACATCGAATCCAATATGCTCCTGTGTTCCTCAACAGTTTTTCTTTGCTGAAAGAGCTTTAGAAAACTGTTCTAAAATTAGCAAAAGAATACTCAAAACTTACCACCAATCATGAAATTCTGGCTGAATTCTCCAAGCCTGTGCCCAATCATGTATCAATAAGGAACGAGAAACACGTGGCTTCTCCCTTCGCATTGTAATATACATTCCATGTGGTCTTGAAATAATCTACCCTTTTTTTAAATGAGAGGAAGGGTTACAATTGCGGGGTGGTCACCCTGGGTTTCAGCAACATGTTGTGGGTGGGGGCGTGAAGTGTCTCCACTGCACCCCGTGCGATTTGGGAAAAGTGGAACGAAGCACAGAGAGAAAGTGTGATGTGAAATTTTCACAGTACTTCCACTTAAACTGAGAAAAGCACCCAGTTCTGTAAACATGTTCAGACCTCACATGCTGGCAAGTCTTCAAGCAAACAATTTGGGACATGGCATCATTGTTACGAATTGACCGGCTCTGCTTGCTTGTTGCAACCAGAAAAATATTTAAAGCATAAGATTTAAAACTATTTTGTCGTGCAGTAAAATAATCCATTTATTTCTGTTCCTTCTGCAATTTAATTACCTTTTTTTGCAGCGTAGATCAACTGTTCTGCGGGACTCAGTTTTTCTCAAGTCATGTGGCTGCAGAAAAATATAATCTAATTTTCTATATTGCTAAATCCCTGTTGTATGAGGTAAATATTGCCTGCAGGTTGATTGAAATATACGCATTTACCATCGAAAGCAGCTAGAGATGTAAGAATAGACTTTGATTACATTTTCACAAATTTAGGAATATGGGTGCATCGTGGTTATAATCTGGAGGCAGAGTTATGAGTTCAAGCCTGACCCTGGCAGCTAAAGAATTTAAATTCAATTAATTAAATAAACCTGGATTAAAAAGTTGCCAGTAACTCACTTTAGATACCTGGGGGTGCAGGTTTCTCGAGATTGGGAGAGGGGGGAGGGGGGGGGGGTGGTCTCCATAGGTACAACGTTTCTAGTTTGGTGGGGAGGGTGAAAGCTGATCTGGCAAGGTGGGATGGTCTCCCTCTGCCATTGGCGGATCGGGTACAGGCGGTTAAAATGAATGTGTTGCCGTGATTACTGTTTATTTTTCAATGCCTGCCGATTTTCCTGCCAAAGGCATTTTTTAGAGAAATTGAAGGGATGATTACCTCGTTCATATGGGGAGGGAAGGTGGCCAGAATTAAAAAGGTGCTACTACAGCAAGGAAGGAAGGCAGGGGGTTTGGGTCTTCCGAACCTGATGAATTATTACTGGGCGGCGAGTGTGGAGAAGGTACGGAGCTGGGTCAGAGGGGTTGACTCCCAATGGGTCAGAATGGAGGAGAGTTTGGGTACCGGATCGGGATTGAAGGCGTTAGTGGGGAGGTACTCAGGGAGTCCGGTAGTAATAGCTTCGCTGTGAATTTGGAGGCAGTTTTGACAGCGTTTCGGGTTGGGGACAGTGTCAAGGGAAATGACGATTCGGGGGAACCATAGATTTGAGCCAGGGAAGTGGGATGGAAAATTTCAGAGATGGGAGGAGAAAGGAATTAGGACACAAAAAGATTTGTTTCTTGGGGGTCGTTTTGCGGGATTGAAGGAGCTGAGAGCGAAGTATGGGCTGGAGCAGGGGGAAATATTTTGATACATACAGGTTCGAGACTGCCAGAAAGGAGATATAGAGCTTCCCAGTAGAGCCAGTCTCCACATTGCTGGAAGAGGTGCTGACGACAGGGGGACTGGTGTAGGGGGTAGTATCAGCGGTTTACGGGGCTATTTGTGAGGCAGAGAAGGCACTGCTAGAAGGGATCAAGGCAAAGTGGGAGGAAGAGTTGGGAGAGGTTATGGAGGAGGAGTTCTGCTGTGAGGTGCTTCAGAGGGTGAATGCCTCCACCTCGTGTGCGAGGTTGGGGCTGATACAGCTGAAGGTGGTGTATAGAGCACACCTTACAAGGGAGAGGATGAGCCGGCTCTTTGACGGGGTAGAAGATTTGTGTGAATGTTGCGGGAGGGGCCCCGCAAACCATGTTCATATGTTTTGGTCCTGTCCAAAGCTGGAGGATTACTGGAAGGAGGTGTTTCGGGTAATCTCTAAAGTGGTGCACGTGAAAGTGGACCCAGGCCCTCGGGAGGTCATATTCGTGGTGTCGGACCAGCCGGGGTTGGAAACGGGTGCGGCGACAGATGTTGCAGCCTTCGCCTCGTTGATAGCCCAAAGGCAGATCCTGTTAGGGTGGAGATCAATCTCTCCACCCTGTGCCCTGGCGTGGTGGGGGGACCTGCTGGAATTCTTTACTGATTATTACTTATTGTTGGGTGTAAATTGGGCGAAAATGTGAAGAAGGAGAATAAAAAATATCTTTTTTTTTAAGTTGCCAATAATGGTGACAATGAAACTACTAGATTATGGTTAAAATCCCTGACTGGAAAATAAATTTGCCATCCTTTATCCTATTTGGCCTCTGTGTGATTTCACACACACAACAATGTGAGCGACTTCTAACTATCCTCTGCCACGGGCTTGCAAGCCTACTAATTGGAGTCAAGAAGGTGGCACATTGCTACCTCATTCAGGACAACTACAGGTGGGCAGTAAATGCTGGCCTTATCAGAGATGCCCACATTCTGTGCATGGGCATTTACAATTGGTTACTTGCCTGTTTCTCAGCTGGGCCAGCTCCAGGAAGATCAACTGGAATGAAAGGCACGCATTGCTTTTTTGTTTTGGCTGTCAGTGTCGCGTGGGTGGAATCCTGGCAGAGTGAAGATGCAGTTTGTAGCAATTAGCAAGTTGGGAAAATAATATGGCACCAGTCCCTAACATTGCTTGAAATGGTAAACTGCCTGATGTAGCTTAATCATGGTTCTCGCAGGTCACTTGTCAAAAGCAGCTCCATTTAAGGTTCATTGTTACAGTTATGGGGGAGACGTTCGTCTTGTGGTGACGACATTCGACGACTAATCCAGATGCCCAAGCTAATTCTCAGGGGACACGGGTTCAAATCCCACCCCGCAGCTGATGGAACTCAAATCCCGTTAATAATGTCTGGAATTGATAGCTAGTCGCAGTAATGGTGTCTGTGAACTATCTATCTTTAATTGTCATAAAAAACACCCTGCGGGATTCTTGGTCGGTGGGATGTTCCGCTTCGCCAACAGCCCCCGGGTTTCCTGGTGGCCACAATGGGAAACCCCATTGGCCAGCTGCGGAAACAGAGAGTCCCGATGCCAGTGGAGGCACGCCGTGCTAGAAAACGGTGTTGGCGGGATGGAGAATCCCGCCCACCATCTGACTCCATAATGTTCTTCAAGAAAGGAATTCTATTGTCCTTACCTACTTCAGCCTACATATGACTCCAGACCCACAGCAATGTGGTTGACACTAAAACACCCTCTAAATTGAGCTAGCAAGTCACTCAGTTCAAGGGCGATTAATGAAGGGCAACAAAGTTTGGCCCAGCCAGCGACAGCCACATCCCATGAACGAATTTAAAAAACCATTTCTCTTGAAAAGATCTGGGCTGTAATCCTCCGGTCGTTGTGGTTCACTTTTCCCGGCGGCGTGGGGTGGTTGCAATGGGGAATCCCATTGACAATCGGCGGGAAGATAGAATCCCACTGCCAGTAATGGCACGTGGTCGAGAAACATGGGGCTGGGAGACCGGAGAATCCAGCCCCTGAAAAGATTTACACTCTCACTGTTTGGTTACGACCATTGGCATTCATGGGAAATTGCTGTAAGTAGCAGGTGTATCACAGCAGGTTCTCAGCCAGGCATTTTACAAGTTGTACTGCTCTGCCAAGCAGCCGGACTATTAATAAACGCACAGATCAATCCTTGAACATTTACCATAAATTATGAATGTAAAGAAAATCCCTGAGCTCCTGAAACAAAGTATTGTAAGAATCAATACATGACTGCATAGCTAGCCAAATTACAACACTGATGTTGCATGTTGGCTTTTTTCTTGAATATGAACCTCATTCGGAAAAGGTCACTGCAGAGATATAGGGATGGAAGCTCTGCTCCACCACGCAGGACTGGTGAATCGCGATCGGGCGGAGAATTGGGCGTCAGCCGAAAATAGAAACTGGCGCTGGGCACCGAACCGACCGCCATGCTCCAGATCCTCACTGGAGGCCTCAGTGTGCTCCAAACCCGCGCCGACGTGCAAAACCTGCATTGGCATGCGTTAACATGTCATTACCGGGTTTGGTCCAGTATTCTCCAGTCCTCCACGATGCTCTGCCCCCACCAGGTGGAAGTGAGGCCAGTGCAGTTCACGTGTGGGGCGGGATAACTCCAGCGTTGGGCCGCACCTTCAGGGGCTAGGCTGGCGCCGGCGGGGTTGGCGCCGCGCCAGCCGGAGTCAAAGGGCTTGGCTCCACGCCAACTGGCGCCGAAGGGCCTCCGCCGGCCGGCGCGAGTTGGTGCATGCGCGGGAGCGCCAGCATGTGCTGGCGTCATCCCAGCGCATGCGCAGGGGGGTTTGTTTCCGCACCGGCCATGGCGGAGGTCCACAGCAGCCGTTGCGGAGGGAAAGAGTGCCCCCATGGCACAGGCCTGCCTGCGGATCGGTGCGCCCCGATAACGAGCCAGGCCACCGTGGGGGCACCTCCCGGGGTCAGATCCACGGAGGCCGCCCGCAGAGCCAGGTCCCGCTGGTAAGTACCTGGTCTAATTTATGCCAGTGGGACCGGCCTAAAACGGGCGGCCACTTGGCCCACCGCAGGCTGGAGAATCGGCCGGGGGGGGGGCACTGCCAGCGCCCGCCGACCGGCGCGGTGCGCTTCCCGCCCCAGCCAAAACCCCGGCGCCGGAGAATTTGGCAGCCAGCGGGGGCGTGGTTCATGCCGCCCCCCCCCCCCCCCGGCGATTCTCCGGCCCGGCGGAGGGTCGGAGAATCCCGCCCGTGATATTTAAAAATGGGGACTGGGTGCCATGGTTGCTGAGGAAGGGAGAGGATGTAACAAAAGTTTCCAAACTTGCTATGGTGGGCTGACAATTGTGCCGCTGGCTGGGTTTAAGTTATCCCACCTGGGAACGGGGTGGCCAGGCATGGACCACCATTGCTGCGGCCTGTAAGGCAGTCAACTGGGTGCATACTCCGCCGACTGCCCACTGTGCCCTGTAAATGTGCAGTGCTCCACTGGCCTCCAGGCCACCCCTGTGGGAACCTGCAGGCCCCAGCTGACTGACCAGTGTGCACCCAGTGGCCCACCAGGTGCTGCCATTCCACAGTTCACCCATCAGAGGTGCTGCTCCACTGCAGGGGTGGCAGGGCTGAGCAGAGTGCCTCCCGAACAGCGAATACATGCACCGTGGCCTTTGGCACCTTCCCTGGCACACCGCCCTTCTCAGGCAGAGGCCTCACCAGTTTCACTATCAGCTCGCCCACTCCGCAGGACCACTTGCTATCCCCAGGCCCTGTCTGTCTACTGTGCCCCTGCTCCCATCCATCCTTCGCTTGGACCGTTTGCCACAGTCCATGCATCGCACACAGGATCTACAGCACACAGGATCCACAACACACTACAGCTACGGTCCCAACGGTTGCCCATCCCCATCGCCCAGCCCAATCCACAGATCCTGCCTGCACACATGCCAGCAAGCATGGAGGCGATCGGTGCCACACGGTGAATTCACCCCGTGGCCCGGTGCCACCCTGCTTGCGGGTTGTCACACGGCTTACCCATGGAGGACACACACAGCAGACACCACAGGAAAGCACAGAACATGAGCCGCAGAGCGTGCCGCTGATATGGGTAGCGCCAGCCACCGGTATCCATGCCGACAGGGACGTGAGGTGAATACCAGAGGTTCCCCGGTGCAGACACCGATGGGGGCAGGGGTGCCGTGTGGAAGGCAAAGTGTCGGGGTGAACTGCCGACGGGCGGGAGGTGGGACTGGGAGGGGGGGCGCATGAGGAGGCTGCGGCACAATCCAGGGCCACCGTGTAGCCTGTTGGACCCGGATGGGCACGGGAGATGTCACCATGCTAACATATCTGCACTTTTCGCCCTGCAGAAAAGGACTTTGGTAATCAGCCAGAATGGTTGCCTTCTGCCTGGCTGCAGCAGCCCTTGTGACGCACTGAGGCTGCACGCACAGGAGCTGCTTAGAGAGGACCTTGCATAACAGGAGCCTGTCCCAGAGGAGCAGGGGCTAGTGGGTGAGGCTGGGGAGCCGGCCTTCCAACAGGCCGGGGAGGAGGTGCGAAGGAGGCGATGCATCAGACCATGCATATACCTACAGTGCCTGTCCTTCAAGGACCTGCCGAAGACTCCAGCTGATCAAAGAGACCATGCGACACGTGTGCCAGATGGTGGCGCACCTGGAACCACGGGCGTAGGAAGGATACCTGCTCAAAGTGGTCATCAAGTTAACGGTCGCCCTGAACATCTTTGCCATGGGGTCCTGTCAGGTGCTGAAGGGGGGCCTGTCAGGGATATCACAAACTTCCGTGCATAGGTCCATCCGCGTCGTCGTGGATGTCCTTTATTACCAGGCGGTGGACTATATTAGCTGTAATGAATGAAATGAAATGAAAATCGCTTATTGGCTCAAGTAGGCTTCAAATGAAGTTACTGTCAAAAGCCCCTCGTCGCCACATTCCGGCGCCTGTTCAGGGAGGCTGGTATGGAAATTGAACCGTGCTGCTGGCCTGCCTTGGTCTGCTTTCAAAGCCAGCGATTTAGCCCTGTGTTAAACAGCCCCTGCAATGTGGACTGATCTGATGTGGACTAATGTGGACTGAGCCCACCAGGTTTCCTGGGCAGCGGGATTCGCTGCCACCACTGGCGTGCTTCAGCTCCAAGGGGTGATCAATGGGACATTTTACCCCCACAGGCACCAGCTCATTGGGGGTTGCCCTTCATCAATCGGAAGGGCTTCCACTCCATGAATGTGCCATTGGGGTGTGACGACCAGCTGCACATCATTCACATCTGCACCTGATATCCAGGCAGCGTGCACAATGCGTTTGTCCTGGCGCACTCGAGGATTTCCGACAACTTCGAGTTGCTCCCTTGGGTGATCTCTTGACCCCACCCTTAGCGGCACCCCTCCCCCACAAAGCTCAAACTCACCTAAAAGGGGGTTCTCAGGCGCCTGCACCCACACAGGGCACTCCCGGGCCCAATCCCCGTCAGGGGAAAATGCCAGCTTGGCACCTTGGCACTGCCAGCCTGGCACACTGACAGTGCCAGGCTGGCACCCAGGTGGTGCTGCCAGACTGCCGAGCTGGCAGTGCCAAGGTGCCCAGGTGGCACCAGCAGAGCAGGGGTAGATCACACCTTTCATCTCTCAGATGGAGAATCCATCCCAAAGCCTAGCCATCTGCAATCTGTACCCCGCAATGAACATCGGTGCCTTTTAAACGTACTTACCCTGTCACCCCTACGGTAGCACAGTCATTTTAAAATGGTGAAATGATAGTTCCACCGTATCACAGCATGAGCCAGTGTCTTCGGCAGAGAGGAGAAAAGAAAACCATACATTTTTTAAAAAATAGTTGGCCTTGGAACATTGAGTAAACAAACTTAATTTAATTTGGCTTGACAAGTATGGTAATTTCTTTCAGTGAATCGTGCATTCATTGCACCAGACTGAAGAGCTCCCCAGCTATTCAGAGGCCTGTTCTCTCCAACCTGGAACATGAATGTAGGTGTCCTCCAGAATAAAAAGACAGAAGATTTGCCACTTTCTCAGTTTCACATCAGAACATTGTGAGATTTTGATAACATTACTAATTTTTAAACAGTTCTGTTTGAATTCCTGCTGGTGAGACAATTAACAGTTAAGGCGGCCTGTGAACAGAACAGCGGCTGTTTGCAAGAAACTGCCCTTGATGCACTTAAATGACTTGAAAGGCGTCAGAAGGTCGTGGTTCAAGCCATTGCATTTGTTGCAATTACACTCTGGGCAATTCAAGGATTTTTGTTAGTTTTAATGAAACAAGCAAAAGGTTTGAACTTAGCAGGCTGGACTCAGTATGACACATTGGGCAGGAGTTGCAGTTTCAGAGACGTTTTCCTGCCAGAAGTGAATGGCATAGAACATACAGTGCAGAAGGAGGCCATTCGGCCCATCGAGCCTGCACCTACCCACTTTCGCCCTCACTTCCACCCTACCCCCGTAACCCAATAAACACTCCTAACCTTTTTGGTCACTAAGGGCAATTTAGCATGGCCAATCCACCGAACCAGCACATCTTTGGACTGTGGGAGGAAACCGGAGCACCCGGAGGAAACCCACGCAGACACTGGGAGAACATGCATACTCCACACAGTGACCCAGCGGGAAATCGAACCTGGGACCCTGGCGCTGTGAAGCCACAGTGCTATCCACTTGTGCTACCGTGCTGCCCAATTGCGTTGAATGCTCGCTCCCGCTGGGAGCACCGTTCTGATGAGATCCAGGAAATGCAAAGGGGCCAGCGCTCTGTCCACGTGAAACACATACGATTCCTGGCCCCGCTGATGTCTGATTCGCTGAGGCCATGATTCACGTTAAAGTGTCTGACCAGCTGGAGCTCACCGCAGACTCATTCCAGCACTCAAGGAAGCCTGGCTCAGGTGAGAAAAGCAGTGTGCAGCACACCAGCTGCACAGATTGGTTTTCTCACCGTATTTTCCAACACGCTGATAAAAAGAATGATGGAGACGTGTCCCACGCTGTCATGCTGGGGCAGTGCGGGCTCTGAAAGAGCCAACAACGTCGGCTTTCCAGAGCTTAGGGCGCCTTTTTTAAAGGGATCTTGAATTCCAGCATTGTGGCCACTGCTTGTAGCAAGAGCTTAAATGCTTATTACTGCTATGTCCTAAAAATACAGGTTTAATGGTTAATAATGATTACTGGGTATCTTTGCTATGATTAATCTCAATCCTTAATAAACCAACTTTTGTAGAACGATTTAGTGTTGTCCTAGCTATTCAGTTTTAAGGGGTCTCGCCTCTGGACACACCCCTTACACCCCCTACCTGGTCTCTCCACCTGATTCGCATCGTTTCAGACCTGTTGTAAACCTCGTTGATGTGACGCCACGTCAAGTGAGGGGGAAATCCAAATGTGGGTTGACGATACAGCGGGAAATCCTGTTAATGACATGGTAATGTATTCAAATTAGGTTCCCGACCTTCCTGGGATGAACTGCGGGGATGATTGCGTCATGAAATCTCATCGGCGACATTCGCATTGTGGCCTCTCATCGGATTTTATGCCCATGTCATGATATGCATCCGTGGCAAACATAGGCACAATGGCCGAGCCATTTTCTTCATTGTTTTGTTAAGTACATAATAATAATCTTTATTGTCACAAGTAGATTTACATTAACACTGCAATGAAGTTACTGTGAAAAGCCCCTAGTCGCCACATTCTGGTGCCTGTTCAGGTACACTGAGGGAGAATTCAGAATGACCAATTCACCCAACAGCACGTCTTTCGGGACTTGTGGGAGGAAGCCGGAGCACCTGGAGGAAACCGATGCAGGCACGGGGAGAACGTGCAGACTCCACACAGTCAGTGACCCAAGCCCGGAATCGAACCTGTGACCCACTGTGCTACCGTGTATATTGTATATTCTTAATAAATTCTACATGATTCATAAATACTAGTCATTTGTACCTTGTTAGGTCAGGCACAACTGGGGACTCCATTGTTATGAATTTAAATTCAGGAAGTAGATATTTTAAGTAAAACGGTTTCATTCCTTAAAATCCACAGAACTTAATATGTGCTCTGCTGGATGCAACACTTCAACAATCATCGAATACAGTTTGATAATTTATTTCCCTTAACTTAGTTAAAATTAAAATATTAACAGCTAATAGAAATCATTCGGTAACCTTTGCTGGGCCTTTTGGGAGCTTAAATTTATTATATCCTCTAATACCAAAATATTCATGCCAATATTGTATTAAACTTAAAGATGATGACTCACTCAGCATATAGGGGCCGGAAAAGTGAATGTTGATGGCCCATGAAAATGCACAGATTATATTCTGAGCAGCCTGGAGATACCAAAGAAGTGACAAATAAAATTGCAACTATGGAAGGAGGGATCATAATAGAAAAGAATTATTACGGCATTTGATTGAGATGCAGAACTGTCACAACATGCAGAAACTCTACAATTTAAACAGATTTTTTTTAGAAAATGTTGCCATCATGGGTTGTCAAAACAGAGTCTACAAATTTTTTCAGTTGAGTGTTTTTAACAATTCTTTAGTCATTGTTGTGAAATAGTCAGATAAAGAAATTAGCCTAGAGTTTCTGACAGATTTTATAATTAGAAACTAAGGACTCGATTCAGAGGACGATAGTTAAAGTCCAGTTTTGGCCGGGTTTGGTGGTGGGTTTTGCGATGGCCGCATTGGTGAGATTGTTACCCGTATTCAATGACACTGAGTGCCAAAAATGAGCTTGCACGAGCTTCTCACCATTACTGACTCTCTTGCCATCTGATTTGCCCGACATGTACCTCAGTTGCTCACTGCTAACAAGGGAGAGCTGTTTTCAAATACTTCCTCAGCATCAAAACACAAGCATGGCAGCGCACAAACCTACTCCTCGCTTTGGGGATGCCGACTTGGCCACATTTCCCAGCACTGTGGATGAGAGGCGGGGCACCCTGTTCCCCTGAGGGAGTGGGAGAATTAGCAGCAGGGTCAGCAATGCTGCCTGGGAGGCAGTGGCGGTGGCTGTCAGTGCGGGCAGTATGACAAGGAGGACTGCCGCCGCATGTCAGAAGAAGGTCAACTACTTCCATTGAGTTGCAAGTGTACGTTACCACCTCTCTCCGGGCATCAGTTCTGCCTGCCAGCCCTCAAATTCCCAAATCCTCCCACAGAACACCGGTTGACACCTTGCAACCTCCCCACACCAACCTTTGTGCTTGTTCCTCAGAACCCCCGGCACTCACCAGCACAACCCCTTCATGTCCAGGTGCGGTGCCCCCCTCTTACCCACCCAGACACAGTGGTTTAAGATCAAAAGCCCTTGATGCAGACCCCACTAATGGGATACGTGTGAGCGCGCTATCAGCAGAAAGTCAGCAGTCAGGCCTTAGCAGAAAGTGAGGAGCACCAGAGCTTTCTTCACAGTGAGTTATCATCACTCTTCTGCCTTTTATATTGACCAGTTGACAGTGCCAACATAGGCCCATCACCCTGGAGTGATGTTTCACAAACGCTTGGAAGGGGGAACAGGGTGGTCGGGGAGGGACCGGTGTGATGACGGGGGGACGGAGAATGGGGGGAAGGGAGGGAAATGAGGAGAGGGGAATGGTGAGTGTTGAGCTGACGGACACAGCCTCTTCCTTGGAGAATCTGGAGACAAAGAGGGCCTCCGTGGAACTCCTGGCATGTCAGACCATTTCCGTACCTGTTCTCCATCTCTGGCTCCTCCTTTGGCCCGTCCTCCAGCCCTCCTGGTCTGCGGTATCCTCCTCATCCTTCTCCTCAGACGAGGCTGCCTGCCCCTCTACCTTCTCTTGTTCCTCCTCCTCCTCCAGCATGTCACTGTGTTGCTCTGCCAGATTGTGGAGGGCACCACAAAGCGACAGACTATTCTGGTGGTGTACTGCAAGGCACTGCCAGAGCAATTAAGGCATCGGAACTGCATCTTGAGAAACCTGATGATAGCATGGAGGCCTCATTTAATTGGATCTCCACACCGGTCTCAGGCCTCTGCACTGGCGTCAACAGCCATGACCTCAGTGGGCCTTGTTCCCCATCATCCTGTGGTGGTCCTTGAAGACACTGGGGATCTCCGAGTGCTCCAGGATTTAGCTGTCATGCACGCTCCCAGGATAGCGGGCACAAACGTGTATGATGCTGAGCCGGTGGTTGTACATGATCTGAACATTCAGGGAGTGGAACCCTTTCCTATTAATATAGGGCCCCGGTGCTCACAGGGTAACATGCATACCATCGATCGCCCTCTGGAGCTGGGGAATCCCGGCAATGGCAGAGAATCCTACAGCCCGGGCATCTGATGGGGCTGGTATAGCTTGAAGGGGATATAGATGGCCGCCCAAGCACACAAAGCACCTGGCACCTCCCAAATGCACCTGTGGGCTCATGACGGCAAGATGTCACACAGATCCTCGCTCAAGCTGGAATGACCCAGTGGCATAATGATTTAGGGCTCCAGTGACCTTCACGACCACCAGGAGCGGGCATCCTCCTCCAAGGGGAGCCATGTCTGCAAGGACGTGGCGCAGGTGCCGCACTGTCTCCTTGTTGAAACGGAGTCTTCTGTGGCATATGCTGTCCAGCAGTTCATGGAATGACCAACGACGTCTGTACACCTTGGACAGCCGCTGGCCTCCCCTTCTATTCCCTCCTCAGCCTGATGGATGGCAGGGTCTTCAGAGTGCACAGTGGCCCCCTGTACTTGGGGGAGCCGCCTCCAGTCTGATTTAGTGTTTCTGCCTTCTAGACCGCCTGCCCGCCTTAGCTGCCACAAGGGCAGCTTCCAAGGGAACAACACCAGAAGCACTTTTTTATCTGGAAGGAATTGGAGGAGGAGCAAGACCGACAATCAGTTAGAGCTTCCATCCCAGGACCCACAAATCTGCCAAGCCTCTCCCACCCTTACCATGACAGTCCCGCCTTCTCCCATCCAGTGAGCCAGTTGTGCTGGCAAACCCTGCTCTCCCACTCACTCTCAGCCACATCAGACCCCTAGACACCAGATCTCTGTTGGGAACATTAGGAAGGCCATGCTCAGCTGCCCTCCGCTCACCCACATACTTACCCTTTGGTCACGAGAGGATCCTCTGTGGTGAAGCCCTGCTCTTTAGTGTTTGATTGTTGGCAGCTGCTTCTATGGTGTTGATGCTCCTAGAGTTTAGGCACACTGTTCAGGCATCATAGCTTGCTGGACATGCAGTACATAAATCATTGACTGAGTCATGGCACCTGTGCCCTCGAGGAAGCACTTGAGAATTCAGGAAAGTGAAGTGCTCTCACAACTGAAAAGGTGAATTCCTGAAACCAAAAGAGAAAATGTTGGAAAATCTCAGCAGGTCTGGTAGCACCTGTAGGGAGAGAAAAGAGCTAACATCGAGTCTGGATGACTCTTTGCCAAAGCTAAAAGACATAAAAAGTGGGAGATATTTATACTGTAAGGTGGGGGAATGAAAGATGAATCATAGGCACAGAAACCAAGGAAAATGAGTGCCACATAAACCAAGGGAACAGAGTGCTAATAACCACAGAAACCAAGGGAATAGAGTGCTAATAGCCACAGAAACCAAGGGAACAGAGTGCTAATAGCCACAGAAACCAAGGGAACAGAGTGCTAATGGCAATCCCCAGGGAGAACAAATGATGTGAAAGGAGAGAAACTAAGATCAGAGGGTGAACTGTGACAGATGTAGATGTGGGGGGAGGGGGGAGATGGGTGGGAGAGAGGGGAATGGGGAAGCAAAGGAGAGAAAAGGGAAGCAAAGGGAAGGTAAGATAGGGGGGGGGATATATACAAAAAGAAAGACAAAATAGAAATAAATGACAAAAGACAGTTAAAATGAAATGGAATGAAAACAAAGGGGTCGAGGTGGGGTAGAGCTAATCATCTGAAGTTGTTGAAGGGTTTAGTAGGACAGACAGGCAGTAGCTGTGGTTGCTCCTGTTATGGGTTTCCACAATATTTAAAGATGGCTTTAAGGCCTCACAGACACAAAGCCCCTCACCCTCTTGACCCAGGGATGACCCCCGACCTGGAACACTTCAGCCCCTGACTAATCCCAACCCCCCTGAAGGGTTCCCCACATCACTCTGTCACCCCCCCCCCCCCCACCCACTCGACCCCCTCTCCCCTCAGCACTGGGCCAGCAACCACGGTGCCTTTGAGCTGTACGCCGGAAAATGGAAAGGGTTACTCACCTCCTCACCGCCCCTCAGCAGCAATGGCGCCAGCTTGATGTTTTTGAAAAACAATACGAAACAACGCCCACGTGACTTCCTGCTACGGAACCAGGTCATTCCTGGGAGGCCACTGCATTCAACTTCAAACTTGTTAATAAGATAGAAATTAATACAAATTAGGAGTCATGATATTCTCGCCATTTTGGGGCGAGATCCGGAACTCGTCAATGGGAGTGGGCCGGGTGAATCGCAAAATGGTCCGTGCCCGGCATAAATCTCGATTTTGTCCTCTCGGGCCCGAAAGCATTTATACACATTACGTAATCCTGTTCAGCTTGTATTATCTAGTCAAATCCTTGAACTTCAAACTTAAAAGGGGTGGTTTTTCACCTACCTTCGACATTAGCAAGAACAGTGATGAAGGGAAAGAATCTTGCAAGAGTCAGGAAACAAGATTCTCACCGCTAAGATCTCATTTCCCAATTTTCCCTGCCCTTTGCTGGTGACATAGCGCACAGGCTGGGAACTTCATTTAAATACATTTTAATGGATTTACATATTATTAAGGGCCTACACACCACATGATCTCCCCTTACTGAATATACAAACCTCACCGACATTCACAACAGCTATACAAAGATGGGAAACAGTCGAGGGGTTTCTGACGGGGCGCCAATGTCCCTATAACCCCTGGAGGGAGGAGGGGCCCGTGGGGAGCAGTGCTAGCGGTGGCTAAGCTAGGGGTGGGCCCTCTGGCGAGCCCAATTAGAGCAGGGAGAACCCGTTATGTGTGATGGGAGGAGGGGGAAGAGCAGAGAGGGCTTTGAAGGGGGGGCGACTTAGCAGTGATGGGGGGAGCAGCAATTGAGGAGGAAACCTACAGTGACGGGAGGAAGTGGGCATTGAGGGGGGAGTGGATAAACAACAAAGAACAATACAGCACAGGAACAGGCACTTCGGCCCTCCAAGCCGGCGCTGATCACGTGTCCTATCTAGACCAATTGCCTGTATCCTTCTATACCCCATCTATTCATGTCCAGATAAGTCTTAAAGATCGCTAAAGGGGACATTGAAGGGGGTGAAGGCATTGAGGGGGGGCGGGGGACCTGCAGTGATGGGGGAGGGAGTGAGCATTGATGGGGGGACCTTGTAGTGATGAAGGGGGAAGTGGGCTTTGAGGGAACGGGAACAAAGGTGATACTGCCATGGTGGATGTGGCGGAGGAAGCCCCTAAGCTTTGCCAGCTCCATCAGGCACCCCCCACCCCCCCCCCACCGCCCCGACCCCAGATTGACTGACTGTTTTTTTATCAAAGCGTCAGAAAATCTAGACTGAAAATTCAGTTGTGCATCATGATGGTTTTCAATTAGAGCCTGACAGTAAATTCCACCATAATTGTGTTTCAAGTCAAGAGTTATCCTCTGAACTCGTGCCTATGACTGAGATATAAACTCAGTAATGCCAGATTCCTATTTTATTGAGCTACATTACTTATTGTGATGTAGATGGTCAAATATCACCAGGGACAGATTGGTTGCTTCTCTGGGAGATTGTGAAGTTTGCTTCGTGGCACACTGCATTATTGATGGATTTTAGCGTTTTGTTCACATAACTGAAAGGAACTATTCATTGACAATCAACTGGAGAGAATTCAGGCTGAGTCTTTGTCCCCTGCCTTGTCCAGGAACTCTGCCAAAACCACTGACCGTGGATGAGAAATTTGCAGACTCATAATTCACAATGAGTCTTGATTGCAACGTAGTGAGAATGCAATGAGTTGGGACAACATATAAAATGATATACTTACAGCTTGGGTGGAAGAAGGCAGTAATATTGAGAAGAGCACTGATCATAATGGTATGTGGCACCAGGCTAATGATCTGAAATTGAGCTACTCTGAGCTCAGAAAAGACAAACTCCTCTGTTTTGTATCCAGGTCAGGAGGTCTCAAGATTTAATCATTTTGTCTTGAAATGTTTTCTCTAAATCAGTGGATATTTAATGCTACTCTTACAGAAATCTTACCCAGAAGCAAAATATTCCTCCCTCCATCTAATCACACTATTTTTAACCTCCTTATTGCACTGCCTTATGAAAGTGAACAATCCTGTAATCAGCAGGAAGACATACTCTCTCTGCGTATAACTTTGGGATGGCAAATAAATTGAAACAAAAAAATTGATGCAAGCCATTAAATTTAAAGAAATACACAGAAATGTTACCAAATAGTCCCAAAATATTTGTAGCTTTTCTTTAAGTCACTTTAACTTTGTGCGACATGGGGGCACAGTTGTTAGCACTGCTACCTCACAGCTCCAGAGACCCGGTTTCGAATCCAGCCTTGGTCTAGGTAGTGTGCTCTTTCAGACGGTCGGTGCAGACTCGATGGGTTGATTAGTTTCCTTCGGCACTGCGGGGTTCTATGGATATGTCTTTGAATACACCACAGCCACATAATCTCTGACAGAGAGAGAGAGAGAGAGAAAACTTATCACATGCATCCTGTGAAATTGCAAATCTTTCAAAAACAAAATCAGCTGCCCTTTTCTATTTTTATATGTTTTCTCAGGACATTTTTCCAAATAAAAATAAGTAGTGAACATAATCTGTACCAACTCAAATTAGGACGTTGAATAGCCACATTTTTCTCGGCGGCACGCCGTCACTGGTGGTGGGTTTCTCCATTCCCGCCACTGGCCTATGGGATTTCCCATTGTGGGCACCCACGCTGCCGGAAAACCCGCAGGCGGAGGTACCCTGCTGGCGGAATGGAGAATCCCACGCGGAGAATTCCGGCCAAAATCTTGAAACTGAATCAGCTGAGTGGTGATAATAATTAGGAAAGCAATCGTAGAATTATAGAGAAAGGTGCACAGCCATCGGGCATATGCCTGCTATTTGAAAGAAATATCCAATTAGCCGTGCCCACTCCTAGCCTTTCCCTGCAGCTCTGCAGTATATATCCAATTCTGAGAATTACTAATGACTCTGCTCCATTACTAATTCAGACATTGCATTCCAAATCATAACAAGGGAGCAGATACGTTAAATGGTAACCATACAAATTATCATCAAAAAGCTGCATGCAGCACGGTGGCTTAGTGGGTTAGCCCTGCAGCCTCCTGGTGCCGAGGTCCCAGGTTCGATCCCGGCTCTGGGTCACTGTCTGTGTGGAGTTTGCACATTCTCCCCGTGTTTGTGTGGGTTTCGCCCCCACAACCCAAAGATGTGCAGGGTAAGTGGATTGGCCACGCTAAATTGCCCCTTAATTGGAAAAAATGAATTGGCTAAATTTATTTTTTAAAAGCTGCATGCTTCATTGCATTTATTCAGAATGAAAGAAAATACTGTATAGCAAGTAATATGTCTGATTTTGGGAAACATGGCACACATTTCATTTGGTACAGCACAGATCAGGACATGACACTGATATGTTCCTGAAATACTCAAAGGCAAATTCAATTAGGCTACTTGTACAGTAAGCTTCAAAGGTTTCCCTTATGTTAGGAAAACAAAGGTGGTTTTAACGGATGTATATTTGTATTGACAAACATTAGAAATAAGGTATAGTTTTAATTGGGTTTAATTTAATGTTTCTGTGCCTGGAAGGGTAAATCTCTCGTTAGACTCATGCTGCACAAGGGTATATGCATGGCGATTGGTTAAGTTCCAATTGTGGTTCTACTGTGTTTAGAGGGGGTTACGGTCTGAAGAATAAATAAACCAACAGTGTTGCTTAGAAACTGGGGCCTTGTAAAGTAGAGAAACTTTTAAGTTTTAGTTATTTTGAATTTGTTTGCAGTGAAGATAAGTAGTGCGAGAGAAGGCAGCTCTCACAGCTCTACTGGAAGCAGTTGGTTTATAAGGCTAAAGAGGGAACATCTCTCTCAGCTTTGCGAGAAGAAAATCCATGCCATGGAGTAATGGTTAAGAAAACAAGTGCAGATATTTGAAGAGCAACTAGTAAATGAAACTCGAACAATAGAAAAAAAGAAGCGTAGAAAGTAAGCCCTTCATTATGATCATGGCTGATCATCCAACTCAATAGCCTAATCCCACTCTCCCCCCATATCGTTTGATGCCCTTCGCCCCAAGTGCTATAGCTAACTGCTTATTATTTGGCCTCAACTGTGGTAACAAATTCCACAGGCTCACACTCTCTGGGTGAAGACATTTCTCCCCATCTCTGTCCTAAATGGTCTACCCTGTATCCTCAGACTGTGACCTCTGGTTCTGGACACCCTACCATTGGGAACATTATTTTTGTATCTACCCTGAAGAGACGTTTCCATGAAGTCTGAGGTTTAAGGTGTGGTGATATGCCTGTAGATAATAGTACTGTACTCAGCAGTGTGACCTCTCAGCAGCAGGTGGTATCAGACATCAGTCAGGTGACATCCGGCTACCAGCAGAAGGTTGTAAGATGTATATGAGGACAGTCGCACGTAAGGGTAGTTCCAGGAGAGTCTAATGTAACTTAGTCTGTATCTAAATCATTACCTTATCACGTGTACATTAATATATCCTAGTTCTGGCTAAGTCACCAGCAGCTCTGCAGAATGATTTTTTTTTTTTTAAATAATATTTTATTGAAAATTTTTGGTCAACCAACACAGTACATTGTGCATCCTTTACACAACATTATAACAATACAGATAATAATGACCTTTTTTATTTAAACAAGAACAAAAGAAAACAACAACAAATAAATAAATATTAAATAACAAAAATAAAAAAAAACTAGCCCTAATTGGCAACTGCCTTGTCTCAGGCCACACCCCCCCCCCCCACCCCCCCCCCAAGTTCTGGGCCGCTGCTGCTGCCTTCTTTGTTCTCCCCTATCTATCTTTCCGCAAGATATTCGACGAACGGTTGCCACCGCCTTGTAAACCCTTGAGCCGACCCCCTTAGGACGAACTTAATCCGCTCTAACTTTATGAACCCCGCCATATCATTTATCCAGGTCTCCACCCCCGGGGGCTTGGCTTCTTTCCACATTAGCAATATTCTGCGCCGGGCTACTAGGGACGCAAAGGCCAAAACATCGGCCTCTTTCGCCTCCTGCACTCCCGGCTCTTGTGCAACCCCAAATATAGCCAACCCCCAGCTTGGTTCGACCCGGACTCCTACTACTTTCGAAAGCACCTTTGTCACCCCCATCCAAAACCCCTGTAGTGCCGGGCATGACCAAAACATATGGGTATGATTCGCTGGGCTTCTCGAGCACCTCGCACACCTATCCTCCACCCCAAAAAATTTACTGAGCCGTGTTCCAGTCATATGTGCCCTGTGTAATACCTTAAACTGAATCAGGCTTAGCCTGGCGCACGAGGACGACGAGTTTACCCTGTTTAGGGCATCTGCCCACATCCCCTCCTCAATCTCCTCCCCTAGCTCTTCTTCCCATTTCCCTTTTAGTTCGTCCATCATAGTCTCCCCTTCGTCTCTCATTTCCCTATATATATCCGACACCTTACCGTCCCCCACCCATTTCTTTGAGATGACTCTGTCCTGCACCTCTTGTGTCGGGAGCTGCGGGAATTCCCTCACCTGCTGCCTCGCAAAAGCCCTCAATTGCATGTACCTGAATGCATTCCCTTGGGGCAACCCATATTTCTCGGTCAGCGCTCCCAGACTCGCAAACTTCCCATCCACAAATAGATCTTTCAATTGCGTTATACCTGCTCTTTGCCACATTCCATATCCCCCATCCATTCCCCCCGGGGCAAACCTATGGTTGTTTCTTATCGGGGACCCCCCCAGTGCTCCGGTCTTTCCCCTATGTCGTCTCCACTGTCCCCAAATCTTCAGTGTAGCTACCACCACCGGACTCGTGGTATAGTTCCTTGGTGAGAACGGCAATGGGGCTGTCACCATAGCCTGCAGGCTGGTCCCCTTACAGGACGCCCTCTCTAATCTCTTCCACGCCGCTCCTTCCTCCTCTCCCATCCACTTACTCACCATTGAAATATTAGCGGCCCAATAATACTCACTTAGGCTCGGTAGTGCCAGCCCCCCCCTATCCCTACTACGCTGTAAGAATCCCTTCCTCACTCTCGGAGTCTTCCCGGCCCAAACAAAACCCATAATACTCTTTTCTATCCTTTTGAAAAAAGCCTTCGTGATCACCACCGGGAGACACTGAAACACAAAAAGGAATCTCGGGAGGACCACCATCTTAACTGCCTGCACCCTCCCTGCCATTGACAATGCTACCATGTCCCATCTCTTGAAATCTTCCTCCATCTGTTCCACCAACCGCGTCAAATTTAGCCTGTGCAATGTGCCCCAATTCTTAGCTATCTGGATCCCCAGGTAACGAAAGTCTCTTGTTACCTTCCTCAACGGTAGGTCTTCTATTTCTCTACTCTGCTCCCCTGGATGCACCACAAACAGCTCACTCTTTCCCATGTTCAATTTATACCCTGAAAAATCCCCAAACTCCCCAAGTATCCGCATTATTTCTGGCATCCCCTCCGCTGGATCCGCCACATATAGTAGCAGATCATCCGCATATAAAGATACCCGGTGTTCTTCTCCTCCCCTAAGTATTCCCCTCCATCCCTTGGAACCTCTCAGCGCTATCGCCAGGGGCTCAATCGCCAGTGCAAACAGTAATGGGGACAGAGGACATCCCTGCCTTGTCCCTCTGTGGAGCCGAAAATATGCCGATCCCCGTCCATTCGTGACCACACTCGCCACTGGGGCCCTATACAACAGCTGCAACCATCTAACATACCCCTCTCCGAACCCAAATCTCCTCAACACCTCCCACAGATAATCCCACTCCACTCTATCAAATGCTTTCTCGGCATCCATCGCCACTACTATCTCCGTTTCACCCTCTGGTGGGGCCATCATCATTACGCCTAACAACCTCCGTATGTTCGTGTTCAGCTGTCTCCCCTTCACAAACCCAGTTTGGTCCTCATGAACCACCCCCGGGACACATTCCTCTATTCTCATTGCCATTACCTTGGCCAAGACCTTGGCATCTACATTGAGGAGGGAGATTGGTCTGTAGGACCCGCATTGTAGCGGATCCTTTTCCTTCTTTAAAAGAAGCGATATCGTTGCTTCTGACATAGTCGGGGGCAGTTGTCCCCTTTCCTTTGCCTCGTTGAAGGTCCTCGTCAGTAGCGGGGCGAGCAAGTCCAAATATTTTCTGTAAAATTCAACTGGGAATCCGTCCGGTCCCGGGGCCTTTCCCGTCTGCATGTTCCTAATTCCTTTCACCACTTCTTCTACCGTGATCTGTGCTCCCAATCCCATCCTTTCCTGCTCTTCCACCTTGGGAATTTCCAGCCGATCCAAAAACTCCATCATTCTCTCCCTCCCATCCGGGGGTTGAGCTTCATACAATTTTTTATAAAATGTCTTGAACACTTCATTCACTCTCTCCGCTCCCCGCTCCGTCTCTCCATCTTCGTCTCTCACCCCCCCTATTTCCCTCGCTGCTCCCCTTTTCCTCAATTGGTGTGCCAGCAATCTGCTCGCCTTCTCTCCATATTCATACTGTACACCCTGCGCCTTCCTCCATTGTGCCTCTGCAGTGCCTGTGGTCAGCAAGTCAAATTCCACATGCAGCCTTTGCCTTTCCCTATACAGTCCCTCCTCCGGTGCTTCCGCATACTGTCTGTCCACCCTCAAAAGTTCTTGCAACAACCGCTCCCGTTCCTTACTCTCCTGCTTCCCTTTATGTGTCCTTATTGATATCAGCTCCCCCCTAACCACCGCCTTCAACGCCTCCCAGACCACTCCCACCTGAACCTCCCCATTGTCATTGAGTTCCAAGTACTTTTCAATGCATCCCCTCACCCTTAAGCACACCCCCTCATCCGCCATTAGTCCCATATCCATTCTCCAGGGTGGACGCCCTCTTGTTTCCTCCCCTATCTCCAAGTCTACCCAGTGTGGGGCATGATCCGAAATGGCTATAGCCGTATATTCCGTTCCCCTCACCCTCGGGATCAATGCCCTACCCAACACAAAAAAGTCTATGCGTGAATAGACTTTATGGACATAGGAGAAAAACGAGAACTCCTTACTCCTAGGTCTACTGAATCTCCACGGGTCCACCCCTCCCATCTGCTCCATAAAATCCTTAAGCACCTTGGCTGCTGCCGGCCTCCTACCAGTCCTGGACTTCGACCTATCCAGCCTTGGTTCCAACACCGTGTTAAAGTCTCCCCCCATTATCAGCTTTCCGGTCTCTAGGTCTGGGATGCGTCCTAGCATTCGCCTCATAAAATTGGCATCGTCCCAATTCGGGGCATACACGTTTACCAACACCACCATCTCTCCCTGTAATTTGCCACTCACCATCACGTATCTGCCCCCGTTATCCGCCACTATAGTCTTTGCCTCGAACATTACCCGCTTCCCCACTAATATAGCCACCCCCCTGTTTTTCGCATCCAGCCCCGAATGGAACACCTGCCCTACCCATCCTTTGCGCAACCCAACCTGATCTATCAGTTTCAGGTGCGTTTCCTGTAACATGACCACATCTGCTTTAAGTTTCTTAAGGTGTGCGAGTACTCGTGCCCTCTTTATCGGCCCGTTAAGCCCCCTCACGTTCCACGTGATCAGCCGAGTTGGGGGGCTTCCCACCCCCCCCCCTTGCCGGTTAGCCATCATCTTTTTCCAGCTTCTCGCCCAGTTCCCACGCGGCTGTATTTCTCCCAGACGGTGCCCCCCCGCCCATCCTTTCCCGCACCCACTCCCCCCTTTCCCCAGCAGCAGCAACCCAGTAATTCCCCCCTCCCCCCCCCCCCCGCTAGACCCCCCGCTAGCGTAATTACTCCCCCCATGTTGCTCCCAGAAGTCAGCAAACTCTGGCTGACCTCGGCTTCCCCCCGTGATCACGGCTCGCCCCGTGCGGTGCCCCCCTCCTTCCTGCTTCTCTATTCCCGCCATAATTATCATAGCGCGGGAACCAAGCCTCTCCCTCGGCCCCGCCTCCCATGGCCAACGCCCCATCTCCTCTCCCTCCCCACCTCCCCCCATCACCACCTGTGGGAGAAAGAAAAGTTACCATACCGCAGGATTAATCATACAATCCCTCTTCGCCCCCCCCCCCCACTCGTCCCACCACTTTGTCCAAACGTTCATTTTCGTAGTCCAATCATTCCAATTTTTCTTCTACAATAAAAGTCCACGCTTCATCCGCCGTCTCAAAGTAGTGGTGCCTCCCTTGATATGTGACCCACAGTCTTGCCGGTTGCAGCATTCCAAACTTTATCTTTTTTTTGTGAAGTACCGCTTTGGCCCGATTAAAGCTCGCCCTCCTTCTCGCCACCTCCGCACTCCAATCTTGATAGACGCGGATCACCGCGTTCTCCCATTTACTACACCGAGTTTTCTTCGCCCATCTAAGGACCATTTCTCTATCCTTAAAACGGAGAAATCTCACCACTATGGCTCTGGGAGCTTCTCCTGCTCTCGGTCCTCGCACCATAACTCGGTATGCTCCCTCCACCTCCAACGGACCCGTCGGGGCCTCCACTCCCATTAACGAGTGCAGCATCGTGCTCACATATGCCCCGACGTCCGCCCCCTCCACACCTTCAGGAAGGCCAAGAATCCTCAAGTTGTTCCTCCTTGCGTTATTTTCCAGTGCCTCCAACCTCTCCACAGATCGTTTCTGGTGTGCCTCCTGTATCTCCAACTTCACCACCAGGCCCTGTATGTCGTTTTCATTCTCTGCTGCTTTCGCCTTCACGACCCGAAGCTCCTGCTCCTGGGTCTTTTGTTCCTCTTTCAGCCCTTCAATCGCCTGTAATATCGGGGCCAACAACTCTTTCTTCATTTCCTTTTTTATCTCCTCCACGCAGCGTTTCAAAAACTCTTGTTGTTCAGGGCCCCATATGAAACTGCCACCTTCCGACGCCATCTTGGTTTCTGCTTGCCTTCCTTGCCGTTGTTCCAAAGGATCCGCTGCAATCCGGCCACTTTCCTCTCCTTTTTCCATCCGTGTCCAGGGGGAACACCCTTCTGGTTTACCGCACGGTGTTTTCAGCCGTTAAAATTGCCGTTGGGGCTCCTATCAAGAGCCCAAAAGTCCGTTTCACAGGGAGCTGCCGAAACGTGCGACTCAGCTGGTCATCGCCGCACCCGGAAGTCCCGCTCTGCAGAATGATTGCAAGAAAAGATCACGGAACACAGCAAAAGGTACTAGAACAGAGCACTGTTCCATAAAGGCAGAAGAAGGCTGAGATGCCACAAAGATATCTGAAGCGACTTTCAGGTTTGTGAGACTTAACTACAGCCTTTGGAACGTGAGTTGAAATAACTATGGAAATCGGTGGCTGGATCTCGGAATTTGTGTAAAGGCAGTTAAGACAAAGAAAATCTCTAAAACTTGCCCAGGTGAGTGTTACATCAGTCCTGTCTGGACTGCTCTCACTTCCAGACAAGGATCTCTTTTCTGGGGGGGGGGGTTACTTTTGTTAGGGGACTTCTGTGAGGGGTCCCTTTAGTTTAGGGGTCTCTGAAAAGGGTTATTTTATTTAGCGGTCTCTGGAGGGTTCATTTCAGTTAGATTGTGAAGATTTTACATTTATTTGTGAAGTTCAATTGCTTCATCTTGAGTTTTCCTGGAATTCGGCAGTCTCCTCAAGTTTTGTCTTCTGTTCGAGAAAGTCTTTATTTCTTCATGCTGCTCAAAGATCATAAACGCCTCTTGCATTTGATCTTCGAGGACAATCAGCTGTTCTTTCTGAAGTAGTATTTGACATTTTGTTTGCTCCTCGTGTCCAAGTCGTTCAGGGCAACAGTGTTTTTGAGTACTTTTATCTGCCTGCTGTTGTGCCTGACTGTACTTCTGGTTGAGTTCCTTCAACTTAGGTTTTATACGAACATTTTCCTGTGGAATAGCTTCACTTCCTTTTTGCAGGTTTTGTTTCTTTTAGTTTATCTTAGATAGCTTTCCTTCATTCCCAGCCAGATGCTCGCTCAGCACTGCCACCTACTGTTGTAGTTTGGGTAATGTGTCAGCATTTTGAAAAAGCTTTATTTTTAAATCCTTTGGCTGCTTCTCAGTCTCTTCTTCCTTCTGCACTTTGGAGTATGCACTTCATAAACTGACATCCTATGGTTTGCTTGAGTAATGATTTCCTCAATCTGCGAGTTCTGTCTCCCTTACTCTGGGATCTTTAACTCCCTTGTTCTGGGATCTTCTTGTAGTATACACAGTCGATTTTTTTTTCCAACCTTCTTTCCATTTGTTTTGAATATTGCTCAGCCTTCTTGGCAATTCCTTCTCCTGTTCCCAGCATTTTGCACAGTGTTTAACAAGAGACCTCTGATTCTCGAAGTTCATCAACTTTCAATTGAAAAACAGTTTTGTTGAAATTGTTTTGACTGTTAAAATTTGAGCAAAGTTAGATTATAAAATGAAATTGGGATCAAATAAAACAAAATAAAAAGGGGAATTGATAAGGGGTTTGATATGTGAATTAGCATACCAGTGAGAAAAGCAAGTGTTTACCTATGTGACTAGGGGAAACAATGGGACCAGAAGAAGTAACGTCAAAGTGGAGGGGTAAGGAAATTGACACTTATGTACTAAAAGCTGGGTCCACAGGTTGGGTAACATCAAAGGGAAAGAATGATATATCCATAACAGAATAACTGGAGATAGGAACATAGTAGCAGCAGCTATTATCACAGCCACATTCAGCTGCAGAAACAGTCTCCTGAAAACAACGTATTTCGAGAAGGGCAGCCGATTAAGATCCAAAACTTGAACTGGAAGATTTCACCTTCACTGAAACTGAAGACAAGGGGCGTCATTCTCCGACCCCCCGCCGGGTTGGGGAATGGCCGTTGGCCGCTGTGAATCCCGCCCCCGCTCCCGCCAAAGTCTCCGGGACCGGAGATTGGGCGGGGGTGGGAATCAGGCCGTGCCGGTTGGCGGGACCCCCCGCTCAATTCTCCGGCCCGTATGGGCCGAATTCCCGCCCAGAAATTGCCTGTCCCGCCGGCGCAAATCAAAGCTGGTATTTACTGGCGGGACCAGGCGGCGTGGGCGGGCTCCGGGGTCCTGGGGCGATCTGACCACGGGGGGTGCCCCCACGGTGGCCTGGCCCGCGATCGGGGCCCACCGATCCGTGGGCGGGCCTGTGCCGTGGGGACACTCTTTCCCTTCCGCCTCCACCACAGCCTCCACCATGACGGAGGCGGAAGAGACTCTCCCCACTGCGCATGCGCGGGAAACTGTCGGCGGCCGCTGACACTCCCGCGCATGCGCCGCATTTCCGCGCCAGCTGGCGGGGCACCAAACGCCATTTCCGCCAGCTGGCGGGGCAACAAACGCCATTTCCGCCAGCTGGCGGGCTGGAAATCCCTCCGGCGCCAGCCTAGCCCCTCAATGTTGGGGCTCGGCCCCCAAAGATGCAGAGCATTCCGCACCTTTGGGCCGGCGCGATGCCCGTCTGATTGGCGCCGTTTTTTGGCGCCAGTCGGCGGACATCACGCCGTTGGGGGAGAATTTCGCCCAGGTTTTCCCAAACGTGGACAAATAACCTGTGTGTGGTAATTATTTACTGGATGTAGCTCATAGAGTTATATAATATTGGATGTTGTTTGGGTTCAAAGGACGTCTCACAGTTTACGAATGTAGGTAGTTGGGAACAGAGGGGTAACTTCATGTGAAACTGCGACTGAATAGCCACCAGTGTAGTTAAATGTACTGTTGTAGTGTATTATAATCCTTCTTGTCATGTGTTTTTCTTTTAAGATAACAAATCTTCTTTATTAATTGATCAAAAAGTAACTCAACTATTTCACCCTGGTTTGCATATATTTTCTCACAGTATATCAAATTTAAAATATACACCACTAAGAACCTGTATTCAAAGTTACCCTTTTATATTTTAGGATATCCTTGCATTTAACAGCAGGATTCTTAACACTACTAGTTCATCATTTAAGTGCTTCAAATCCTCTTTCAAGTGTTCTACTTCCTGTGTGTGACAGTCCAGTGTTCTCATTAGCTCTAATTTTTTCTTATAAACATATCTTTCGTACGTGAAGGTTGATTCTCTAAACTGATCAGTTGTTCCTTAGCAGAGTACAATTCCTCTGTGCCATTGTTCAAGCTCACTTCTGTAATTCTGCTTCAGCTAATTGTTTTTGGGACTCCGCATGCTCTTTTGTGATAACTTCTATTTTTTCATGCCGTCCTGGGTTCTTGATTTTTATCTCTTCATATACTCAACTTGGGAAATGTATGTTTTTTCAAGTTTTTTCCAAATGTCCAAAGATCTTCTTCAGCCCTGTAGTATTTTTCTTGTACCTCTGACAACAAAATCTGCTTGTTCAGATCTTGAACAGTTTGGCTCATTGATTACTTTAACATCTCATGCTTTTCTAAGGGTATATACTCAGCTTGAATCTTGAGTTTGAAATTTTCCAAGTCAGTCCATACAAGAATTTACCAAACCTTATTTCATTTTCCTTTTGCAGGGATTGTTTATTTTGGGTTTTATCACTTTCCATCAATCACAGTCTGCTGCTTGCTCTACACTGCCACTTGCTGTTACAGGCCAGGTAATGTGTCGGGATTGCCAAATTATATATATTTTTGAGACTTTCAGTAACTGCCCTGCCTCTCTAGTGCCCTGATGTGGAAACCTGAGCATTGTCTTTCCATTTTGGTGCTTTACAGGGGGCCCTCTGTGTTTCTTTTTAAGCTCTCTGCACTCCATAAATTGAAGTTTTAACTATTTGTCAAAGGCTTTTAATGTTTCAAATAAGCTGGTGAAGGAACACTTCATTAGGATTAATTCATCAGCAAGTTCACCAAAGTTGTCTAAAAAGATATTGGGCAAAATTCTCCGGAAACGGCGCGATGTCTGCCGACTGGCGCCCAAAACGGCGCAAATCAGACGGGCATCGCGCCGCCCCAAAGGTGCGGAATGCTCCCCATCTTTGGGGGCCGAGCCCCAACATTGAGGGGCTAGGTCGGCGCCGGACGAATTTCCGCCCCGCCAGCTGGCGGAAAAGGCCTTTGGTGCCTCGCCAGCTGGCGCGGAAATGACATCTCCGGGCGGCGCATGCGCGGGAGCGTCAGAGGCTGCTGACGGCATTCCCGCACATGCGCAGTGGAGAGAGTCTCTTCTGCCTCCGCCATGGTGGAGACCGTGGCGGAGGCGGAAGGGAAAGAGTGCCCCCTGGCACAGGCCCGCCCGCGGATCGGTGGGCCCCGATCTTGGGCCAGGCCACCGTGGGGGCACCCCCCGGGGTCAGATCGCCCCGCGCTCCTCCCAGGACCCCAGAGCCCGTCGCGCCGCCTTGTCCCGGCGGTAAGGTAGGTGGTTTAATTTACGCCGGCGGGACAGGCATTTTAGCGGCAGGACTTAGGCCCATTTGGGCCGGAGAATCGAGCGGGGGGGCCCGCCAACCGGCGCGGCGCGATTCCCGCCCCCGCCGAATATCCGGTGCCGGAGACTTCGGCAACCGGCGGGGGCGGGATTCACGCCAGCCCCCGGCGATTCTCCGACCCGGCGGGGGGTCAGAGAAACTCGCCCCTAAGTCTGGACATTTCAGACTTTCTACTTAGATCTATTCTGGTCGTTGTTCTTTTTTAAATTGCTTCTCCAGGGCATCCAATTTTTCATTAGGTTTGTCCCTTGGATGAGTCCAAACTGATCTGCTAAGTTGGATTTTTGATCCATGTTGAAAATTTTAATGTGTCATTTCAGCTTTAATAAATTATTGAAATTCAAGATGGCACCGCCATTTGAAGACAAAGGTTTTTTCCCATGCTTACCAGTTTTTTCAGGCTCCCACTATATTGTCACTTGTGTCATAATATGCACCCATGCACATCATAAGGTAAAAGCAGGTAGTGGCAGACACCCAGGTGAGCCAATGAACATACAGAACAGAACACGACCAATCACCAGACAGAACACCAGAGGGGGGCTTCGAACTATAAAACACACGAGGCATCAGCACTCTGCCTCTTTCCACTGGTGACAACTCTAGTAAAAGTCAGGGTGTACAAATCATTCAACACCTTCTACATGTGGATCAGAGCTAGCCTGGTCTAGATAGTTAATGTTAGTTTACTTAGAGTACTAGAGAGTCAACCCACAGGCAGCTGTGTGCTTCGTTACTGAAGTTCAATAAATCTTATTGAACCAACGCCTACGTTTGGTGTATGCTTGATCATTTAACTGCATCATGTTGCAGTCCGTGTTACCCCAGGATGAACAACACAACATGATACCAGGAGTGGCTACTGCTTCTAAGTAATTTACCTTCGAAAATTCACTGATGACCAGCAACTGCCTTCCAGCGGCATGGAAAAGATCCAGGCACCTCCACAGCTCCGGATCTCCGGGAACATTGGTGCCAACTGGCAGGTCTTCAAGCAGACATTCAGTCTATACCTTGCGGCCTCGGACCTCGAAAGTGCATCCGATGCCCGAAAAATCGTGCTACTACTGTTGCCTGCGGCGGAGCCCATCCAAATCTTCAATTCGCTCACTTTTGCCGACGGTGAGGACAAGACCAAGTTCCAGACCGTCTTAGCCAAATTCGACAGTCACTGTGAGGTCAAGATGAACGAAAGCTTTGAGCGTTATGTCTTCCAGCAGCGCCTTCAGGGTAAGGATGAGCCATTCCAGTCTTTTCTCACTCACCTTTGCATTCTAGCGCAATCCTGCAACTACGGTGACACCGCTGAGTCCCTCATCAGGGATCAGATCGTGTTTGGCGTCCACTCCGACGCCCTGCGGGAGCAGCTCCAAAAAAAAAAAATATGACCCTGCCAGTGGCCATCGAGACGTGCAAAGTCCACGAACAGGCGAAAAGTCGCTATTCCCGCCTTAAGTCGACAGAGCAGGACCAACTTGCCTTCCACGAGGCTGAGAGTGTACAAGCCATCGCCCGCATGCGGCACGTGAGCACCGTTGAAGGCGGCCATTTCGAGCATTTTTCCATGGGTCCCATGCATGCGCACCACGATCAGGAGAACGAAGCGGCCGAAAACTACACTGCGCAGGTGCGAGCGGCAGCTGACCGCACTGCGCATGTGCGATGACGCACCGAGTGTCACGACGTCAACATGATGACGTGCCCCAACTGCAGCACCGCCCATTTAAAGCGGCAATGCCCTGCAAGAGGCAGACGATGTCTCAACTGCAAGAAGCTTGGCCATTATGCGGCTTTGTGCAGGTTTGCACCTCCATTGGGGGCCAGCGATCCCAGTTCCAACGCAGACACGTTCGAAGTGTGCAGCAAGTGCTGCTGGATTTGGAACCTGATCCCATCATGGATCCAGAGGACGACTGCCCGAAGTCCCCATATCGAGTGGGTATCATCGCCATGCATGACAAGGCCTCCTCGCATTCAGCAACACACACACCCATCCTCAATGGGGATTATGCGGACGAGTGGCGTGCCACAGTACAAGTCAAGATTGTAGCATCCGGTTCAAGCTGGACACCGGTGCTTCAGCCAATCTAATATCCCAAGCAGATCTTGCTCGTATCCAAAGGCAGCCAACAATTCTTCCGCCGGCCTGCCAGTTGCTCGACTACATTGGAAATGTCATAACTGCGTTAGGGTCCTGTCATCTGCATGTATCCAACAAGGCCATCAAGGCCACTTTGCTGTTTGGGATCGTCAAGCCCGGCAAGGCTTCTCTGCTTGGTGCCCATGCATGCAAGCTACTCCATCTCGTCCAGCGTGTACATGCCATGTCCTCTGCCAACAGCACTCTTCAGGCCGACATTGAGGAGCTACTATTGCAGTACCCAGATGTGTTCAGTGGGATGGGCACGCTGCCCTACCGCTATATAATTCTGCTCCGGCCTGATGCCACGCCTGTCATCCATGCGCCGCGCCGGGTGCCGGCGCCCCTAAAAGACCGTCTAAAGGCGCAGCTGCAGGAGCTCCAAGATCAGGGAATAATATCCAAGGTGACGGAACCAACTGACTGGGTCAGCTTGATGGTCTGTGTCAAGAAGCCCTCTGGAGAACTGCGCATTTGTATCGATCCCAAGGATCTGAAACGCAACATTATGAGGGAACACTACCCGGTCCCGAAGCGGGAGGAGCTGACGAGTGAGATGGCACATGCCAAATTCTTTCCAAAGCTGGATGCATCGCGTGGCTTCTGGCAGATACAGCTGGACGAGTCCAGCAGGAAGCTCTGCACGTTTAATACATCGTTCGGCAGATATTGCTACAACCGCATGCCGTTTGGTATTGTTTCGGCCTCTGAAACCTTGCATCGAATAATGGAGCAAATGCTAGAGGGCATTGACGGTGTGCGAATTTATGTTGACGTCGTCACCATTTGGTCCACGACCCCGGAGGAACATATTTCTCGTCTGCAACAAGTCTTCAGGCGAAAACATGCCAATGACCTGAAATTAAATAAATCCAAATGCTCCTTTGGCATGTCGTCAATTAAGTTTATGGCTGATCAGATCTCCCAGCAGGGCGTGCAACCAGACTCAGACAAAGTCAAGGCCTTTAACACAATGAAGACCCCAGAGGACAAGAAGGCAGTCCTCCGCTTCCTGGGGATGGTAATTCTTTGGGAGAAGTTCATTCCCAACCTCGTGTCACACACCACGGCCCTCAGGCACCTGGTGAAGAAGTCCACCACTTTCCAGTGGCTACCCGCACATCAAGCAGTGTGGCTTGAGTTGAAAGCGAAGCTAACCACCTGTTCTAACTTTTTTTGACCCAGCGAGGGAGACTAAAATCTCAACAGACGCCAGCCAGGACGGCATTGGGGTGGTGCTCCTCCAGAAGGACGACACCTCGTCCAGTGGCCTACGTGTCAAGGGCCATGACCCCCACTGAGCAATGAAATGCTCAAATAGAGAAAGAATGCCTGGGCCTTCTCACTGGCATCGTGAAATTCCACGATTATGTCTATGGTCTCCCGACCTTTACAGTAGAGACAGACCACAGGCCCCTAGTGCCCATTAGATACAAGGACTTAAATGACATGACACGCAGGCTCCAGCGCATTCTCCTTCGACTCCGCAGGTATGATTTTGAACTGGTTTATACACCTGGAAAGGAGCTAATCATCGCGGGTGCCCTGTCGCATGCCATCACCTCGCCATGTGAGCAGGTAGACGTCAAACACAACATTGAGGCACAGCTGCAACTGTGTACCAGCACCCTCCCGACATCCGACGAACACCTTGTCATCATTCGAGAAGAGACCGCCAAGGACCCTCTTCTGCAGCGGATCATACATCACCTCACGAATGGCTGGCAGAAAGGGCAATGCCCCCAATACTATAATGTAAAGGATGACCTAACTGTTGTCGAGGGGATCCTCCTGAAATTGGATAGCATCGTCATTCCGCGCAGCCTCCAGGGCTTGGTGCTCACGCAGATACACGAGGGACACCTCGGTATTGAGAAGTGCAGGTGCAGGGCCCGGCAGGCTGTCTATTGGCCCAGCATCAATGAGGATATATCAAACATGGTCCTCAATTGAACGACCTGCCAGCGCTTCCAGCCTGCTCAGCCCAAAGAAACCTCCAGCAGCACGAGATCGTGACCTCTCCGTGGTCTAAGGTCGGCGTTGACCTTTTTCACGCCAACGGGCGTGACTACGTCTTGATAATTGACTACTTCTCCAGTTACCCCGAGGTAGTGAAACTGTCTGACCTAACATCCAGGACTGTCATAAAGGCCTGCAACGAGGTATTTGCCAGGCATGGAATCCCGCTCACTGTTATGAGCGACAACGTTCCCTGTTTCTATAGTCAAGAATGGTCCAACTTCGCAAAGCAATACCACTTCCAGCACATCACCTCGAGCCCGCATTACCCGCAATCTAATGGGAAGGTCGAAAAAGGGGTCCACATCGTGAAGCAGATGCTCTGTAAGGCTGCGGACTCAGCTTCGGAATTTAATCTTGCTCTTCTGGCATACAGGGCAACCCCTCTGTCCAACGGTATGTCTCCGGCACAGCTCCTTATGAATCGTAACCTGCGGACGATTGTTCCGGCCATTCATGTACCTGACCTGGATCACCTTCCAGTGCTGCAAAAGATGCAGCAGATCAGAACCCGGCAAAAGCTGACATATGATGCTCATGCTACTGATATGCCCGTGCTCTCTCCAAAGGCCACTGTTCGCGTCAAGTTGCCTGGTGGTGGCTGGTCAGCTCCAGCTGTTGCTGTTTGACAGGCTGCTCCCAGGTCGTTTGTGGTTAGCATGGCTGATGGATCTATTGTCCAACACAACAGAAGGGCACTACGCAAATTTCCCTTCCCACCACCGGATCTCACGCTCCCAGATGTCGTTATCCAGACACGTCGCTCCACGAGGCCATCAATCTGGCTGCATGCCAACCTGTCAAGACACCATCATCCCCGCCTCCACCTCTCAGGCAGTCCACAAGGATCCGATGACAGCCCCAACGACTGAACTTATAAATAGTTCCTTTGTATATATACTGTTATGTTTCTGCACGCTAGACACCTTACATGTACATATCCATTCGCTCACCAATTGCTGTATATAGTTACTTTTGTAAATATGTCATATATGCTCTAAGCAGTCGACAATTTTTTTAAAAGGGGGATGACATAATATGCACCCATGCACATCATGAGGTAAAAGCAGGTAGTGACAGACACCCAGGTGAGCCAATCAACATACAGAACAGAACACAACCAATCACCAGACAGAACACCAGAGGGGGGTTTCCAACTATAAAACACACGAGGCATCAGCACTCTGCCTCTTTCCACTAGTGACAACTGTAGTGACAGTCAGGGTGTACAAATCATTCAACACCTTCTACACGTGGATCAGAGCTAGCCTGGTCTAGATAGTTAATGTTAGTTTACTTAGAGTAGTAGAGAGTCAACCCACAGACATCTGTGTGCTTCGTTACTGAAGTTCAATAAATCTTATTGAACCAACGCCTACATTTGGTGTATGCTTGATCATTTAACTGCATCGTGTTGCAGTCTGTGTTACCCCAGGGTGAACAACATGACAACTTGCACTCAGCCTTGAACAAATGTAAGCAATGGCAGCTTGGGTCGTCTAGCTACAGACATCTCAATTTCAGCATTGTGTTTTGGGGTCATAAGAGCTGTCTCAATCCTGCTTGCACATATAGCACTATCCAACACTGGGCTGACCACAAGTTGTGAGTTGTGTTATTGATCAGAACCAGAACCCCAATTCTGGTTAAGATCTTTGTTGGAGAATGAGAGGAAGTAGCAAAGAATACAATAGATAGCAGAGATGACTGAGAGACAAATGAGAAGGAAGACGTTGCCCAGGAGGCCATACTCACAGAAGGTCTTCGGGGCGTTCCTCATACCTCACTTTACTGAGGATCTATGTTTAAGGCAAGTTTGCTTCATCAGCAGAGTACCATTGTGCTATGTCCGCTTCTCCAGCCACAGGTGGAACCTTAAACCAGGGCATGTTTAGCATTGTTTCTGGCTATCTGGGTTAGAACAAAGAACAATACAGCACAGGAACAAGTCCTTTGGCCCTCCAAGTCTGTACCGGTCATGATGTCACCCTTGGCCAAAACCCTCAGCACATTCTAGTGCCAAATCCATTTATACCCATCCTATCAATGTATTTGTCGAGATGCCTTTTGAACGTCACTAATGTATCTGCTTCCACAACCTCCCCTGGCAAAACGTTCCAGCCACTCACCACCCTCTGTGCAAAAAACCTGCCTTGCACATCTCCTCTAAACTTTGGCCCATGGACCTTAAACCGATGCTCCCTGGTGACTGACCCCTCCACCCTGAGAAAGAGTGCCAGCCCATCCACTCTATCCATGCCTCTCATAATCTTGTAGACCTCTATCAGGTCGCCCCTCAACCTCCGTTATTCCAAAGAAAACAGTTTGGGTTTACTCAGCCTCTCCGCATAGCTAACACCCTCCAGACCAGGCAACATCCTGGCAAACCTCCTCTGCACCCTCTCCAAAACCTCCACATCCTTCTTGTAGTGTGGCGACCAGAATTGTGCATAATATTACAAGTGCGGCCTTACCAAGGTTCTATAGAACTGTAGCATGATTTGCCAGTTTTTATACTCAATGCCCTGTCCAATGAAGGCAAGCATTCGGTATGCTTTCTTGACTACCTTGTCTACTTGTATTGCCACTTTCAAATATCTGTGGACCTGTACGCCCACATCTCTCTGACTTTTTATATTCCTAAGAGTTTTGCCATTTACTGTATATTTCCCCTCTATGTTAGACCTACCTAAATGTATTACATAGATGAACATAGATGAACATAGAACATACAGTGCAGAAGGAGGCCATTCAGCCCATCGAGTCTGCACTGACCCACTTAAGCCCTCACTTCCACCCTATCCCCATAACCCAATAACCCCTCCTAACCTTTTTGATCACTAATGGCAATTTATCATGGCCAATCCACCTAACCGGCACGTCTTTGGGCTGTGGGAGGAAGCCACAGCACCCGGAGGAAACCCAGGCAGACATGGGGAGAACGTGCAGACTCTGCACAGACAGTGGACCAGTGGGGAATCGAACCTGGGACCCTGGCGCTGTGAACCACAGTGCTATCCACTTGTGCTACCGTGTTGCCCGTAACTGTGCTTACCTCACATTTGACCGGATTAAACTCCATTTGCCATTTTTATGGCCAAGATTCCAACCCATCTATGTCCTGCTGTATCCTCTGACTATCCTCAACACTATCTGCCACTCTACCAACCTTAGTGTCATCCACTACTTTTGACCTTAACATTCTGTTTCCACATGTTTTCGCTGTACAATTGGAAAACAATGCTTTACTTCTCCACCAGTCCTTGTTACATTAAGCTGCATCCATACGAATACCTTGTCCAATTTTTGGCAGTCCTCAATCCATGACAGGCCAAACTCTCTGTTCAGGCTTTTCATGTGTCAAATTATCACTGCCCACTGTTAGGTAACAGTGACAGACGGAGAGATCTGTAAAGAATGTGAATTGTTCTTTTTAGCATATTCTCTGTGCAGCAAAACTGGGAAATTACCTAGATGAGTGCAGCTCCAACAATACTCAAGAAGCTTGGTACCATTGAGGACAAAGCAGCTGGTTTGAACGGTCACCGCCTCATACATTCACTCCATCCAGCGCTGGTGCATAGTGCCAGCAGTATGTACATATACAAGATGGACTGCAGCAACTTGCCAAGGTTTCTTCAACAGCATCTTTCAAAGCCCTGATCCTCATCACTCAGATGGACAGGGCTTCAGATGTATGGGAATATGACCAGCTGCAAGTTCCCCATCTCAGCCAGACAGAGCTCTGACCTGGAACTATATCCTCGCTCCTTCACTGTCGCTGGTTCAAGACCTAGAACTCCCTTCCCAATAACAGCCTGGGTGATCTTGCACCAGATGGACTATAATGGTTCAAAAAGGCAGCTCATTACCACCTTCTACAAGAAAATTAAGGTTAGGCAACAAATGCTGACCTTTCCCACGATACACACATCCCATGAAATATTTTTCTTAAAGTTTTATTCTTCCTCTGTAAATCTTCCTTGATGTCTTGGGGCTGAGAGATGAAGAAACCCTTGCTCTGCTTCAAACTCTTTCAAAGGTTAGCTTCATGGGACTGATTTTATCTGATACATTCCAGCATGATATACTCTGAGCGTCAGGAAACGCAAGTGTTGAACTTATTAAACCAGCCTTCATTTATTCGTTCAGTTTGGCTCTTTTACGATTCGTACAGAACTTATTTCCTATTTGTCAAAATAATTTCTTCAAAAACCTGCCACCTATTTTAATATTTTTATGGAATCATTGAAAGGAGATGATTCATGTGGCAATATAATTATTCTGAATATTTTTTAGTTTATCTATATCCTTCCATAGAATTTATTATTTTCTATGTTAGTGTACACACATTTTTATGTACATATAAATTTTAAACCTATCATAACTTCTTTGACCAAGTACTATGCAAACACTTATTATGGGGAGCGACATGATAAATGTTGCATTTCTGTGAATTTTTTTTTGCCTTTGATGCCCATAATCCTCTAATAAGGCTATTGTAGAGTTGGTATTTCAGTAGATTTTAATGACATCAGTAGACTTTCTCATAAGTTGGTCCCATATCCCCTGACAGGAGTCACCTTTCCTGCATAATACCTGTTCATACAATGTTACCCAAGGGAATGTTAATAATTAAATCCCTCAATGAACAAGTTTGACGAGTCCGATGTGCATATTGTCCTATGCATATTACTTGTATCTTTCAGAATGGACTGGGTAACATGAGACAAGCCTAATGCTCAACCAAAAGTATGTTTTTTCTTTTTCATGCAAGGTACGAATTAACTGGAAACCCAGGAAATGTTACATCTGGTGGTAGCTGGCAAGCAGGTTGTAACTGAGGCCCCAGAGTAAAGCTAGTCTGAGCCTCAAACGATGGCATTGAGTAAGTTTGATCCACACCGTGCCTCCTATTTGCTGGAATCCTGCTCCAGTTTAGAAGTTCCTCCGGACCCTTTACAAATGCAGCTTCACTCCAAGGTCAGCGAACAGAAGTTAGAGCCAACCTTCTGCCCTGTAAAGAGCATGAGAGAATTGTGCAGGAATGGAGGAAAACTTGTATTTTAAAGAGGGTTAGTTTCAAACTGATGGAAGTGTATGCAAGAGTTTTCTTATCACAGCAAATCAGCATTTCAAAAAAATGAATCCAAAGATGTGCAGGTTGAGTGGATTGGCCATGCTAAATTGCCCCTAAGTGTCCAAAGGTGTGCAGGTTAGGTGCGATACAGGGATAGAGTGGGGGAGTGGGCCTAGGTGGGGTGCTCTTTCAGATGGTCTGTCCAGACTCGATGGGCCAAATCATAGAATCTCATTATCATAGAATCTACAGTGCAGAAGGAGGCCGTTCGGCCCATCGAGTCTGCACCGGCTCTCTGAAAGGGCACCCAACCCAACCGCACACCTCCACCCTATCCCTATAACCCAGTAACCCCACCCAACACTAAGGGCAATTTTGGACCCTAAGGGCAATTTAGCATGGCCAACCCACCTAACCTGCACATCTTTGGACTGTGGGAGGAAACCGGAGCACCCGGAGGAAACCCACGCACACATGGGGACAACATGCAGACTCCGCACAGACAGTGACCCAAGCGGGAATCGAACTTGGGACCCTGGAGCTGTGAAGCAATTGTGCTAACCACCATGCTACCGTGCTTCTGCACTGTAGGGATTTTATGGTTCTATTTCCGGGTAGGAGAATGGAGGTGAATCTTCCAACTCATTGTGGGCAGCACCTTCAGAGATCAACAAGTTAATAACTGAAATTTTTAAGTCCAAAACTATTGCAATATCAGAAGGACTTTTAACAGCCACAGGATGGGGAGGTGTTGCTATAGTGGTATTGTCACTGGACTGGTAATCCAGACCCCAGAGTAATGCTCTGGGGATCCTGGTTTGAATCCCATACCATAGCAGATGGTGGAATTGAATTACTTTTTAAAATTTGTAATTGAAAGGCTAATGATGACCATGAATCCATTGTTGATTGTCATAAAAGCCTGTGTGGTTCACTAATAAGGATATCTGCTGTCTTCACTTGATCTGGCCTACATGTGACTCCAGACTCCAGCAATGCTGTTGACTCTTTAATACCCTCCGAACAATTAGGGATGGATAAGGCCGAGGCAGTGATGCCCACTCCCCATAAAAGGATTTCCAAAAATGCCATAAATTATTCCACGAGAAACAGAGTCTTCCTATTGTGGTTGTGAATAGCCATGGAATAATGATTTGTTTCACATTATCTTGTCGCCTAAGATTATTAGGAGCTAGTTAATTAAAATATTAGATATGGAAAAGAAATCAAAAGGAAAGGAATAATGTCACTGTGTAATTATAACTAATTGACAATTTTCCTCTGGCTAACCTTCTGCTTCTCTGCAAATAGTTATAATGTAAAAATAGGAAAATGAAAGATGAAGAAAGGATTTGGCAAATTCTCCAATATAAACGACGTCATCGGAAATCACGCTGGGAACAACTTCAGAAACCTGAATTTAATTCTGTCACCAAGCATTTTCACAGGGTCCGATTATGATAGATCCAGAATGCTACCTAGATGGTGCATGCTGTTGTCGATGCACAGATTGACTAGCAACTTGTGACGAGGAAGAGATACCCCATTGATTGTGATTCGTCACAAATAGACGGATGATTTGCGTTGTCCTCTCTTAAACTTTGCAAAAAAGCTCAACCTTAATCTCCGCATGACCTCGGTGAGGTTGCTGTCTTTTCACATTAATTGCACATTAACTTTGCCATCGATGGCTAAGTCAAGTAATTATCAATATGAGTAATCGTTTGACAATGTGATCATTTTTAGTATGTACTAATCACCCTCTGTTGTCCAGTAATTGCATGGAGCCTCATTCCTCTTGAAAGTTGCTTGCGGGGAGTTTAAAAATATTAACCTTTACATTTTTTTTTGTCTTTCCTTTTAAATCTCTTTTCCCGCCCTCCTTCAAAATGGTCTTTCTCTATTTGCATTTCTCCTTCTAGCACTGATTGGAAATTGAATTCACCCACTCTGATTCAACCTCTTTCAGAGTCAGTCCTCTGTTTATTTTGTCTTAAATCTCATTTGTTAAAGAGGTGTACTGCTCGCTCTGTTGTTTACCATGGTGCCCTGTTTCACTCACTACACTGTGATCAGTGATATCCCTGACTATTGTTTGGTGTTGGGTTTAAATGGTCAAATTGTTTTCTGATTATTATGCGGGTCAAATATCCAAAATTCCTGTATGCTCTAGAAGTAGTCAACTTTGAATATTATCACAATATTCATTCCCATTGTAGACCTATCTCATTGACATCCTTACACAGAACTAGCAGAATAATGTCACTTTGCATATGACACAAAGAAATGGAGGGTACATGGTAACACACTGGTTAGCCCTGCTGCCTCACAATGCCAGGGAGCTGGGTACAATTCCGGCCTTAGGTGACTGCTGGAGTTTGCACATTCTCCCTGTGTCTGTGTAGGTTCCCTCACACAGTCCAAAGATGTGCAGGTTAGGTGGATTGGCCATGATCAATGCACGGGGTTATGGGGATAGGGTGGGGGTGGGGGGGGGGGGGGGGGGGGGCTTAGATAGAGTGCTCTTTCGGAGGCTAGTGCAGACTCGATGGGCCAAGTGGGGATTCTATGGAACAAATGCTTTTTTCAAGAAACAAGCAAATACATTAGAACAACTGATTATCAAAAAGAGGCAACTTGCTTGGTAGCTGTTCTGAATAAAAATAATGGAGATAGAGAGAATTGTTCTTGAGAGAAATATAATACCAGTTATTACCCTCGGCGCAAGTTGTACTGAAAGTATATCAGCATTCACACCCACACATTTTCATTTATTTAGCTGTCATTTCATAAAAGCCCAAGCTATTTACATCTTTCAGGAATTGCACGAGAAACATAAAATATATAGCAAGATATTATTTTTTAAACTTTACTGCAAGAAAATGATTATTTAAGAAATGCCCTATAGTTCATTGTAATAATTATCAGAAATATACAGGCAGAATTATTTTTATGTCTTGAGACAGAAAATATTCGTATGTTTTGAAAGCTTTTTTATTTCAAAGGGATTGGGATGGACCTTGATATATTGGGTTCAGCAGATTGATTAATAATATCTTGCTATATATTTTATGTTTCTAGTGCAATTCCTGAAAGATGTAATGTCAATAACTTTGAGGTCATGGTGCCAGGATCTGTCCTGGTAATATTCATGGGTCATATTAAATTAACTTGAAATTGGCTGCCTTCTGATCTCTGATGCTCAGTACTGTTCAGGGCTGTTTTCAATCAATAGCAGTATACCCTGCTGTTGGACTCAATGCCAAACTATTCAACTGCATCTTCCATTAATAGCAAAACCTATCAACGGCATCAGGCCCTCATCCCCACAAGGAAAAAATTCTGAAAAGCAGAATTCCAGAATTAAGAAGAAGGACCCATCATTCATCCCTGTTAATGAGGCTTTCCTTGTTAATAGTGAGGCCCCCAGGGCAGCATGGTAGCACAGTGGTTAGCACTCACGGTGCCAGGAACCTGGGTTTGATCCCGGCCTCAGGTCACTGTCCGCGTAGAATTTGCACATTCTCCCCTGCGTCTGCGTGGGTCTCACCCCCACTACCCAAGATGCGCAGGGTAGGTGGATTGGCCATGCTAAATTGGCCCTTAATTGGATTAAAAAAAAAAAAACAGTGAGGTCCCATTTTTGCCCTGACGTTTCCAATCAGGAAGTTGGGCAAGTTGAGAGTCTGACATGGCGGACATGGATCTGACAAACTAATGCCACCTACAGTCTCTACTCCTCTGCTCTATCAGCAGGGCCTCATTAAAATGTATCATTTATAATGAAAAAAATATAAAACTCCAAAAATAAATGTTTACCTATTCTGAAATACTTTCTGAAATATTCTGAAATACATTCTAAGTTCACATGTACCAAAAAATTCACTGAAGATATTTCTTAGGAGTATGGTGTTGCTGAGCAGATGAAGTTGGAGATTCTAAAGCTAGGGGCCATAGTCTAAAAAATAGGGACGGACCATTCAGGAGAGATGTGAGGAAGCACTTCATCACGCAAAGGGTGGTAAAGGTTTGAAACTCTCCCCCACAAATGGCAATTGAAGCTAGAATAGTTGTTGATTTAAATCTGAGATAGATAGACTTTTGTTGAGGAAAGATGTTAAAGGGTGTGGGCCAAAGGCCACAGATCAGCCATGATCCCATTGAATGGTGGGACAGGCTCGAGGGATTGAATGGCCTACTCCTGTTCCTATCTTCCTCAGTAATAAGCGGCGATCTCCAGGAGTTATTAGGCAGGCTGATATTGTTCTAATTTATATCAGCGACTTGGATTCAGAATTTCAATGACCACTGGACAAATTTATAGATGATACAAACTGATGGGGGAGAGAATCTGAAGATCTGTTAAAAGCCCATACAATAAATAAAATAAAATATATAAATGGCAGAGCAGCAACAGTTGAAATGTAATATGGATAAATGTAACATTTCTCAACTAGGAAGAAGGAATCTGTGCCACATGTGCTTTTTGAATGGCGCTGGATAGGATTGAATGAATTGAAAGAGATCTGGGGTATTGGTAAACTTGTGTTTTACAACCACAATTCTCTACTTTTGCCCTCCTCAAGTCCACAGTTTTCCTCGCATTCATTTTAATGACTGAAAGTTCATGAGATGATGAGTACTAGGAAATGAAATCTCAGTCTAACCACATGTCCCATCCTGCTTGTAGCTACCCCTACCTCTCTCCAGCCAGCAGCCAAGACCTCTGTGGCCTCCCCAAGGTTCCGCACTCAATCTGGGGACACTGGAGGACCAAGAATTTCAGTATCATTTCCTGGCTCCTGAACAACGCAAATTGGGGGGGGGGGGGGTTTAAGAAAGGTAATGAGTTAAAAATATAAAAACATAAAAATCAGAGTTAAATTAATTATAAAAGAAGGAGGCTCGATTTATAAGCTAAACAAACTTCTAACAACTTTCTCAGGTGTTCAAGCCAAAGGCATCAAGTGATGATAATCACTGGTCAGTCAATACATGCATGATATACACTAATAAAATGGCTTCTCAAAACCTTTGTTTTATGCTGAAATTTGTTTTTAAGTTCCTCTTAGCCAAATTATTGGAAATGGTTACTTTGTCTATAATTTGTCAATAATGCACATGAGTCATAGAACTATAGAATTCCTATAGTACAGAAGGAGGCCATTCGGCCCATTGAATCTGCTCCATTCCTTCTCGTTAATTATGCACATTGTCTTCAACTTCCTTTAAGCTGTCTCTTATCTTTTACAGGAGTCCCACTAATTAATATAGACACAACAGTCAAGGACAGTGTGTGTTCCTGATAGGGAGGGTTACAAGGCGTTTGCCATTGCTTTACCAGCTGTTACAACACTTTAATTCTCTCGTAACAAATGCTAATGGAGAAATAAGAGAAATAACGTAAACCAACTTCTAATTAACCACTGATTATTATTTACTTATCCTTCAATTGTAACCCAATTGAGGTATACGATTTGGTCTACCATCTGTTTCTGGCTGTTTCCTAATTATGTAAACATCCTTGTTGTATTGTATCAGAACGTGTCTACGATGGAATAACACCTAACCTATCGTATACATATTTCTGAGTCCATGTCAGACTCTCAACTTGCCCATTTGGATGGTATCTTTGCTATATTTAAATACATTTTTAGCATGTAATAATTTCCTTTCATGACTTAATGGGCTTGATCCTGCGCACAAATTCACATTTGAAATGGAGTAGTCAACTTAACTCCCTTTCCTAGATTTAATAGTTTAGAAATCTGCCAGGGGTCTCCACCACGGTCTATCTTAAGCCTGACTTCACTGGTCAATATATGCGTTGGGATTTTTACAGTTCCACACGCTATAAGATTGTCCCTATCAGCAAACTTGTAAATAGGGTCCAATCCAGCTGCTCATCATGCAGGCTCGATGCTGAAATAGGGCACATCAAAGATATCCTCCGGGACAATGGATATGCACAAACTCATGATCAGGCCTAACCTTTGGCCCTGAAAGCGTTCCGTCTACCTCAGATTACCCTGGGAAGGGCAAGGTATTTCAAACAATTGAACAAGATGAAGCCAGCTGTTTCAAGCTGCTACTATACAGTAGCAACATAAGTGGGATTTGCTACGAACAGGATGCTGCCATCAAGCCAAAAAGATGTTCTGACTATCACACAAATAAGTAATGCGGGATATGAATTTCAGTGCCTGTTTGATGCTAGGTATGTAGACTATACATCCCGAAGACTGGCAGATCGTAACAAACAGCATGTCCATCCACTGTACAGAACGGACAAAGTATTGACTCCACCCAACCAGCCCAAGACTGCAAAACTCAAAACACAGTGTCCAACGTTTGATGTGATTCTGTGATTGGACAACATTTGCTAAATAATCCTCAGTGTGCTAAAAATTACATCAACAACCAATTTAAGATTGTCAGTCGGGCTCACAATGTGGCGCATTTGCGTGCACTGCAAGCTACATATACTAATATGCTAATACACCAGGCCTGTTCTTTGCAGACACAAGGGCCTGGATTCTCCAATCCTGCGGCCAAGTTCTGACACCGGTGTGAAAAGTGACGCGAGCGTCTCTGGCGTCAACAGGCCTCACCCGGCAGTTATCCACCCCTTCCTAGTACGGGCTAGTACGGCGCCGGAGCGGTCTCCGCAGCCCTGGCGCCCAAAATCCGGCGCGGCACAGCCGGAGCGAGTTCACGCATGTGCGCCACGGCCGGCGCAAGTTCGCGCATGAGCGTGGGTTCCCGGCTCGGCGCCGGCCCCAGGCGGAGCCCTACAAGGCCCGGCGCGGAGGATCATAGGCCCCCACAGAAATAGCCCGCCCGCCTATCGGTAGGCCCCGATCGAGGGCCAGGCCACCGTGGAGGCCCCACCCCGGGCCAGATCCACCTGCCCCCCCCACAAGGACGGCCCCCGCAGACAGAGCTCCGAGGTCCCGCCATATGGGACCATATGTAACCCATGCCGCCGGAACTCGGCCGAACACGGCGGGCACTCGGCCCGTGGAGGCCCGCAGAATCGCCGGGGGGGGGGGGGGGGTGCTTTCAACTGCCCCTGGCCGGCGCTGCGCGATCCCGCGGGCGCCCGAAAGTCGGCGCCAGAGAATCGGCAAGCCGGCGACGGGGCAGCATGGCGCGATTCTCGTGCCCCCCCCCCCCACCGGGGATTCTCCGACCCGGCACGGGGTCGGAGAATTCCGGCTTTAAGAATCTGTACACTCATTGCACAGTTTCAGCTAAACAGAATTTTAAAGATTGCGAGCGATCACCGCTCGGTATCCAGAGGGTCAGCATCTGACGCCTAGCCGCTGACTCTCTGAGTCTCACGACCATTAATGTTCACTTGCGTGTTGATTGGCCGTGAGTGGAAATTCTGTCCATCCTTGGAAGGAGGTTCCGCCTGTGAGAGCTGTCGGCCAACTTGGCTAGGCACAGCGCTGCAGTGGCCAAACGTGGTTCTGCAGTATTCATAGAATCATACAATCCCTGCAGTGCAGAAGGAAGCTATTCGGCCCATCAAGTCTGCACTGACCTGCCGAAACAGCACCCTACCTAGGCCGAATCCCTCCTTCTATCCCAGTAACCACACAAAACCTTTGGTCATGAAGGGCCAATCCACCCAACCTGCACATGTTTGACTCTGGGAGGAAACTGGAGGAAACTGGAGCACCCAGAGGAAACCCACACAAACATGGGGTGTATGTGCAGACTCCACACAGTCACCCGAGGTCAGAATCGAACCCGGGTCCCTGGCACTGTGAGACAGCAGTGCTAACCACTGTGCCGCCATTCTGCCTGGGGCCTTCAACAAGGTCAGGCCGGAGGGTCGGGGATGCCGGGGAGAGGTCAGGAGGAATCAATCATCGACTCAAGGAACCGGCAAAGTCTTAAGGGGACCAGGAGCTCCAACGTATCAGAGGGGAGGGCACCCCAACTCCGAGGGGGCCTTCAGAGTGAGACATCCCCCCTCCCCCTTCCTGCCAAGGTGGGGAAAAGTGAAAATGTCACTTTCCCACCACCCCACACCCGTCTTCGTCAGCCTAAATATTGAGGTGGGATAAGGCCCTTAAGTGGGCATTAAATGACCACTTAAGGGCCTTAATAGGTGAATGGGTGAGTTATCCACCTGAGGTGCTGCCTGTTCAAGTGTCCCTTTAATTTTCCACTCCCCGCCAACCCCCTCCCTGCCCACCTCAGAACCCGCCTAACCTGAAAATGGTTGGGTTACACTAAAATTATTGATTTTAAAACTACCAACGGGTTTGGAAGGATGGACAGAAAGAGGGACAAACAGATGGAGGCATGGATGGATGGAAGGATTGTCGGAGGGGTGGATGGAAGGAAGGATGGATGGATGTCAGAGAGATGGATGACGGGATGAAAGGATGGATGGAGGGACAGAAAAAGAAATGGAAGGCCTGCTGGAGGGATAAATGGAGGAATGCAAGGATGTATGAAGGGAAGGATGGAGGGATGGAAGGACAGACGGAGGAATTGACAAAGAAATGGAAGGGTGGGTGGAGGAATGAATGGGGAGATGGAAGGACAGATGAAGGGACAAACAGAGATGTGGAAGGATGAAACAAATGGATGAATTAATGAAGGGATGGACGGATGGAGGGATAGAGGTGTGGGCAGAGGAATGGCGGAATAGGTGGAGGGACTGATGGAGAGATGGAAAGATGGAGGGATGGAAGGACGGATGGATGATCCACGAGGACAACGCGATTGATCTCCCTGTGGGGCTCAGTGAGTACAAGCAACCCCGCTGAGGGGGAGGCCCAACAGTGGAGCTCAGTAAATCCACAGATACATGCCGGCGAGGAAGGGAACCGGCATCTTTGGACAGTCCCTGCTGGCACTTGGCAGCTTGCATTTACTTTTGGAATACACCAATCTGCCATAAACCTTTTTGGGACTCCTGTGATTGTAATACTGGCGACAAGGAAAAAAACAAACTACAGGTGGCACTGCTGGATGTCCAGACCACAGCTCAATCCCGCTACAGGTTGGAACAGATTTTAAAATGCCGCTCTTCGGGAGACTCGGTGCTTTTGACGCGACCCTAGAAGACTGGGCCCAGTACACTGACTGAATGCATTATGTTTTTAGGGCAAATGCCATTATAGGGGATGATCGTCAGAATGTGATACTCCTGACTGCCTGTGAGACCCCTACTTTTAGCATTATCAAAAGCCTGATCTACCCTGCGGCCCCAGATTCCGAAACATTTGATGAACTGATGGCCCTCGTGGAGATCACTATACCCCAAATCATTGGTCATTGTCCATAGGTACTGGTTCAATGTGGCCGGAAGAAATTCAGGGAGTCAGTTACAGAGTTTTTGACACACATACACAGGCTAGCTGGGCACTGTGACTAGGGGCCATCCCTGCCAGAGGTGCAGATGGACCATCTTCTGTGTAGAATCCACAACCTGGCAATCCAACATGGCTGAACCACCTTTGGACCTGAAAAGGGCCACGGGGATCTCTCTCTGTGAAAACACAGAGAAGGGAGTCCAGGAGATCCAGGGCTTGCTAGAGGCGGAGGTGAAAAGCGATGGTTGCCATCCATTCATTTGAACAGCACCCTCTAAGAATAAAGTCTGTAGGACTCGGCCACTTCCCAAGCAACCTCGGTGCCAGGCCCATTGGCTGAGGGCCTCTACTGCCCTGCGAGATGCCTCCTTTGAACCCCAAGAGGAGGACTCACAGCGGTGCTGTACCTGTGGTCAGAGGGACTGTAGGGACTAGGAATGCCAAATCAGCCATCGAGCGTGCCTTGATCGGAGGACACACCCTCCAGAGCCAGGACTTTACACCATGCGCAACCTGGTGAGGACAACGGCATGCAGTTAAACTGCTTCACTGCATCAAGAATAGCCCCCATCAAAGTCACTTTCCAGGTCAACAACCACCGACTGGAAATGGAAATGGACACGGGGCTGCTGTCTCAGTAATAGGACAGCAGGCGTACCAGAAAGTCAGAAAAAGATTCCAACGGCTGGACCTGAGGGACACTGAGGCATGATTGGCAATATATATGGGAGAACTGTTGGCCATCATGGGCACGACAATGACTTGAGTTGCCTAAGGGCAACAGTCCATACATTTGCCATCAATAGTGGTGCAAAGGCCTGGGCAAAGTCTGTTGGGCTCCGACTAGCTACAAAGGCTCCACCTGGACTGGCAGCACAGTTTCCAGATGGGCATTGGGGATTGTACGAGGTCCTAGGGAAATATTCAGAAGTTTTCCAGGTTGGCCTGGGAAAAATAAAAGGAGCCGTGCACAAAATCTATTAGGTCCAGATGCCCAACCAAGGTATTTTAGAGTCCGCCCAGTTCCTTATGCCTTGTTGACAAAGGGAGACGATGAGCTCAATTAGCTGGAAAGCCTGGGAATCACTTGTCCTGTGCAGTTCCTGCAGTGGGTAGCGTCTGTAGTACCGGTGCTGAAGCCGGATAAAACCGTTCACTTGTGTGATAATCACAAGTTAATGGTGAACAAGGCCTCTCATTTGGATGTCTACTCGGTGCCGCAGATAGAGGATTTGGCTGGAGAACATTCCTTTTCAAAGCTAGACATGAATCCAGCTGGAGTCCAGTTGGAGCTAGATGTGGCATCCAGAAGATTTGTGACATCAGTACACATAGTGGTCTTTATGAATATACAAGGCTGCCATTCGGGGTATCATCCGCTTGTGCAATTTTTCAGAGGGTCATTGAGGGTCATTGAAAGCATCCTCACAAGGGCTTCCAAGAGTGATGGTTTACTTGGATGATGTCCTAATCACCAGACCACCGATAAGGAGCACTTGAACAGCTTAAAGGAAGTCCTCCTTTAGTTCACTGAGGCACAGTAAGAAGTCTTATGGTTAAAGTCCAACAGGTTTGTTTCAAATCACTAGCTTTCGGAGCACTGCTCCTTCCTCAGGTGAATGAAGAGGTATGTTCCTGTGATGAATGATAACTGTACCTTTAATGTCATGATCCCTTTAAGACCGGGTTTGGAACCCTGGGGGACTCTGCCTCTGGCTCCAACCCCCCAGGGAGCCATATATAAGGTAATGTTCAGTGGGCAGCGTGCAGTGAGCACACGTCTCGGCAGCTGTCTGGTTCTCTGCTAATTAAAGCCTTTGTATTACCAATCATTTCTCTCGAGTTGTAATTGAGGGCATCTCAATTTAATTAGCAGATTACTTCAAGATGGACAGCGATCTAAAGCCGAAGAAGCTCAATTTGGACGCTCAGTCGCCGGAGGCTGCTGAAATTTTTAAATACTGGCTCCGGTGTTTTGAGGCCTACCTGAACTCCTCAGTCACTCCAGTCGACGGACGTCGCAAGCTGAGCGTGCTACATGCCCGAGTGGGCCACAGACTCTCCTCCGTGATCGAAAAGGCCACCACGTACGAAACGGCAGTCGAAATCCTGCAGAAGCGCTTCGTTAAGCCAATAAACGAGGTATACGCCCGGCATTTGCCCTCGACCTGCCTGCAGCGCTCCGGGGAAACGTTGGACGAGTACGTGGAGAGACTCACCGCGCTCGCTCGGAACTGCGACCACAAGGACCTGACAGCAGAAGTCCTTATGAACTTGCACATTCGAGATGCTTTCGTGTCCGGTATACAATCCACATACATCAGGCAGCGACTCCTAGAAGACGGAGCAAAGGACCTCCAAGGCACGGTAACGAATGCCTCTTCTCTGGAAGCGGCCCACCATAATCTCCGCACGTACTCCGCGGACCTTGCGAACCCCTCTCGATCCCCTCCAGACTCGGCCACGCTACAGGCCTGCGCCGCGCGGCGACCCGCTCACACCGAGGGCACACCGTGCTATTTCTGTGGGCAAGGCCAGCACCCACATCAGCGTTGCACAGCCTGCTCCGCTATCTGCAACGACTGCGGAAAGAAGGGACATTTTGCAAAGGTTTGCCTAGCTGGGCCCAAAGTCCAGAAACAAAAGTCTCATCAGGCCCAAAAAACCGAGCTCCCGGGCCCACAGGCCTCGCAACGCGGCTGCGTGCCGGCCAGACACGCCCCCCCCCCCTCTGACGCGTCATTGGCCTCGTGCGAGTCACGGGGTGGCCACCTTGGCAATGGCCATCTTCAAAATCCGACACGTGCAACCGACGGTGGTGGCCATTTTGTGACTGTGGGCGGCCATTTTGTGAGTCCGACTCAACTGAGGACTCTGACTACCTGCAACTGGGAGCGATCACTCTCGATCAATCACAGCCAAAGCACCTGCAGAACTCCATGATGCAGGTCCAAATCAACGGGCACGACACCCCTGTCGTGTTGGGTGTTCCGCTATACTGTACCTTGCCTTTTCGACTCCGGGAGCACGGAGAGCTTTAGTCACCCAGAAATGGTAAGACGCTGCTCCTTGCGCACCTATCCCGCCTCCCAAACTATCGCCCTTGCATCTGGGTCCCACTCGGTCCAAATCACGAGGTATTGTTTCACGAATCTCGCCATCCAGGGCATCGAATACGCCCGTTTCAAACTTTATATCCTCCCTCACCTCTGCGCCCCCTGCTGCTCGGTCTGGACTTTCAGTGTAGCCACCGAAGCCTGACACTGAAGTTCGGCAGACCTTTGCCCCCACTCACGATATGTAGCCTGGCGACACTTAAAGTTGCACCACCCCCCCCTCTTCACGAACCTCACCCCCGACTGTAAGCCCGTCGCCACCAGGAGTCGGCGGTACAGTGCCCAAGACATGACTTTCATCAAGTCAGAGGTTCAGCGGTTACTGAAAGAAGGGGTCATAGAGGCTAGCAACAGCCCCTGAGAGCACAAGTATTGGTAGTCCGGTCTAGGGAAAAACAATGAACGGTGGTGGACTATAGTCAGACCATAAACCGTTTTATGCAACTCAATGCGTACCCCCTTCCCCGCATAGCAGAAATGGTTAACCAGATCGCCCAGTACTGGGTATTCTCCACGGTTGATCTAAAATCCGCTTATCATCAGCTCCCCATCCGCCCGGAGAACCGCCCCTACACGGCTTTTGAAGCAGCCAGACGGCTTTTTCACTTCCTCAGGGTCCCTTTTGGCGTCACAAATGGGGTCTCCGTTTTTCAAAGGGCGATGGATCAAATGGTGGACCAGTACGGCTTACGGGCTACATACCCGTACTTGGACAAGGTCACCATCTGCGGCCATGACCAGCAGGACCACGACACAAACCTGAGAAAGTTCCTCCAGACCGCCTGGGCCCTCAATCTGACATACAACAAAGAGAAATGCGTTTTCCACACAACCCGACTAGCCATCCTCGGCTATGCCGTAGAAAACGGGGTCCAAGGCCCAGACCCCGACTGCATGCGCCCCCTAAAGGAACTTCCCCTTCCCAGTAGCCTCAAGGCGCTCAAACGGTGCTTGGGGCTCTTTTCCTATTACGCCCAGTGGGTCCCCAGATATGCGGACAAATCCCGACCACTCATTAAGACCACGGTTTTTCCACTGACGGCTGAGGCCCAGTCGGCCTTCAGTCATATCAAGGCCGATATCATCAAGGCTGCCATGCACGCAGTGGACGAAACCATCCCCTTCCAGGTAGAAAGCGATGCATCGGACGTCGCCCTGGCGCCTACCCTCAACCGGGCGGGCAGGCCAGTAACTTTTTTCTCCCGAACACTCACCGCCTCGGAAATGCGGCACTCTGCAGTCGAGAAGGAGGCACAAGCCATAGTGGAGGCCGTGCAGCACTGGAGGCACTACCTAGCTGGTAGGACGTTCGCCCTCATCACCGACCAGTGGTCGGTAGACTTCATGTTTGATAATGCACAATGGGGCAAAATAAAAAATGATAAAATTTTGAGGGGAAGGATCGAACTCTCTATATTACATATCATCCGGAGAAGCTCAATGAGTCCCCAGATGCCCTGTCCCGCGGCACGTGCGCCAAAGCGCAGAAAGACCGTCTGCAGGCCATCCGCGATGACCTCTGCCACCCGGGGGTCACCCGGCTTGCTCATTTCATCAAGTCCCGCAACCTACCTTACTCCACCGAGGAGGACAAGGCTATGACCAAGGCTTGCCAGATCTGTGCGGAGTGCAAGCCGCACTTCTACCGACCAGCCAAGGCTCGCCTGGTGAAAGCCTCTGGGCCCTTTGAGCAACTAAGCGTGGACTTCAAAGGGCCGCTCCCGTCCACCAACCGCAATATCTATTTCCTCACTGTCATCGACGAATTCTCTCGCTTCCCATTCGCTGTCCCCTGCCCCGATATGACCTCAGCCACTGTAATCAAGGCACTGCACAGCATCTTCACCCTGTTTGGTTTCCCTGCTTATATCTACAGCGACCGGGGTACATCGTTCATGAGCGATAGGCTGCTCAACAAGGGCATCGCCTCGAGCAGAATGACCAGCTATAACCCGCGGGGAAACGAGCAGGTGGAGAGGGAGAACGCGACAGTTTGGAAGGCTGTCCTTGTAGCCCTACGGTCAAGAAGTCTCCCAACCACCCGCTGGCAGGAGGTCCTACCCAATGCCCTACATTCCATTAGGTCGCTCCTCTGCATGGCCACGAATGAGACCCTCACAATCATTTGTTTGTCTTCCCCAGGAAGTCCACCTCTGGGGTCTTGCTTCCACGTTGGCTTACAACTCCGGGACCAGTTCTACTCTGGAGGCACACGAGGAGCCATAAGACGTACCCTCTAGTCGAAAGGGGCCAGCTGCTGCATGCAAACCCTCAATACGCCTACGTCGAGCACCTCAACGGAAGGTAAGACACAGTTTCCCTGCGAGACCTGGCACCCGCTGGCTCTCACACAGACGCCCCCCTTCTACCGACGCTCCCCTCCCTGCACCTGCTGCCGACCCCGACAGTGCCCCCAGCGCCACCCCCCCCCAGCACCCCCCCCCCCCCCCCCCCCCAGCGCCCCCCCCCCCCCCACCCCCGACAGCCGGCACCAATCATCCTAGTCACCCTGGATACCTCCCTGCTCCAGCACGGGCAAAGGCTCAGACCACCGTGCTCCCGGATGTACCCGCACTGACGACGACCGTGTCCGCCGCACCACCGCCGGAGCTTAGAAGGTCAACAGGGACAATCAGACCACCCAAAAGACTGGACATGTAATTCCACTTCACCCCCGACAGACTATTTTTTAAAACAGGGGGTAAATGTGATGAATGATAACTGTACCTTTAATGTCATGATCCCTTTAAAACTGGGTTTGGAACCCTGGGGGATTCCGCCTCCGGCTCCGCCCCCCCCCCCCCCAGGGAGCCATATATAAGGTAATGTTCAGTGGGCAGTGTGCAGTGAGCACACTTCTCGGTAGCTGTCTGGTTCTCTGCTCATGTAGCCATCTGGGATGGCCACTTCCCGATTACAAAATGGGCACTTTGCAAAGATTGCAGGGAAAATGGACAATACTAAGAAAGCAAGCAGGTGCAGGGTTAGTCTGTTGATTGGAGCCGCAGCTCCCAGACAAGACCGATACTGCAAACCATTTCCATACTAATGAGCCATCCCCGGGAACAAAAAGGTAACATTTAAGTAAACAATACCAAGACAGACACCCCGGCGCCAGAGGAGACCAGCACAAAGCAGGCCAACGGCCACCTAGGACACGCCCAGCAAACAGGGCACCCACCCCTCTATTGGAGGAAATCGATGGGAACGATTGGGAAACGGCCCAATTCTATGAATTGGGGCCAAGTTCAAGGCCCGCCCAAAAGCACGCAAAGCTCCTTTTGGGTATAAGAAGAATCTCCCAAGAGAGAATCGCTCTCTTGTGGCTCCGGCTCTCACCAAGGAAAGACCTTCCCAACAGCAACATCAGAACAAGTAAGTCCAAGGTCAACGCACGCTACGGGACAGATGCTCCTAGTTGTTATTCTGTACCAATTCGACCCCAGCAGCTTCAGAACCGAACAACGGCCATTGTTCCTCTGACTGAGTGGGTGCCCGAAGCTAAGTATAGGCTTTAGCAGTAGTGATAGTTTAGTTTGGAGAGTTTTATGCATGAGTATATTTGACTGTGTGTATAACTAAACGAGCATTGAGTTTGAACTTACTAACTGGTGTATCGAGTCTTTGATCAGTATTCAGTTTTGAACCTTGTGGCGGTGTCGAAAGATACCTGGCGACTCTAGAGCAAACGTAATTAGAATTAAGGAAGGCGACAATATTGGACGCCATCTTCAGAGCCAAATTAAGAGAAACACAATTAGCAACAATTACTGGTGACATCTGACGGGACTCGACTTAGAGGTGGCCTAACCACTCCGAGAGAACCCAAATTTGAATTGGAAACCAATTAGAAACAGAAAAACCACAAGTGTAAGAACAATACTGATCAAACCTCCAAGATTCGGAAGTGTGTTAATGCATGCGTACTAACAGGGATATAAGGTAAACCTGAGTATTTTGTTGCGTGAAACTCGCGGGAGTTTTGTAGGCCGGAAATTAGCCTAAGCCGTACCCGTGTTTACATCACCACTTTATCACCCCCAGTTCCAAATTCAGTAGAGAACCCAGATAGAGAAAATGGCAATGAAGGCAATGGAACGCCTTATGAACCTCCAGGAATTCGAGGTCGCAGCGGACAGTAGAGTAGGACAGTGTCCAGTATTGGGAAGAGGAAATCAGAAAGTACCTCAAAGGAAAAGGATGACCCCTTTGGAGTGAATTCTGCACGAATGACGAAACAGATCCCGGGAGTATAGGACATACTTGCTGGGAGAACCTGTCAGAGATCCACAAGAAGAGCTTAGGGAAAGCTCGCAAGGTGATGGCAATCGTGTCCTGCTTGGCACAATTGCGAGGCACAGAGGAGGTTGTTAGGACGCTCCATAGAGAGATGGAGGAAAGAGACAGAAATAGTGAGGGAGCTGTGAACGAGTTTGAGAAAGAGAATAAAGATTTGAGAGAACAGTTAGCAGCGAGGGACAGAGAGATGGATGATGCCAAGAGGGCACACCAGTCTTATCTCGCCCATTTGAGTAGTTTTCAGACGCAATATGATAAGGCCTACCAGGACACGCAACGTGCGGCCTTGGTAAGACAAGAAACCGAGCAACAGGTAGAGAAATTGTAGAAACAGTGCAATGATTTAAAAGCAGCCCTACGAGCACTCCACACTTCCATGATGGAACAAAGGCAGAGCTCGGTAGATCACGCAAAGTGCCGGAAGCAAATTGCAGAATTGCAATCTCTGCTTTCCGTTCAGAATGGGTTTCAAAATATGTTTGGACCCCAATTAGACCAGGAAAACGGCCACGATTGGCAGGAATTAAATGAGACTGCCCACAGATACGTACATGGGACATGTACGCAAGAAAAACCACAAAAGAGAAAAGCACCCCAACCCCCGACTGAACAGGCAGAACACACCCCCATGAACCCTGTAACCACACACCGCAGGGCCGCAGCAGAAGGAAACGCAGAATTCCTGTATACAACCCCGTTAACTGTGACCCAATTACGGGACGCGTGTGGAAAGATTACACCGTTCCTTCCCACATCAGACCCCCATCAGTTTTTCGCTAGAGTTAAACAGCAGGCTACCATGTACGGCCTGGACGAAAAGGAACAAGTGAAGCTCACAATTTTAAGCCTCGACCCTTCAGTCGTGGCAGCCCTTCCCGACCCACAGAATGTAGGAGGAGGCACACTCCAAGAAATGCACACAGCGATCCTAGATGCGATCAGCTATAACAGAGGAGACCCCATAGAAGGCCTAAACAAGTGTAGGCAAAATAAGACAGAGCACCCACAGCGTTTGCTGGACGCTTGTGGATACATTTCACAGCAGTTTTCGGAAAGTTAGCCCGCGCCCAATTGTCCCCAGATAACATGGTCAAATGGACTTGAATCCTGGTCTCTCACGCGACAGACGCAGGACAGAGAGCTTGTGCAAATCACGATCCCTCAGACGAGGCCCACAACGAGAAATGGATTTTGAAGAGATTGTCCTGCGCTTGGGAACAATCAGTCCAAGGCAAAACCGCATTTGCAAAACCCGAGGAAGAGCAGGAAGACATGAATCCAGTTAAAGCGCACCAGAACCCTGCATGGGTAAATGAGGGCAGGAACAGCCCACCACAGCCAAAACCCCAGGAATGTTACAACTGTGGACAATTAGGACACTTTGCATGAGAGTGCAACGTGCCCCAAAAGCAGCAGAGCAACCAACAGACAGGCACCCTAAATAAGAATAGAGCAAATCCAATCCATAGCTTTAGCGCCCGTTCAGAGAACATAGACATGAACGGCACCGACTGACGGTGTTCGGGCTCCCCAACTTGGGTCTGCGACACCCTTAGGCACAAGTCCGGTAGACCGGTCATAGCAGGCAAAGTCCGGGGTCACCCCGTAGAATTTCTTTGGGACACAGGAGGATCCCGCACCACACTCAATTCCTCCACGATGCTTCAGCAAGACACGTGGCCCACAACAGACACCATCACACTCAGTGGCTATTCTGGTCATTTACAACAAGGACACATCACAGCCCCTGTGGCGATACAAATAGGGAACATTACAACTAAACACCCCGAAGTTTTGGTCGATCTACCCCAGACAGCTGAACACGTCCTTGGAATCGATTGTATGAGCTCCCACAACCTCTCTTTTGATCCAGTTAATAAATGTGTTTAGAGAATGGCAAAGGCAGCACGAGCCCCTGCCACGCTCACAGTTGGAGACTATGAAAACAGGATTAGCTCAGTAGTAGACTTCTCGTTCGACCCTCGAGCCATTAGTCAGGACAAACAGGTTAGGGAAGTCCTGCAGCAACACAAAGCAGCATTTGCACAGCACAAGCACGACTGTGGCAAAATAGCTGCCTTGGTAAACATTACAGGTCCCGACCCCAGACCCCAAAAGCAGTATGGATTTCCCCAGGTAGCAGAGGGAGAAATCTCAAAGGTAATAGAGAGTTTACTTGACCAAGGCGTACTCAGATCAATAGCCTCCACAAACAACGCACCAATTTGGCCGGTCAGGAAACCCGATGGATCATGGCGACTGACCATTGATTACCGGGAACTGAACAAAGTAACCCCAGTAGCAGCCCCCACTGTAGCCACGAGTCCCGAGACCATGTTCAAACAGGGACTCTAGTCAAAAAAATTCCGGTTTTGTACATTAGCAATTGCTTTTGACCCATTCCATTGGATAAAGCGTGCCAGTACAAATTTGCCTTTACATTCCAGGGACAACAATATACATGGATGTGCCTTCCACAAGACTTCCACAACTCCCCCTCCACTTTCCACCGTCAGCTGGCAAATGGACGATCAAAATTTTCCCACCCCGATTGTCTGGTCCAGTACGTAGATGACTTGCTACTACAGACAGACACAAAGGGAGAGCACATTTCGCTTCTCACTGAACTCCTAGCACTCCGAAAAGAAATTGGATGTAAAGTCAACCCCAAGAAGGCCCAGAGTTTGCAAGAAAAAGTGATTTACTTGGGTACAGTAATCACACATGGTAAACGCAAGATCGAGCAAAAGAGACTTGACTCGATCGTCAAATTACCCCTTCCCCACAATGTCTCAGCCCTCTGGTCATTTTTAGGACTGGTTGGCTACTGCAGAAACCATATCGATGGTTTTACCACAAAAGCAGCGCCCCTATCCGACCTTCTCAACAAAAAGGCACCTTGGGAATGGCTTCCACAGCATACGGATGCCGTGGATGCTTTAAAGAGAGCCCTCAGCACAGCCCCCGCATTACAGGTCCCAGATCCACTTACCCCGTACACAATCGAAGTTGCAAGCACCAACCGAACCCTTTCGGCCGTGCTCCTCCAGGACGCCATTACCAATTACGCCCCATGGCATACGCCTCACGCGTGTTAGATCATGTCGAGCAAAGATTTTCTGCCTGCGAAAGGCACCTGCTCACAGTTTTTTGGGCAGTACAGTACTTCGCCTACATTACAGGACTCAACCCCATCACCATTCTCACTGAACACTCCCCAACACAGCTATTATTAGACGGTCGACTTAAAGATGGCACAGTCAGCCAAATCTGTGCAGCCCGTTGGACCCTTCTTTTACAGGGACGGGACATTACAGTTAAAAGAACCAAGACCCACACCGTCCTAGCCGACAATTTGCAATATGCAGGAAGCCCTCATGAGTGTGAGATCATCACCACAAAACACAACACAGGCCCATTTATACCTAAAACACTTCCCAGGAAAGCAGGAAATACACCCCAGAAACCCAGCCCACAGACACGTGCGCACATCTGAAAATTTATGTGGATGGCTCCTCCACAGTTTTGAACGGAAAGAGAATTACCGTTTGCGGTATTTATGTAGAGGACGCTCAGGGGTGCGCCCGAGAAGAAATTTCACTTAAGTTGCCAGGACACTTAGGCTCGCAGGCAGCAGAACTGGCAGCAATCGCTTATATTGTAGACCACCCGACTCATTCCCGACCCCAGCAGACATCTATTCGGACAGTTTGTATGGCTGTAATAGTTTTACGGAATTCCTACCCCTGTGAGAAACTAGAGGATTTGTTTCCGCAGACGGAAAGCCCCTACCCTCCGCCCCATTACTCCGACATATCCTGGAGGCAGCCAAAAATAGGAAATATGGCATAATTAAGGTTTGCAGTCATCACCGTTCTCCCCCCCCCTGGTAACGTTAAAGCAGACGCCCTAGCGAAGGCAGGTTCCAGGCATGGTTACCTTTGGAACCCCCCCACCCCCACCAAGAGCATCCCAGTACACGCAGTTCAGGTCTCACAGACCAACATTCAGGATCTAGCAAAGGCACAGAAGGAAGATGAAAAACTCGTGGAAGTTTTAAAAGGAACCTTCCCAGCCCCATGTGACAAGTTTAAAAATGCAATCACCATACACGACGGTGTGATTTTATAAGAAGGCATTTATGTAGTTCCCAGCCAGGACAGGAACACAAATATATGAATAGGATGGGAATAGAAGGATACGGACCCAGGAAGTGTAGAAGATTGTAGTTTAGTCGGGCAGTATGGTCGGCACGGGCTTGGAGGGCCGAAGGGCCTGTTCCTGTGCTGTACATTTCTTTGTTCTTTGTTTGTTCTTGAACCAGATTATTAGTCAGTTCCATGACAAACACGGACACCAAGGCATTGAACCCACCCTAGCCCACCTCAGACCGCTGTGCTGGTGGCCTGATTTAAAAGCCGATGTCACTCACTACATAGAAAATTGCTTGATCTGTGCCCAGAACAATCCGGACAGATATGCAAGAAAGGCTCAGCTTCGTCACACCCACCCTGTTAATGGCCCCTGGACGAATTTGCAGATAGACTACATAGGTTACTACCCCCTTGCAGAAATGGTTATAAGTATGTGTTGGTGGTCATCGACACCTTCACAAAATGGGTGGAAGCTTTTCCATCGAGAACAAATACGGCCAAGACAACAGCTAAAATACTAACACAGCACATCTTTACAAGATGGGGCCTCCCACGCAGTATAGAGTCTGACCAAGGCTCCCATTTTACAGGACGAGTAATGAAAAATGTCCTCACAATTTTCAGAATTAGGCAAAAATTTCACATAGCATACCACCCCCAGTCAAGCGGCATTGTAGAGAGGATGAACAGAACTCTAAAAGCCACTCTCAGGAAAATGGTACATCAGAACAACAGCACCTGGGATTCAGTTCTCCCATTTGCTTTAATGTTCCTAAGAAACACAGTACCCACGTCCACAGGATACACCCCCCCACACCCTCATGACCGGATGCCCCATGAAAGGGACAGAGTATTTACTAGGACTGGATTTGGCCAGCCCCGCAGTCACCGCCCTCACGCATGAAAATGCTGTACAACAGTTAATAGAGAACATAAAGGCAGCCCAACTCGCAGCAGCTGTGAGACTTGGGACCAGGAGGAAAAAAAGCAAGGCTTGTTCCGACAAAAAGGTACACACCACCGAGTTTGTAGTCGACCAGCAAGTGATGCTTTCCCTATACAACCCCAGTTCATTCCTTTCCCCCAAATTTTCCCGACCGTACTCCATTTTGGACAAAGTAAGCCCTTCGGTATGCAAAGTCACATATCCCAATGGCAAGTCTGCGTGGTTTCACATAAATCAGCTTAAGGCTTATGGCTCGCAGAACAACCATTCACACCACATCTCGCTCGCAGCAGCAGATGAGCACGCCCCGCCCACAGTATTCCTACCCTCCCCCAGCCAGTCCAGCCCATCCTCAGACACATCTTCAACTCCACCCCCAGAGGCACGACTCCACCTCTCCCTTCCTTCAACCAGTAGCTACAGTGACAGTGATAGCGACAGCAATGACGACAGCCACAGCACACCACGTTATGGTTATACCCCTGCACCAGGCCCCACTCCCAGCAAATCCGAGCATGATTCCAGTGACCCCTTCAAAATCACATACATCAAAGCCCTTGACCCAGACCAACCCCCCCGACGATTACGGATTACAGCCTAACAACTCCAACCTCGACACACGTTTCTGGCACCGCGAGAATTCATTCAGGCTCATCCGGAATGATGAGATGGACCCCAATTCACCCCAAGCAGCTTTAGCCAAACTACTCCGTCAAAGGTATGGCAGCCGGGAGAAGATGATAACATAGAGTCTGACTCCCACCAAACAAATCCCTTTGCGATCCTGTTCGCTACTGATCAATGAGGTGTCCAGATGATGAAACAAAAAGGAACCAATGGAGAGATATGGTGTCTTTTCTGATGGAACCTGCACCATGTTGTTGTATGTTTGTTATTTAATGTACATATTTGTTGTTTGTGAAATTGAAAGTTTTTCATGGCCCCACGCCACCACCCCTTTGACGCCCAATGCCTGTTAATGGAACAAGTTTGTCGACAGACAACCGTTCAGAGGAAATAGCTTGTCGACAGAACACTCTCCTGATTCGATCACGAGAGGCAGCCCCCCCACGAGGACCACATTCTTACCCATTCTTGCCGGTCACTCAGGCAGTGGAGAAATGGCAGTGGTCCCCGCCCTGCCTGAGGACCCCCCTCTGGTCAGCTACGCTCAGGTAGAGCACATACGGCACTGATCACCGTTCTACCCAAGGATTTCATCCATTTCTTACCCGCCGCGGCCGATGCGCACCCCATTTTACCTCGTTACGTTCAAAATTCTTTAGTTTGTTTTTGGCAACCCTTAGGTTGCTTCCGTATGCTATTTACATCCTCAAACACTAGGATGGTAGATCGCACAGGCTGCAAGACAGCTCGCACTATGTCAGTATTTTTCTCGGATGTCTTATCCCAAATATTTGGTTTTTAAAAAAGAAATGAGTGAGTCACAGGTGGTGACCAATCATAATGGGTAACTGGCAACAAAGGACAGACAGACAAGCAGACAAGATCTTAAGGAAGATAATAACAGATATTAAGCTTGTGTCCATAGAACTCCGGAACTTCAGGAACCCCAGAGGAAGAAAAAGAAGACAGAAAGATGGAAAGATGAAGACGACCTCCATATTTTTCACCTGGATCTTCGCGGGATCCCTTCAGTTACGCGCGGACGCTACCCCCCTGACCCCTACCACACAGGCCGTGAATGATTCCCACCCCTACCATACACTACACCCTGAGATAGTCAGTCCTAAGACAGTTAATGATACCCCGACCTGGTGTGATAAGTTTATCACCTGGTATTCACTATCCTACATAGTCAAAGCCCTCTTAGTACTGGTGATACTTTGCAGTGTCGTGCAGACACTTAGAATCAGAAAATGGCGAAAGAGAGCATACCGCTCTTGCACCCCGGTATACACGTTTAAGTCCCCTATTTTCGGACTTCACCAAACCCCCGAACCCCTTGACATGAATTAAAGTGCATCCGCTTCTTTTTATGTGTGTTTTGTTCAATAAAGAAACGTAAACCTCTGTGTCTTACTGCCTGGCCAGAGAAACTTGTGTTGCTGCTATTTTGTACATTTAAAGCGTTGTAGATTATTTTTGATTGTTTGAGTGAGGATAGTTTATTGAGGATAGTTAGTGGTTCCAGTTTTTTTATTTTGGAATGCATGCCTGAATGTCATAGCACCCCATAGAGTTTTATACTAATGTATGTAAGTAAAATGATTTTAGGTAAAGAATTGCACTTCATAGGATAGGGACGTGTAGAGCCCATGAACTGCTTACGGGTGTCCCGCTTGGTCAGAGAACGAAGATGACGCAGTAATGTGATCCTTCACATTTCGCGTTCAGATCACAAGGAGGGAGTGTAGCCATCTGGGATGGCCACTTCCCGATTACAAAATGGACACTTTGCAAAGCTTGCAGGGAAAATGGACAATACTAAGAAAGCGAGCAGGTGCAAGGTTTGTCTGTTGATTGGAGCCATAGCTCCCAGACAAGACCGATACTGCAAACCATTTCCATACTAATGAGCCATCACCGGGAACAAAAAGGTAACATTTAAGTAAACAATACCAAGACAGACACCCCGGCGCCAGAGGAGACCAGAACAAAGCAGGCCAACGGCCACCTAGGACACGTCCAGCAATCAGGGCACCCACCCCTCTATTGGAAGAAATCGATGGGAACGATTGGGAAACGGCCCAATTAATTGGGGCCAAGTTCAAGGCCCGCCCAAAAGCGCGCGAAGCCCTTTTTGGGTATGAGAAGAATCTCCCAAGAGAGAATCGCTCTCTTGCAGCCCCGGCTCTCACCAAGGAGAGACCTGCCCAACAGCAACATCAGAACAAGTAAGTCCAAGGTCAACGCATGCTACGAGACAGACGCTCCTAGCTGGTATTCTGTACCAATTCGGCCCCAGCAGCCTCAGAACCGAACAACGGCCATTGTTCCTTTGACAGAGTGGGCGCCCGATGCTAAGTATAGGCTTTTAGCAGTAGTGATAGTTTAGTTTGTAGAGCTTTATGCATGAGTACATTTGACTGTGTGTTAATAAATGAGCATTGAGTTTGAACTTACTAACTGGTGTATCGAGTCTTTGATCAGTATTCGGTTTTGAACCTTGTGGCGGTATCGAAAGATACCTGGCGACTCTAGAGCAAACGTAATTAGAATTAAGGAAGGCGACCATATTGGCCGCCAGTTTCAGAGCCAAATTAAGAGAAACACAATTAGCAACACTAATTAAAGCCTTTGTATTACCAATCATCTCTGAGGGTATCTCAGTTCCAAAATCATTTATGTAGACAAAGTCAAAGATGCAAGACGATACTTTGAATGCGAGCATTTGCAGGTAATTAAGTCTTTACAGAGCCAGAGAGACGGGTAACCCCAGCTTAAAGAGGTGTGAATTGTCCCAAGCCAGGACAGTTGGTAGGATTTCGCAAGCCCAGGCCAGATGGTGGGGGTGAATGTAATGTGACATGAATCCAAGGTCCCGGTTGAGGCCGTACTCATGTGTGCGGAACTTGGCTATAAGTTTCTGCTCTGCGATTCTGCGTTGTCGCGCATCCTGAAGGCCGCCTTGGAGAACGCTTACCCGAAGTTCAGAGGCCGAATGCCCTCAACTGCTGAAGTGTTCCCAGACTGGAAGGGAACATTCCTGCCTGGCGATTGTCGCACGATGTCCATTTATCCGTTGTCGCAGCGTCTGCGTGGTCTCGCCAATGTACCACACTTCGGGACATCCTGTCCTGCAGCATATGAGGTAGACAACGTTGGCCGAGTCGCACGAGTATGTACCCCGTACCTGCTGGGTGGTGTTCTCATGTGTAATGGTGGTACCCATGTCGATGATCTGGCACGTCTTGCAGAGATTGCCATGGCAGGGTTGTGTGGTGTCATGGTAGCTGTTCTGAAGGTTGGGTAGTTTGCTGCAAACAATGGTTTGTTTGAGATTGCGCGGTTGTTTGAAGGCAAGTAGTGGGGGGCTGGGGATAATCTTGGCAAGATGTTCGTTTTCATCGATGATGTGTTGAAGGCTGCGAAGGTGTCGTAGTTTCTCCGCTCCGGAGACGTACTGGACGACGAAGGGTACTCTGTCGGTTGTGTCCCGTGTTTGTCTTCTGAGGAGGTAGGTGCAGTTTTTTGCTGTGGCGCATTGGAGCTGTCGATCGATGAGTCAAGTGCCATATCCCGTTCGTACGCATCTCCACATCATTCACTGAGGCAGGCATCCGTCTAAAAAGGGACAAGTGCGTTTTTCAAGAAAAAGAAGTCATGTACCTAGGGTACCAGGTCGATAGGTATGGCTTGCACCTGATGAAGGAGAAGGTACAGGCCGCCAAACAAGCTCCCATAACTGAGAACATGAGTGAACTACAGTCGTTCCTCAGACTCGTAAATTATTACGGCAAATTCATAGTTGCCGGACTTGGCAACTATCGTAGCATCACAGCATTTACTGCTAAAAAAAACAGGACTAGGCTTGGAGGGCACTGCAAGAAGACGCGGTTGCCAATGTGAAGTGACAACTGTTTCTCTCAAGGCTGCTGATGCACTATGAGCCTTCCAGATCACTCTTGGTCACATGTGATGCCTCACTACATGGAATTGGGGTGGTCTTATCCCACCGGATGGACAACAGGATGGAGAGGCCAACAGCTGAGGACACGGGCCGATGCAGAGCGTAGATGTGCTCAGATTGAGAAGGAAAGGCTGGCCGTCATCTTCGCGGTGAAGAAATTCCACCAGTACATTTATGGATGATGGTTTACAATCATAACGGACTGCAAACCATTGCCTGGTTTGTTCTAGGAGGACAGGGCAATTCCGCCAATACCGAATACTGCGCTGGGCGTTACTATTGGTGGCATACGGGTATTTGTTCAAGTATCATCTGGGTATACAAATCTCACACGGGGACACTTTGAGTCCACTCCCATTGCCGACACGTCCTCGCTCCCCATCTCTGCCAGTGGCAGACAAAGCCATGTCTAGCTTGAATTGTACGGACATCCTGCCGGTCACAGTGAGTGGACGCAAAAGGATCCAACCTCAGCGAAGTTACATCACATCATCCTAAATGGAGGACAGCAGGGAAAACTACCTGAGGAGCTGCCAGTTTTCACAACTAAGCAGCAAGAGCTTAGGGTGAAAGATGGCATCCTCCTGTGGGGAGCTCATGTTCTGGTCCCGCGCCAAGGTAGATAAACTATATTGCAGGACCTGCACAATGGACACTTGGGAGTGTCCAAGATGAAGATGTTTGCCAGGAGCTAAGTAGGGTGGCCAAGGTTTGATGGCAGCATCGAGCAGTTGGAGCAGCAATGCACCCCATGCCAGGAGCATCAAAAGCTCCTACCAGCAGTGCCCCTTCACCTCCGGGCATGGCCGGGCCGATCCTGGGGACCTCTGCCACCAGACGGCAACAAGGGGATGGCAGGCAAGACAAAGAGATGAAACGGTGTTCAGCAAGAACCCCCCCCCCCAACACCGTGCAGGAAGACAAGAAGGGAATTCCTGTGAGACATCTCATGCCGTGGTGCTCCAGCTTCTGAAGGAGGAGGCTGCAGTAAAATTCTGTCTGAACAGGGGTACGCTCAGACGGTAGTCCATCGCATACCTGCCCCTCCTCGAGACCAGGTGTGCCCTGTGCCCATCTATCAATTCATTCATCCAGCCCTCACTCTTTTCATCGGTTTTAACGTCATAGATGGCATTAGCCACAAGCTGGATCTCCACCGTTGCAGGAATATTTGCTTTTATTTGGCACCATTGACAATCTAAGAGCATCCGAACTGACTGACAGCAAATGAAGTGCAGATACTGTCATAATGTAGGAAACATGTGACAACCAATTTGTGCACAACAGTGACCAAAGAGCAGCAACATGATAATCTGTTTTAATCATGCTGCTTAAGGAAAAAATATTGGACAGGTACTGGGGTGAATGCCCTTGCTCTGCAAAATATGCTAAGTGAACTTTTATATCAATTTTAAGACAGACATGGCTTTGGTTTAAGATTTCATCTACATAACAACACCTCTGAAAGTGCAGCACTACACTCCCTCAGTACTGCACTGTCGTGTCAGGCTAAAACTCAAGTCCATAGGACGGCACTTGAACCCACAATCCTCTGATTCATAGGTGAGAATTCTATCAACTAGACTAGAACTGGCATTTTGGAAGAAAGAAGGAAAATAAATAATAAAAAGTAACCTTTTTAAAATAAAGGGTGCAGCTTCATTCCAAAATAATTGCTTCTGCTTTGTCGCTTATTTTGCATAAACTCAGCTGGTATTGCATTGAGTTATGTTCAAATTTGACTATATGCGTTTCCATCTGTGTATAAATATCATGCACCCTACTGGGACTAACATTTTAAATTCAATCACTCTGGAGTTTGCTGCATTTTGGTTTCTTTTTTAAAGACATGCAAAAGATCTAAGTTTTCAGGCACGATAAATTTCTGAAAAGCCCAAGCTAGTCCAATCTGAAACCAAATGTGGAGCCACCGTGTTAAGCAATTGCTTCCATCACAGGAGGATGTGATGTTAGTGGAATTGAAACCTTTTCATCTCATTTCTATACTTTTAATATTAGTTTTATTAGAATGTCATTTTAAAAATGTTTTGTAATGATTGTGATGTCAGATACGACGGCGACAGAGTGAGGTGAGGCGGATGTTTTTGCTGCTCTGTCCTGCTCTGCGGCTTAAAATGATACAATGCAGAGTAAGACACATTGCCATGGTGACACCTCTTTCAGGTTCAAGTTCAGAAAAATTAACTTGTACAAACATGTGATTTTACATAAATCCTTTCACACTGTACAAGAACGGAACAGTGCCTTGTAAAATGCAATTGAAAGTTTATCAATCATGAAAGTACAGTTATTCTGGATTGAATTTAAATGCACCTTGTCCTTGTCTGGTTTAAACTTGAACACCTTAATTTTCTGATTACAATTTTTCAGCACATACATAGTATATAAATTTAATTCAATGGAAATATTTCCAAATCATTTTTTCATTGTTGATGTTCTTTTCTATATCTGCAGGAAAAAAAGTATCCTTAAAGTTTCAAAGGTGCAAAGGAAAACAAATCAAAATCCATATCAAACTTGGATTGAAAATATTATAATATTGATCGTTACATATCTCCTCATGCTTATTTTTTTTTTTAAACTGCCATTTTCCAATTATCCTAAGCTATGAACACTTGTAGGGCAGGCAGAATTTACATATTCCACCCAAAGGCCATAATCAGAAATGAGTTTGGAGAAGGTCATCTTTGGGACCTAGATACAATGAAAGTAGACAAAAACTGTGATGTATCGATTGAGAAAGAGATGTCAGATTTATCTTTGAAAACAAAAGCATTCCTTAAAAGTGCACACAATAAACTGATAGATACTGGTGTTGCCCTACGAGCTACAAACCACTGTGCCATGATGGTTTGCACACATGGTTCACCAGAGCCAAGTTCCAAAACAGTGGGTAGACTACAAAGGTAGCTGTGTGCAATCGACAGAAAGGAACAAAAGATTGGATGCAGTGTTACAATAAAACTTTGTTCTGAACTTACTGCGAGCTAGATATCACTTGTTTCCACCTTTGCCATCAGTGGCATGCTAAGCCATCCAACTAAATATTGTGTGTAATGTAGATAAATAAAACAGGCAAATTACAGGTTTGAACCTGAACTTTTGTTGAAGCAACTAAACTTAGGAGGGGACATTGCTTCATTCAGCTTCTCAGAGTGAATGTGGTACTATTTTTTTAAAAAGCAGTAGACGTCATCAGGCATCCTGGCTAATGTTTATTCCTTAATCAAAATAAGTGGAGCAGATTATGTGATCATTATCTCTTTGCTGTGTGACCTTGCTGTGTAGGAACTGGCTGCCATATTTCCTTGCATTACTGTATCAAATTTGGCTTTAAAGCATACTGAGATATTTGGAGGTCGTGAAAGATGTAGCAGAAGTTCAGGTTCTATTTTTTGCAGATTCTCAAAATCACTTTTAGTTTCACTGCCGTAATAATGCTGAACATTGACAGTTTTGCTATTGCAAAATCTGAACTAATTGTTTTGAAATATGCGCATTGTGAATAAAATAAAGTTGGTAACACTGAATATTTTAGCCCCGGGAATGTCGTTCATTTCTTTGCCAGCATGGCCTGCCAGGGTAACACCACTAAGCTCGACACATGAATTTTCACAGACTTGTGGCTCTCAAAATAACCAGTTTTGAACCCTTTTTCATGAGGCATAATTTTGACTTAAGTACTGAAATTTGCAAATTATTAAACAAAACAGGGCAGTGTTCCATTTTAAATTATTACAGCAACCAATGGTTAACAAGTTCAGCTCCAAGAAGTTAATTTATACCATTGGCTTCAATTAATACAGTATTGTTTCATTAAATTGTACATCACTGAAGTGGTTGTTAAATTACTACTCAACTGCCTTTCAAATGCAAAACATTGGCTGTAATGCAATTCTTTTGAACTTAATATGAAAGAGATTCTCTGGTTCTATTATTTTCAAGAAAGAGATAACTTGCCTTTATTTAGCATTTTAATTACCCATTTTATGCTTTAAACTGCAGCTTTCATGCACATGGGAATTAACTGAAATTGGTGATGATATACAATTTTGCTTGTGCTTATTAAACATGTGTTTGTCACCTTTGAAGACATAAAGCAATGATGGAAAATATCTTACAGTTAATAAAACTCAGAGATATGCCCATTGTAGAGGTAGAGGTCTAGAAATTTGACTGCATGGCAGCTTCCTAAGCTTCCTTATACTGCAAAGAAATTTGCATTCATTAGTCTATCACCATACTGCTGTAGGTAAATATAAGAGTGTAGGGTCTACTTCATAAATGGGTTTTAGTCATTTTGCATAGACACATAAGTGATCGAAGTGCTACCGTGAAGACTTTATGTAAGAATAGTTTGCCCTGAGACAGCTAGCACCTGCTATATTCAGGAAAACCAGGTCAACATTCAGTCTACTATTTAATCCCAAATGTGACCATTAATTATTCTGTCATGGACATTCCTTGCAACCCAGGTGTTGATTTCCCCATTTTAAGCAACATGAATCTTTTTCCACCATCTTCTTTGCAAAGGATTAAAAAAAAATCAAGAATTGCTCCTAAAATCTACATTATATTATACCCACATCGACGCTACGACCAAGAAAGCACAACAGGGCCTATACTTCTTCAGGAAATACGGCATGTCCACATTGACTCTTACCAACTTTTACAGGTGCACCATAGAAAGCATCCTATCTGGCTGCATCGCAGCCTGGTATTGCAACTGCTCGGCCCAATACCACAAGAAACTTCAGAGAGTCGTGAACACCGGCCAGTCGATCACACAAACTCGCCTCCCATCCACTGATCCATTGACTCCATCTACACTTCCCGGTGTCTTGGAGAAGCGGGCAGCATAATCAAAGACCCTTCCTGCCCAGCTCCCTTACTCTTCCAACTTCTCCCATCGGGCAGGAGATACAAAAGTCTGAGAACTCACACGAATAGATTCAAAAACAGCTTATTCCCTGCTGCCACCAGACCCCTAAACAACCCACTTAATGACTGATCTGACTGATACCACACTCCTGTATGCTTCATCCGATGTCTGTGTGTATGTATTTACACTGTGTACCTTGTGTTGCCATATTACGTTGTTTTTTTTTTCTTTCATGTACTAAATGATCTGTTTGAGCTGCACGCAGAACAATACTTTTCACTGTACCTCGGTAAACATGACAATGAACAAATCCAAATCCAAATCAAATTAGACATGCTGCAACCTTAAAATAAATATCCATTGTGATGTTTCTTATGCAATTGCAGTATACAATTGGGCTGGCGCACACCCTGTCGCAATACGCTCTCGACCAGAATGAAGTACTGCAAGTGGATTTTGATGTGGTGGGCAACTGTCCTCCAACTGTAAGACAAATATATTTTGTTTAGATAAGTGCAGTGTTCTGCGCATAGCAGGACCAATGGCAAATATATCAATACCCTGTAAATTATACAACCTAAATCTATCAAGAAGGAAAGAGAACTTAGTATTATTATTGCATGTAATTCTCTTAAGATGCATGACCAGGCTAGGAATTATGTGATATGAGCGTGGGAGTGGCTGCATTTTCAGGAGCTCTGGCACTACTCAGCTTTCAGTCTTTGTTTTTATCCTTGTGCACATTGTTTTTAATGTCTTTTCTCAGTTTACGGGGGTGCTTTTGCCACCCTGTTGAGCCAGGGGAGGCCCAAATTGGACCTCACATCAGATGGGTCGTGAATCTTTTGTTTTTAATGTCTATTAATTGGGATTTTCAATTTTTTCACTATAAAATTCACATCAAACAAGGAAGAGCACAAAAGTAATCACAGGTGTCACAGGTGTCACAGGTGTCAAGGTGCAGCACAGAGCAATTATCATTACATAATTAGGAACAAGTAAGACCAGCTGACTCAGGGACAAAATCCCCAACAAGTCCCTTCCACCAGTGAAAGACCTATCTGCATCCAAATAGGATCCAGGCAGCATTTTAGACCTACATCACACCCATAGCTGCAAAACAAAATGAAAGGAAATGAAAACAATAACCAAGAACCCCAACGCCAAGGAGAAATCGACTAACTTTTACAGCTCTTCTCCAGATCCAGACCGGAACAGCAAGTCAACTTAATCCTTCGAGATGGCAAAATGGCAAAAGCAAAGACAAAGAGGGGACAACCAAACCCCAATACTCAGCCTACGGTCTCCTATAGAAGAAGTAAAGAGAGAGCAAGAACAAGAGCCAAGAGCAAGAATCCAAACTTTAATAATTCTATCTCCCAGCCCTAGGTCAAAGGCAAAACAGTTCATCGGACCACGAGCACCAGTACCACCCTCAATAGAACAATAGGATATTGTGGGACCAAGAACCAAAAGGAATAAGGATTGGTCCCAATTGTAAAACAGGGGGAGAGATCCACTCCAGGATGGTAGGGCCGACAGAGTAACCCTCCAGTTTGAGCAGTGCTCTGGGAGGGAGGGCCAACCCACCTCCGCCCGGAACCCCCCACAACCAGCACCACTCGAAAGATGAAATTTTTAGGCCACCCAAAAGCCAGTATAGATTCATATCTGAGTGTCCACGACACTATGGCTCACCATCTGACACCACCACAACCAAGCATCAATACTAAGAGAGAAGCAGAAACAACGGCCCCAAAACTTCGCAAACTCAGAAGAAGAGTGATGAAGGAGAACAAGAAATGTCAGAACTAACCTCTCAGATTAAAAAAAACACTCCTGAAGATATTATGGCAAGACGAGATCCGGCCAACCAACTCCCAAGTAGGTCCCTTCCATCTCCCAAGACAAAAAGAATAAAGATAATTACTGGACACAACCTTCGGTCACTTCACTAATCTTCACCTTTTCGGATGTGGATTTACCCATATCAGACTGCCCCCTGGCACCCCCAAGGGAGGGAACCTCCGTCCAGGTTACTGACCGTGATGCCAAACCTGGCCTAGTTCAGTACCACCACAAAGAAAAAAGATCGAAGAACGGGCTCCAAGGACTCCCGTGACACTCCAGTCCTCGCACCCCCCCCCTCCCCCGAAGCTAAACCACTTCAGTCCATATAAGGATATGAAACCTCTCCTTCCCCCCGAACCATCCAATATCGATACCAACAAGCGGACAACCAACCCATGTCCCAACAGAGGCAGAGAAGAGAAAAAAGAACCCTTCTTGGGAAGGACCACCCCACTAGACACCCCACCTACCACCAATCTGGATCTGGAGAAGAGCTGTAAAAGTTAGTCGATTTCTCCTTGGCGTTGGGGTTCTTGGTTATTGTTTTCATTTCCTTTCATTTTGTTTTGCAGCTATGGGTGTGATGTAGGTCTAAAATGCTGCCTGGATCCTATTTGGATGCAGATAGGTCTTTTGCTGGTGGAAGGGACTTGTTGGGGATTTTGTCCCTGAGTCATCTGGTCTTACTTGTTCCTAATTATGTAATGATTATTGCTCTGTGCTGCACCATGACACCTGTGACTATTCCATGCTCTTCCCTGTTTGATGTGAATTTTTTAGTAAAAAAATTGAAAATCCCAATTAATAGACATGAAAAACAAAAGATTCACGACCCATCCTGTGAAGCGGCAGCCAAAGCAAGTTGCATATTAGGACACAATGTCCGGACAATGCAATATGAAACAAAACACATTGTATTCTGGTATATGGCTTTGGTTGGGTCTCACATGGAACATTGAGAACTGAATTTATAATGGAATAGCAAGTAGGTGGAATTAGATATAAATGAGTTATTGTCAAATTGAATGGAACAACAGGCTTAAAGGGTTTAGTCACCTACTCCTGTTCATATGACCTGTTTTCAAGCGTATAATTGTCAGTATGCTTTCAGGGCACACCAGAGCTGGGAGGCATGAGGCGTGATCGAAATTGGGCCTTGGGCCTAGTTGCAATAATCATGCCAAGCTGCCAATATCCATATAATTGAATCACCCGGTTTCCCTGGATTTCTGTGGCTATTGTCATGTGATAGTATACGGTCACACGCAGTACCTTACGGACAGAGACTAAAAACAGACTTTTAGATTTGGCAAAAACATTGCAGTTAACATTACCTGACAAAATGCGAAAAGATGAGGTAATTATGGTGGTAGCTGAGCATTTAAAATTGCCTGAGATACAGTCTGACTCATTAGAAATGGCAAAGATCCAGTTGCAGATTAAGCAACTTGAACATGAAAACAAATTAAAGCAGCTTGAAAATGCAATGGGAGAAAAAGAAAGAGAAAGGGAGATACAGATCAGGGAAAAAGAAAAGGAGAGAGTAGAAAGAAACAAAGAAAGAATAGCCCTAGCAGAACAAAAGGAAAGAGATAGATAGGAAAGGGAAAAGAGAGAGAGTTTGAACTTCAGAAAATGGCTATTAAACATAACAGTCAGTTAAAATTGGCACACGTAAAGGGAAACGTACAGTTGGAGGATGGTGATGAGGATAGTGAGAAAGAGCATCATAGTCAAAGGCTTGGTGGGGATCTATTTAAATATGTCCAAGCACTGCCAAGGTTTTATGAGAAGGAGGTGGAAGCTTTTTTCATTTCATTTGAGAAGGTAGCGAAACAAATGAAATGGCCACAGGACATGTGGGTATTACTGATTCAAACAAAGCTGGTAGGTAGGGCTAGTGAAGTGTTTGCATCACTACCGGAGGAGGTATCTGAGACATATGAGGAGGTGAAAAAATCTATGTTAGGTGCATATGAACGAGTGCCTGAAGCCGACAGGCAAGGGTTTAGAAATTTAAGGAAAGAATTTGGTCCAACATACATGGAGTTTGAAAGGATCAAACAGAGTAATTTTGACACGTCCACTGTCCCTGGCTCCTTCACGTGCAAGACGTGTGTCCAGTTGCAGCTCCTGTAAGACCGCTTGACGGCTCTGGAGCTGAGGATGGACTCACTTTGGAGCATCCGCGATGCTGAGGACGTCGTGGATAGCACGTTTAGCGAGTTGGTCACAACGCAGGTGAAAGTTACTGAGGGAGATAGAAAATGGGTGACCAAAAGACAGAGTAAGAATAGGAAGGCAGTGCAGGTGTCCTCTGCGGTCATCTCCCTGCAAAACAGATATACCGCTTTGGATACTGTTGAGGGAGATGGCTCACCAGGGGAAGGCAGCAGCAGTCAGGTTCATGGCACCGTGGCTGGCTCTGCTGCGCAGCTGGGCAGGAAGAAGAATGGCAGGACTATAGTGATAGGGGACTCAATTGTAAGGGGAATAGACAGGCGGTTCTGCGGATGCAATCGAGACTCCAGGATGGTATGTTGCCTCCCTAGTGCAAGGGTCAAGGATGTCTCGGAGCGGCTGCAGGACATTCTGGGGGGGGGGGGGGGGGGGTAAACAGCCAGCTGTCGTGGTGCACATAGGCACCAACGATACAGGTAAAAAACGGGACGAGGTCCTACAAGCTGAATTTAGGGAGTTAGGAGTTAAACTAAAAAGTAGGACCTCATAGGTAGTAATCTCAGGATTGCTACCAGTGCCACGAGCTAGTCAGAGTAGGAATGTCAGGATAGAGAGGATGAATGCGTGGCTCGAGAGATGGTACAAGAGGGAGGGATTCAAATTACTGGGACATTGGAACCGGTTCTGAGGGAGGTGGGACCAGTACAAACCGGACGGTCTGCACCTGGGCAGGACTGGAACCGATGTCCTGTGGGGGGGGGGGGGGTTGGTAGAGCTGTTGGGGAGAGTTTAAACTAATGTGGCAGGGGGATGGGAACCGATGCAGGAAGTTGGAAGGTAGTAAAACAGGGACAGAAACAAAAGGCAGTAAGGGTGAAAGTGTAAGGCAGAGAAGCCATAGTCAAAAACCAAAAAGGGTGACAGTACAAGGTACAGTGACTGAGGGGAGCTCAGTGAATAGGACCAGGAATACTAAAAGGAATAAAACGGGAAGTGAAAACATTAATGGTAAGCGACGCGGCAGGTTGTTACATGAAGATATGGGTTCAACGACTAGGAAAATTAGGAGAAAGGTTAAGAGGAAATATAACTGAGGAGAGGTTACTGATCGAGGTGTTAAGATTCAGAACAGAGGTAAAAAAGCCAACATAAGTGTACTTTACCTGAATGCTCGTAGTATCCAGAATAAGGTAAATGAGTTGATGGCGCAAATCATTGTGAATGACTATGATTTAGTGGCCATTACTGAAACATGGTTAAAGGATGGTCATGACTGGGAGTTAAATATCCAAGGGTATCAAACTATTCGGAAGGATAGAGTGGATGATAAGGGAGGTGGTGCAGCTCTGTTATTTAAGGATGACATCCGGGAAACAGTAAGGGATGACATTGGTGCTATGGAGGAAAAGGTTGAATCCATTTGGGTGGAAATCAGGAAAAGTAAGGCGAAAAAGTTACTGATAGGAGTAGTCTATAGGCCACCAAATAGTAACATTATGGTGGGGCAGGTAATAAACAAAGAAATAACTCATGCATGTAGAAATGGTACAGCAGATATCATGGGGGATTTTAATCTACATGTCGATTGGTTTAACCAGGTCGGTCAAGGCAGCCTTGAGGAGGAGTTTATACAATGTATCCGCGATAGTTTCCTAGAACAGTATGTAATGGAACCTACGAGGGAACAAGCGGTCCTAGATCTGGTCCTGTGTAATGAGACAGGATTGATTCAGGATCTCATAGTTAGGGATCATCTTGGAAGGAGCAATCACAATATGGTGGAATTTAAAATACAGATGGAGGGTGAGAAGGTAAAATCAAGCACTAGTGTTTTGTGCTTAAACAAAGGAGATTACAATGGGATGAGAGAAGAACTAGCTAAGGTAGACTGGGAGCAAAGACTTTATGGTGAAACAGTTGAGGAACAGTGGAGAACCTTCCAAGTGATTTTTCACAGTGCTCAGCAAAGGTTTATACCAACAAAAAGGAAGGACGGTAAAAAGAGGGAAAATCGACCGTGGATATCTAAGGAAATAAGGGAGAGTATCAAATTGAAGGAAAAAACATACAAAGTAGCAAAGATCAGTGGGAGACTAGAGGACTGGGAAATCTTTAGGGGGCAACAGAAAGCTACTAAAAAAGCTACAAAGAAGAGTAAAATAGATTATGAGAGTAAACTTGCTCAGAATATAAAAACAGATAGTAAAAGTTTCTACAAATATATAAAACAAAAAAGAGTGGCTAAGGTAAATATTGGACCTTTAGAGGATGAGAAGGGAGATTTAATAATGGGAGATGAGGAAATGGTTGAGGAACTGAACAGGTTTTTTGGGTCGGTCTTCACAGTGGAAGACACAAATAACATGCCAGTGACTGATAGAGATGAGGCTATGACAGGTGAGGACCTTGAGAGGATTGTTATCACCAAGGAGGTAGTGATGGGCAAGCTAATGGGGATAAAGGTAGACAAGTCTCCTGGACCTGATGGAATGCATCCCAGAGTGCTAAAAGAGATGGCTAGGGAAATTGCAAATGCACTAGTGATAATTTACCAAAATTCACTAGACACTGGAGTGGTCCCGACGGATTGGAAATTAGCAAACGTGACACCACGGTTTTAAAAAGGAGGCAGGCAGAAAGCGGGTAATTATAGGCCAGTGAGCTTAACTTCGGTAGTAGGGAAGATGCTGGAATCTATCATCAAGGAAGAAATAGCGAGGCATCTGGATGGAAATTGTCCCATTGGGCAGGCGCAGCATGGGTTCATAAAGGGCAGGTCGTGCCTAACTAATTTAGTGGAATTTTTTGTGGACATTAACAGTGCGGTAGATAATGGGGAGTCAATGGATGTGGTATATCTGGATTTCCAGAAAGCCTTTGACAAGGTGCCACACAAAAGGTTGCTGCATAAGATAAAGATGCATGGCATTAAGGGGAAAGTAGCAGCATTGATAGAGGATTGGTTAATTAATAGAAAGCAAAGAGTGGGGATTAATGGGTGTTTCTCTGGTTGGCAATCAGTAGCTAGTGGTGTCCCTCAGGGATCAGTGTTGGGCCCACAACTGTTCACAATTTACATAGATGATTTGGAGTTGGGGACCAAGGGCAATGTGTCCAAGTCTGCAGGCGACACTAAGGTAAGTGGTAAAGCAAAAAGTGCAGAGGATACTGGAAGTCTGCAGAGGGATTTGGATAGGCTAAGTGAATGGGCTAGGGTCTGGCAGATGGAATACAATGTTGACAAATGTGAGGTTATCCATTTTGGTAGGAATAACAGCAAAAGGGATTATTATTTAAATGATAAAATATTAAAACATGCTGCTGTGCAGAGAGACCTGGGTGTGCTAGTGCATGAGTCACAAAAAGTTGGTTTACAGGTGCAACAGGTGATTAAGAAGGCAAATGGAATTTAGTCTTTCATTGCTAGAGGGATGGAGTTTAAGACTAGCGAGGTTATGCTGCATTTGTATAAGGTGTTAGTGAGGCCACACCTGGAGTATTGTGTTCGGTTTTGGTCTCCTTACTTGAGAAAGGACGTACTGGCACTGGAGGGTGTGCAGAGGAGATTCACTAGGTTAATCCCAGAGCTGAAGGGATTGGATTACAAGGAGAGGTTGAGTAGACTGGGACTGTACTCACTGGAGCTCAGAAGGATGAAGGATCTTATTGAAACATATAAAATTATGAAAGCGATAGGATAGATGCCGGCAGGTTGTTTCCACTGGCGGGTGAAAGCAGAACTAGGGGGCATAGCCTCAAAATAAGGGGAAGTAGATTTAGGACTGAGTTTAGGAGGAACTTCTTCAGCCAAAGGGTTGTGAATTTATGGAATTCCTTGCCCAGTGAAGCAGTAGAGGCTCCTTCATTAAATGTTTTTAAGATAAAGATAGATAGTTTTTTGAAGAATAAAGCTATTAAGGGTTATGGTGTTCGGGCCGGAAAGTGGAGCTGAGTCCACAAAAGATCAGCCATGATCTCATTGAATGGTGGAGCAGGCTCGAGGGGTCAGGTGGCCTACTCCTGCTCCTAGTTCTTATGTTCTTATTTTCTTATAAGGGCTTTGAAATTAGACCAAACGTATGAAGCTCTCAGAGAAATTATACTTTTGGAGGAGTTTAAAAATTCAATTCCTGATGTAATGAGAACTCATATGGAAGAACAGAGGGTTAAAACTGCGAGATTAGCAGCAGAAATGGCAGATGATTATGAATTGCTTCATAAATCAAAGCTTGGTTTCCAACATCAGTTTCATCCTGTGAGGGATAGAAACTGGGGACATGAGAAATACTCAAGTGGTAAAGGTATAGGTGATCTGATGGGAGATAATAAGGAGAGTGTACCTCAGGTTAAAAAAGAAATCCAGGAGAGTGAGACGAGTAGTGTCCCATTATATAAAGTATGGTTGGAAAGTCCAGTGAAGAGTGGTGAAGTGGTAGTAGGAGTATTAGAGAAACTATCTTGTCCAGGAATACAGTTTATCTTGGGTAATGATATAGCTGGATCGCAGGTGGGAGTGATGCCTACTGTGGTTGATAAGCCAGTGGAAAATCAGACAACTGAAGTGTTGAAGGACGAATATCCTGGGATTTCTCCGGATTGTGTAGTAACAAGGTCGCAAAGTCACAAGAGACAAGAGGAGAAATAAAAGAGTGAAGATGAAGTTGAAGTGCAATTATCAGAAACAATTTTTATCGGATGGTTAAAAAAAGAACAAGAACAGGTGGAGGATGAGATGGATATTTTTAGTTCAGGAAAATTGACGGAGTTACAACAGAAAGATGAAGAAATAAACCGGATGTATCAGAAAGCGTACACAGAAGAGAAATCTGCGTGTATACCAGAGTGTTATTACCGTAAAAGTGATGTCTTGATGAGAAAATGGAGACCTTTACATATGGAGGCGGATGAAAAGTGGGCAGAGGTTCATCAAGCAGTATTGCCGGTGGGGTATAGAAAAGGAGGTGTTGGAGTTGCACATGAGGTACCAGTGAGAGGTCATTTGGGAATAAGGAAAACTCAAGCTAATATCCAGAAACATTTTTATTGGCCTGGACTACATAAAGATGTAGTTAAATTTTGTCAATCATGTCACACGTGTCAAGTGATAGGGAAACCTCAAACAGTGATAAAACCAATGCGCTTAATACTCATTCCAGCATTTCAGGAACCGTTTATAAGGGTCCTAATTGATTGCGTAGGACCACTTCCTAAAACAAAAAGTGGGAATCAATATCTTTTGACTATAATGGATGTGTCTACTAGGTTTCCAGAGGCCATTCCAGTACGTAATATTACAGCTAAAAGGATTGTGGAGGAGTTACTTAAATTCTTTACTAGACATAGACTACCCACAGAAAGACAATCGGATCAAGGATCAAATTTTACCTCATGGTTATTCAAAGAAGTTATGGATAGCTTTGGAATAAAACAATTTAAATCAACTGCATACCATCCAGAATCGCAGGGAGCATTAGAAAGGTGGCATCAGACATTAAAGACAATGTTGAGGGCTTATTGTCACGATTATCCAGACGATTGGGATAAAGGAATTCCATTCGTACTGTTTGCAATTAGTGATGTACCTAATGAGTCAACCAAATTTAGTCCTTTTGAACTAGGTTTTGGTCATGTGGTAAGACGACCACTTAAATTGATTAAGGAAAAATTGGTGAGTGAGGAATCGGAAATTACATTATTGGATTACATGTCAAATTTTAGGGAATGATTAAATAGAGCAGGTGAATTGGCTGGACAACATTTGAAAGTTGCACAAAATGTGCTGAAAAGGGTAGCGGACTAGCTACTAGCTCATGTTGCAGCTGTATAGAACCTTAGTTAGGCCACACTTGGAGTATAGTGTTCAATTCTGGTCGCCACACTACCAGAAGGATGTGGAGGCTTTAGAGAGGGTGCAGAAGAGATTTACCAGAATGTTGCCTGGTATGGAGGGCATAAGCTATGAGGAGCGATTGAATAAACTCGGTTTGTTCTCACTGGAACGAAGGAGGTTGAGGGGCGACCTGATAGAGGTATACAAAATTATGAGGGGCATAGACAGAGTGGATAGTCAGAGGCTTTTCCCCAGGGTAGAGGGGTCAATTACTAGGGGGCATAGGTTTAAGGTGAGAGGGGCAAAGTTTAGAGTAGATGTACGAGGCAAGTTTTTTACGCAGAGGGTAGTGGGTGCCTGGAACTCACTACCGGAGGAGGTAGTGGAGGCAGGGACGATAGGGACATTTAAGGGGCATCTTGACAAATATATGAATAGGATGGGAATAGAAGGATACGGACCCAGGAAGTGTAGAAGATTGTAGTTTAGTCGGGCAGTATGGTCGGCACGGGCTTGGAGGGCCGAAGGGCCTGTTCCTGTGCTGTACATTTCTTTGTTCTTTGTTTGTTCTTTGAAATCCAAAGTTCATAGTTTTGCCAGTGGAGATAAAGTTTTAGTGTTAGAACATAGAACATAGAACGATACAGCGCAGTACAGGCCTTTCGGCGCTCCGGCCCACGATGTTGCACCGAAACAAAAGCCATCTAACCTACACTATGCCACGATGTTGTTACCAGTGGTAGGTGAACATTTAAAAGCAAGGTTTTGTGGACCTTATCAGATTGAAAGGAAATTAAGTGAGGTGAATTATGTGGCAAAAACACCAGATAGAAGGAAAACTCACTGGGTGTGTCATGTGAATATGCTTGAAAGGTACTTTGAAAGGGAAGGAGAGGCAAAGGAGGAGATTGTAATGATTCTAACTCAAAGTGACGAACCAAATCCAGATGACTGTGAATTTGATATACCTCAAATTAAATTGGAAAATGAGGATGTTCTTAAAAATTGGGATAAAGTTTTGAGTTACCTTCCAGAGGGAGGACCTGAAAGAGTTATTGATATCACGTGGGCAAGTTTGTGGAGATAAATTGGGAAGTACTAAAATGGCTATACAAGATATATATAAGTGGGAAAGGCTGTTCCAATCAAACAATATCCATATAGACTTAACCCTTTAAAATTGGCAAAGGGTAACAAAGAGATTGAGAGTATGCTTAAAAATGGCATAATTGAAGTGGGTTGCAGCCAATGGAGCTCACCCATAGTGATGGTACCTAAACCAGATGGTACCCAACGGTTGTGTGTGGACTATAGAAAGGTTAATGCAGTTACAAGAACGGACTCTTATCCTATCCCATGTTTGGAGGATAGCATTGAGAAAGTGGGACAATCAGCTTTTGTTTCCAAATTGGATTTACTTAAATGTTACTGGCAGGTACCTTTATCCGAAAGGGCGAAGGAGATTTCAGCTTTTGTAACTCCAGATGGTATATACCAATTCAAAGTTATGCCATTTGGCATGAAAAACGCCCCAGCCACATTTCAACGGTTAACGAACAAAATTGTTTCAGGATTACCCAATTGTGCGGTATACATCGACAATCTGGTAATTTTCAGCCAGACATGGAAAGAACATTTAAACATCTGATGGAGTTATTCGATCGACTTCAGGAGGCGTGTTTGGTGATAAATCTAGCCAAAAGTGAATTTGGAAAAGCCCAAGTCACTTTCCTTGGCCATATAATCGGACAGGGTTGGATGGTCACACGGGATGGCAAACCAACAGTTATTGAGGAGTTGTCAATACCCTCAAGACGAAGGGAAATAATGTGATTTCTTGGCATGAGTGGATTTGATCAAACATTTGTGCAAAAGGTTTGTAGCATGATTACTCCACTGAAGGACTTGCTGAAGAAACATCAAAGATTTCAGTGGTCAGCAGACTTTCAACATGCATTTGACTGCCTGAAAGCTGTGATAACCAATGCTCTTGTGTTGGCGAATTACAAGGGACTCTGTGATCAGATTGAACTAAAGTATCTGACTTTAAAGAGACATGCCGAGGCGTAGAGAAATGGATGGATCATGCAGCGACCTTCTTGTTCAGAGACTGTCAATCAAGAAGGATTTCAGTTGGAGGAAAAAGAACAGAAAAAAATGGACTATATTATTATACCTGTTTGCGTGTTTTTTGGAAACAAAAATGTATATTTACTGTATGCGTTTCTTAAAGGATAGTGAAAAGGTGAAAAATGAAACCATCTTGAAGTTGATGGCTTTTTTTTTCCTGGGGGGAGGTGTCAAGTGAGACTACCTTTAAGAAATGGGTGTTTATCAGTGATGTCAGAGTGTGGGTGGGGCTGGGCTGTCTGTCAGCTTTTTACTTTTGTTTTAGGCTGTTTGCTGCATGGTGTATTTTAGTTTCATTTTCAGGGCTGGATAGCTGCAGTCACAGCCATAAGGTGTATGAGTCTCTCTCTCTATAAGCTAAAGATTGTAAATCGATCCTTTGGTGATTTAAAACTAATAACTGCTCTCAGTAGTGACTTTAACCTGATGTGCTTCTGTTTAAAGAATTTTGTAAAGTCTTCTGGATGTTAAAAGGACAGCTTAAGGATTACTTAGTGTTGTATTCTTTGGAGGTTGTATTTGAATTAATGGTTGCTAAGATGTTCACTGGTTGTTTTAAAAAGGTGAACTTGAGTTAATAGAAAAAACATTGTTTTGCTTTAAAAAATACTTTTCCATTTCTGCTGTACCACACCTGTAGAGTTGGCTGTGTGTTCCCCACACCACAATCTATTAAAAGTTGTGGGTCAGGTGAACTCCATGATACACTTTGGGATTCTCTCAACCCTGGCCCATAAGACTATGACTCATCTTTCATTCTCACTCCACAGTATAAATATTTCCCACTTTCTCTGTCTGTAAGCTTTGGCAAAGAGTAATTGGACTCAAAACGTTAGCTCTTTTCTCTCCCTACATATGCTGCCAGACCTGCTGAGATTTTCCAGCATTTTCTCTTTCGATTCAGATTCCAGCATCCGCAGAAATTTGCTTTTATCCACTATCTTCCTGGCCCTACACTCATCCCTGGAGCAACTCAACAACAAGGATTCCTACGTCAGACTCCTATTCATTGACTACAGCTCCGTCTTCAACACCGTAATCCCAGCCAAGCTCATATCCAAACTCCAAAACCTAGGACTTTGCTTCTCCCTCTCTAACTGGATTCTCGACTTCCTGATGCACAAACCACAATCAGTAAGGAATAACCACGACACCTCCTCCACTATAGTCCTCAACACCAGGGCCCCGCAAGGTTGTGTGCTTAGCCCCCTACTATACACATTATAGACACATGACCATGTGGCATAATTCAGTTCCAACTTCATCTACAAGTTTGCTAATGACACGACTGCAGTGGGTCGGATCACAAACAATGAGTCAGAGTACAGTAGGGAGATAGAGAACCTAGTGGCATGGTCTAACAACAACAATCTCTCCCTCAATGTCAGAAAAACTAAGGAGCTGGTCATTGACTTCAGGAAGCAAAGTGTTGTACACACCCTTGTCTGCACCAATGGTGCCATGGTGGAGATGGTTGACAGCTTCAAATTCCTAAATGTAAATATCACCAACACTCCGCCCTGGTCCACCCATGTCGACACTACAACCAAGAAAGCACAACAGTGCCTGTCCTTCCTCATCAAATTAAGGAGGTTCAGATGTCCGTATTGACTCTTATCAATTTTTATAGATGCACCATAGAAAGCATCCTATCTGGCTGCATCACAGCTTGATCTGGCAACTGCTTGGCCCAAGACCGTAGGAAACTATAGAGAGTCATGTACATAACCCAGTCCATTGTGCAAACCCGCCCACCATCCATTGACTCTGTCTACACCTCCCACTGCCTTGGGAAAGTGTTATTAAATACCCCTCATACCCAGGCTATTCTCTCTTCCAACCTCGTCCATTGGGCAGAAGATATAAAAGTATGAGAATACGCACAGATACAAAATCAGCTTCTTCCCCACTGTTACCAGACTCCTGAATGGCCCTCTCATAAATGGAACTGATCTCTCTCTGCATCTTCTCTCCAGTTGTAACACTATATTCCATATGCTTCACCTGATGTCTATGTATTTCCATTGTGTATTTGTCATATGTCCTACGTGTTTCATGTATGGAGCGATCTGCCTGGACTGCACGCAGAACAATATTTTTCACTGTACCTCGGCACACATGACAATAAATCTAAATTTGTCTGTGTGAACTTTGCACATTCTCCCTGTGTCTTTTTAAAAATAAATTCAGAGTACCCAATTCATTTTTCCAATTAAGGGGCAATTTAGCGCGCCCAATCCACCTACCTGTGCATCTTTTAGGTTGTGGGGGCAAAACCCACGTAAACACGGGGAAAATGTGCAAACTCCACAGACAGTGACCCAGAGCTGGGATAGAACCTGGGACCTCGGCGCCATGAGGCAGCAGTGCTAGCCACTGCGCCACCATGCTGCCCCTATCCTCCCAGTGTCTGCATGGGTTTGCTCCAGGAGCCTCTGTTTTCCTCCCAGAGTACAAAGATATGCAGGTTAGGTGGATTGGCCATTCTAAATTGCCCCTTAGTGTCCAAAGATGTGCATGTTAGATGGGATTACACGGAGATGGCAGGGAAGGGAGGGGACCCTAGATAGGGTGTTCTTTCAGAGTAGGGATTCTACGAAAAGACATAATTTATAAGCATGTTAACCCACTCGAAAACCCCATGCTGAATTCATATATTATAGCAGCCTCTCCACAGAATTATCATCTTTACAGGACCCAATCCAAAGTTACTTGCAGCTCACTTCTCACTGTTTTGCTGACTCACAATTTCCAGTGACCATCAAAGTTCCTTTGCCTCTATCTTACCAGAAATCCCAACCAATCTGCAGCAGTAAAGTTCACCCCAGTGACTCCTTCTGCTTGCCATGCCAGAACAAACCATCCAGTGTCCTTAAATGTCCACAGGTTCATTTTCTTCAACCAGAAAATGTTTCCCACCCACATACCGTCTGGTAGCTAACAGCAAAACAGTCTTTTTTTCCTCTGCTGACTGCAGCAGCTGCATCATTGTCTCTCTCTTTCTTTGCAACACACTCTCACACTCGGTCTCTCTCGCACATTCTGTCTCAGAGACCTTGGACAGAAAGTATATCCAAAACCAGGACAGTTGCTTCTACTTTTGCATTCAGGTGTGAAAATTAACATTCGGGTTTCAACAGAACTTGATCTGGGCCCTTTGCCCCCATGCTAACTAAGTCACAGCAGCGTATCACCAGACACAATTATCAGGAAGGCATTGATCATTGAATTATGCAGAAATATTTACAATTAAAGCCAAATTATTCCAATTAACCCTAAGTTCCAAATGTACATTAGCCGATTATGCTTAGACATATACTGGCTGCAAAAAAAGAGCATAGGGGGAGATATACGTTGCAATGTCATGCTCATGTTCCTTTTCTTGAGATTATCTTACAATAAGTAAGGAAATAATATGTGTTACAACATTTACCTTTTTGTGGGTACAGAGTGTCACACAATACAAACATTCTCAATTCCATTGAATATGGGAAAGCATAATTTTTCAGTCAGGATATTTAAGTCAACGGGAAAGCTGCCACATCACGTGCCAGCTCTTTCTCCCTCCCAGTAGTACCCCAGCTCCTAAGAGTATGAATATTGAAATGTTAGCAATTATTTTTTTTTCCAAATAAGGGGCAATTTAGCATGACCAATCCACCTATTCTGCACATCTTTGGGCCGGGATCGAACCCGGGTCCTCGGCGCCGTGCAGCAGCAGCGCTAACCACTGTGCCACCGTGCCACCCTGTGAAATGTTGGCAAATTGATTGATTAGTGGAAAATCCATTATAAACTATGTACCGGCAATCATAAAAAATAATGTAGTGACATCAGTTGTACATTAATATATTCAGAAAATGTTGCAATAATAACATTACATTGGGAACTATAGATGAAATATTGATATTCAGTAACACACTAAGGTGAATGATTAAGATTTTAACAGTTTCTCTGGATTTAGATTCTACAGCATATTAACAGGGTGACAGATAAAAAGATTTTTTTTAACATACCCAGTATGTTGCAAAATAATTTGCCTCTTAAATCAGATGAAATACTTTTAGAACTCCTACAGTGCAGAAGGATAGCATTCAGCTCATCACGTCTGCAACAACCCTCTGAAAGAGCACCCTACCTAGGTCCACTCCCTGTAGCCCCACCTAACCTGCACACTTTGGGACACTAAGGGGTGATTTTGCATGGCCAATCCACTTAACCTGAACATCTTTGGACTTTGGGAGGAAACCGCAGCACACAGAGGAAACCCACGCAATATGGGGAAAACATGCAAAATCGACACAAATAGTCAGCCAAGGCTAGAATCGAACCCAGGTCCCTGGCACTGTGAGGCAGCAGTGCTAACCACTGTGCCATCATGCCACCCATTTAGGGAACATATATGCCGAAAAACTAAATTAGAATATATATATTCTTCTAAAACACTAAGTATAAGCCTGGTCATTTTATAGATCTATATAAAAATGTTGATCCTGTAATCTGAATTTCTATTTCCTTCGGTCCATTGATTTTTAACTTCCTAATACGAGATTGGGAGTTTATTTTTAATTATGTCTGATCATCAAGAATTTTTTTTTATAATCAGTCATTCATTTATTTTGGAATTATGAGTCTAATGGCAGTGGTTTGTTGGATACATCAGTTTTCAATCTTATTATTTTGAATCTACAAACAAATAAGATGACTAAGATAAACAACAAAATCATGATTAGTCATGTAACTGCTATTCTCTGCGTCTACTTTGCTGCCTGCATCTATTATGAGGGATTTACAATCTGGAGCGATCAGTCACTGAAGTAAATGCTGAGGTACATACCTAGAAACCTACACTGCAAGAGTTTGAAGACTTATGTTGTGGGGGCAACAATCGAGCCTTGTAATGTACTAACACTGATACATTGGCTGTTGGAGTGGCCTGATAATGTCACCACTACACCAGCATATAGGTTCAAAAGGACCAGCCCTCTCTTCTTATAAAATTATTCTGCAAAATTATTCAAGAAAAAATATTCTACCAGTCTCATTGGAAACTAATCTTTCTCTGATTTGTCTTTCTTCTGTGTAACTACTTCAAATGTACCTTTCTCTACTGTGTTGACAGTCAATTGTTTGTTGCAAAAGTAGTAAAATAATTCAGCAAAGTTCATAAAGGGGAACCAAATTCCACTAATTTTCTTATTCTTCTTGGCATGCAGTTATATAAATAAAATTTGATGAGTACAAACCATTCTCAATAAAAGTTGAAGTATTACACAACTTCTTGATTTTTCCTCCACAAGATAAGCATTGCCTTAATTCTTGATACTGTCTGGAGAAACCCCATCCACTCATGTTATAATACACCTCATCAGTGTCAGCAGCTCACTCTGGAATCTCTCTTGCATAATGAAAATATTTTTCTTAAAGTACTTTACCCAACCACTTTCATCCCATCTCTCCTTCTCCTGAAGGACAATGATTCATTTTTGGTACACATTTCCACTGGTGCTCTCCAGATCTTAGCCTCAGTAATATTGAGTTTATTTGGTCATGGTGGGAGATGGGAATCCAAATGAAATGCAATCCACTACACGCATATTAGTCAAGCCCCATCTCATTTATTGGTCCATTCTTCATACGATCTGGATGTGGTAGGATCTACAGGTACTATTTTTCTGACTTGGCGCTCTTGTGGGTAGCCTAGTCCACCCAGAACACAAATCCAACATTCAGGTGTACTATCATCGGTAGGACCTTTCCCCCGCAGGGCACACTCCCAAGTTTCCATTGTGTCATTTTGGTGGGCACTGAGCACATGAAGCCACGAGATTAGTGGGGACTTTTGTTCAGCCTTTCATCACTGTTGGTTTCATTTGGTTTCATATCACATTGATACCGAAAAACTGCACACTTCACAACGTTTGAGAAATGAGAAATATTACTGATGACATGTCATGCTTTCTTCTTTCTAAAATAAGCTTGCTCCCAAATATTGATAAATTATATTTATTCTGAAAAGAGGTCACCATCATGGCTGGATGTTAGAAATATGTGCCTTGGTTTTTGGGGGGGGGGGGGCAGCACGGAGGCGCAGTGAGTAGCACCGCTGCCTCATGGCGCCGAGATTCCAGGTTGGATCCCAGCTCTGGGTCACTGTCCGTTTGGAGTTTGCACATTCTCCCCGTGTGTGTGGGTTTCGCCCCCACAACGCAAAAGATGTGCAGGCTAGGTGGATTGACCATGCCAAATTGCCCCCTAATTGGAAAAGATGAATTGGTTACTCTAAATTTAAAAAAAAAGAAATATGTGCCTTGCTGAAATGAACAATTATCATATCAGTGAGTCCCACAAAAATGCATAGTCGTTGGGCGTGCAGTACATCCATCTCCTTGGAAATTATTCACATTTTCCGTTTTTATTTGATGAAACTATTTGATGCCGGTGGCATTAGTGGGGCCCACCACAAACCAGGCTTGAGGAAAGTACTTTTCAGGAAACAAAAAACACCCTCTTGTGGCCAAGCGTTTTTTTTGTTCGGGACTTCTTGCCCGGCTCCACCCGCGAGTTGGAGTAAACGGTGATCAACAGATACTTTCTCCGACGGAGTGATTGCCTTTTTAATAGAGCCAGACTTCCCCGAGTCTGCCTTTGGGAGCCGCGTTTGTACGTCAATTCCCCGCGTCACCCTCAAACTCTTGTTCACATGAAGCTGCTGTCCACGGTGCTGAAACTGCCAGCTGCAGACAACCTCTTCCCCCCGCCCGCCCAGCACCAGAGAGAAGCACCGCGGACCAAGGCGATTCCACTGGACCAGAGGCAGAACACAATCGAGACGGCACAATTTATCTTGTGTCTCCTTCAAGCCCGGCTGTTCGTTACCTTAGCAACATGACTCAAGAAAAAGCCAACGAGAAAGCATCTTAGGTGACGATTATCCGCATCCATAACACACACACACACAAAAAAGAGAGAACAGGGGCAAAGCACGAACTGGTTCTGAGACCCTTGTCCTGTTTGAAAGCCTTTCAAATCTTCAAGAATGGGGGACAAAATGATACCGGCCCAAGAGGCTGCCAAGATCTATCACACCAATTATATGAGGAATTCCAGAGCAATAGGTGTCCTCTGGGCTATTTTCACTATTTGTTTTGCTATTATAACTGTGGTCATTTTTATCCAGCCTTATTGGATTGGGGACAGCATTAACACGCCCCAGGCTGGCTATTTCGGACTGTTTCATTATTGTATCGGGAACGGACTGACCAGAGAGTTGATCTGCAAAGGAAGTGCCCTGGATTTCGGCTCCATCCCCTCGGGAGCCTTCAAAACTGCCATGTTCTTCGTTGGCATCTCCATGCTTCTGATCATTGGCTGCCTTGTTTGCTTCAGTCTCTTTTTCTTTTGCAACTCCGCCACGGTCTATAAAGTCTGCGCCTGGATGCAACTTGCGTCAGGTAAGTTCCAGCACTGCCAACCCACCTCCCCATCCGGGCTGCAGTTCACTTAAACCGAAATGTATATTTGCACGCGGGGTAATTAACCTCCCTTCTTAAAAAGCAGACCTGTGTTTTTCCCCCGTTCCAGTTTTTCTAAGATCGTCCCTTCGGTTGGGGGGGGGGGGGGGGGGGGTCCCCTCCGCCGCTATTTCCTGGCCATTTCAGAAGGTGCCCTGTCCAAACGATTAACTCATCTATTACCGCTTTGGTTCCAAATTGTAAAAAAAAAAATTCACAGCAACTTTTCATCCTTAACAGTAAATATACGTGTATTGAAAGTTTGGGTTGTTTCAAGTGTTGTAAGATCTATATGATAGTAAGTTGCCTTGGCAGTAGTGTGTTGACATGTTTTGAAAACGTCACCCATATCTCCTAGATCAGGTTACAGGTTTAAAGTCACTAGCTACGTGTCATTTTTCCTTTAGTGAATCAGCTAATTCTGTTAAACTGTCAGATTGACATGGCCTGGGCAGCTGGATTTCTCTGATATACCATTAGATAATCCTTTAAATACCAGTATTTCTCTTAAGATCATTACTTCTGTGCCTAATGCTGTTACTGATTTTTTCATTAAATGCTCATTCCAATAAAATTGGTATCTACCAACTTGTTTGACTTTCTAATGACCTTTGAAACTCCACACAACTAATGGGCTAATGTAAATCTGCACTGGGTAGTTAATTGTATATTGTCTCAATGTTACGAACTCTCATGTCTGGGGATCAATTTTCTTTTTGAAAAAGTATTCAGAATATAGTGTGAACGATTGTACTCGTGTTTGTGATCACAAGTTAAGCCTCAGTGGCTTTGCTCCATTCAAAGAAGTCCTATATCAAATTTAAATCCTGACCTCCTGGTAAATTACAAAAATACTCATTATTGGACTTATTCTACAAAATTTCTACACTCATTGATAAAAGCATAGTTGTATCAGAATTAATTAAACACAGTATATGCAATCCTATTGTAGCTTTTGAATTCTCTGAAACATTGTCAGAAAAAAAATCAGAGCATGGCAACTTAGGGACCATTTACCCCAGTAGTAACTCCTCTACTTCTGTACATTTACACATGCTGTGTGCATGTAAATAAGACATTTAGCTTTGGGTAAAATAAATTAGATTAAAGCTGCAGAAATTCATGCATGGAGAACTAGGAAAAGAATCAAATGAACTGCAGTGATATCTGACTTATACAAAATAATAATTCAAGTTTGGATAAATGGAAGGAAACATACTTTTGTCTTAAAGTATCAATGCTCGTACAAAAATGCATTGTGAATTTGTACTGCTCCATTCTGCAATTTTGACTCTGCAATTATAGAGAGGTTAGGCATAGCAGACACTAGAGGATAAATCCTGAGACACACGATATCACTGGTGGGATGACATTGCATGTGCGATCTATCTGATTTCCCAATCAGAGCAATTAATGAAGCGGTATTGCCAGAACAAGGGGCCTCATTTATCACAATGAAGTTTGCAGCCTAAGTTTTTATGATATTGAGCAACATTCTGCCCACAAATTAAGCAAATGTATGAGTGTCCTCAAGCATTCCTCTTAAAAAATGATGTTTGCAGGATTTTTCTGCTTTAGTTTCCCTTTGCTACAATTTTCACAAGGCATTAACTGAAGTTGCTGGGAAGAAATCCATCTTAGCACTAATGTTCAGTCACCCCCCCCCCCCCCCCCCCCATGCTTTTGCATTATCTTTCTTCCTTATTCTTTCATGATGATGGCTTTAACACTGACTCTTTGAAAGGTGTGTGAATAGGTATTCCTGGGTTCTGAACATGTAACCATAATTGAGATCAGAATGGTAACTCATGAGGAACCAACAAACACAGAGGCAATGACCCGGAGGTATTTTGACTAGATCTATCATTAACATGGGGCTTGTATTTGGAAATATCAAAAGAGCTGCATCTTCACTGCCTCTGCTTTTCAAAAAAGGTGGCCCAAAGTTGTGTGATCTGCTGCACGATGATCTGTGCAACAACATCAATATTAAGAATGATTTTTCCAAAGAATTGAACAACTCTTTCATGCTACTAAGTCAACCCAAAGGTATCTGCCATACATGGCAGCCTGCAGTGTACAGCTCTTAGGCAAATGACAGCTGTTGTTTACAAGCAACAGCTAACCCCATGGAAAAGGAAGCTTTGATTCTTCAGGAGTCAAAACCTCCACTGGATAGCAGGGTCCCCAAAGCATTGCCAACAGGGTTCTTCATATAAACACCATGAACTTAATGTAGAGATCTTGCATTCAGTCCATAGTTGGTATCTGACCATGTCGTCATGGATGTCAGCGGCCATTAACTAGGAGGCAGCCATGATGACCATGTAATAGTCAACATTGCTCATATTTTCTGAAGAGGAAGTACCATTGAGTCGGTGCCTCAAATGAGGAACTAGGCCACCCTCTGCATCTTTGGCTGTGGACCCAGACAATGGAGTAACATCTTATTATGGTTACCTCAGCATCTGTTTCTTTTCTGTTCATTAGCCACCCCGTGCAACACTAGCAAAATCATGCCCCAGAGCTTAGGCTCAAACAAACAGCATTGCAAAAATCTAATGGTGCATTCAATGTTTAACATGGTATCTCAGGAAGGCGATCAAAATTTGAGAATTTAAGTGATTGCACACTTGATGAGCCCCTTGAGAATGTATGTAAAGAATCACTCACCTTCATGTTGCTCCTACAAGCACTAAAGTTGTTCCTCGATGCGGGGAGGGACTTGCAACATGCCTCCACACTTTTACAGGAGGGTGACCTCCAGCCCTAAAGTGGATTCAGCTCATTTGCAGCAAAAGCTCCAAATATTCCATCGCAAAGGTGCTGCTTCCACTATGCCATTGTAAACAATTATTAGAATCTTTTTAAATGATCAGCTGTGAGCACTGCTCTTACTAGAGTTTAGCACTGCCCAGTAAGTGTGTCACCAGTCATGTCTACCAGGCAATCTGCATCCTTTTCAAAATAGGGTGGTGGGGCTTATGTTGTAAATTTCAGCACACCCGACCTCCCAATATGTTACTATCCCATAGGCTTGTGCAGACCAAATTTTGCCAAGATCCTTGTTTCCTTTTGTCTTCCTCCTTTTTAAATACATATCTCAATCCACTTTATAAGATCATCTAGTCTCTATCTTTGAGCAAATTGATGGAGCTGCGGGTGATAAGTCTCCCCACCCAGATAGACTTTATCCTGGGATCTTAAAAGAGGCGGCTGATGAGATAGTAGATGTGTTGGTGTTAATTTTCCCAAATTCCCTCGATTCTGGAAAGGTTCCCTCAGACTGGAAAGTAGCAAAAAGGGACGGAGGCAGAAAACAGAAAACTGTAGGCTGGTTTGCTTGGCATCTTCTGTGTAGAAGGTGTTAGAATCAATCACTGAAGAGGGTATAGCTGGGCATATGGAAAAAACACAAGGTAATGGGGAAACGTCAGCTGGTTTGTGAAAGAGAAATCATTTTTAACCAATTTACTAGAGTTCTTTGAAAGAGTAACTTGCTGTGGATAAAGGGTAGTCTGTAGATGGATTTTTAGATTTCAAAAAGGCATTGTGGAAAATAAAAGCTCATGGTGTAGAGAGTAACATAGAAGATTAGCTGGCTGATAGGAAACAGAAAGTATGCATAAAGGGGTCTTTGTATGATTGGCAGGATGGGACAAATGGAGTCTCGAAGGATCTGTTCTGGGGCCTAATGTTTTACAATTTGCATCAATGACTTAGATGAGGGGGACAAAGGCATGGTAGCTAAATTTGTAGTGAAAAAAAGAAATGTAGGAAAGATATAGGAAATATAGGGGCAGAACGGTAGCACAGGGGGCAGCATGGTAGCACAGTGGTTAGTACTGTTGCTTCACAGCGCCAGGGTCCCAGGTTTGATTCCTGGCGTGGGTCACTGTCTGTGCGGAGTCTGCACTTTCTCCCTGTACGAAGTCTTACAACACCAGATTAAAGTCCAACAGGTTTGTTTCGATGTCACTAGCTTTCGGAGCGCTGCTCCTTCCTCAGGTGAATGCAGAGGTCTGTTCCAGAAACACATATATAGACAAATTCAAAGATGCCAGACAATGCTCGGAATGTGAGCATTAGCAGGTGATTAAATCTTTACAGATCCAGAGATGGGGTAACCCCAGGTTAAAGAGGTGTGAATTGTATCAAGCCAGGACAGTTGGTAGGATTTTGCAGGCCAGATGGTGGGGAATGAATGTAATGCGACATGAATCCCAGGTCCCGGTTGAGGCCGCACTCATGTGTGCGGAACTTGGCTATAAGTTTCTGCTCGGCGATTCTGCGTTGTCGCGGGTCCTGAAGGCCGCCTTGCAGAACGCTTACCCGGAGATCAGAGGCTGAATGCCCTTGACTGTTGAAGTGTTCCCCGACTGGAAGGGAACATTCCTGCCTGGTGATTGTTGCGCGATGTCCGTTCATTCGTTGTCGCAGCGTCTGCATTGTCTCGCCAATGTACCACGCTTCAGGACATCCTTTCCTGCAGCGTATGAGGTAGACAACGTTGGCCGAGTCGCACGAGTATGTACCGCGTACCTGGTGGGTGGTGTTCTCACGTGTAATAGTGGTATCCATGTCGATGATCTGGCACGTCTTGCAGAGATTGCCATGACAGGGTTGTGTGGTGTCGCGGTCACTGTTCTGAAGACTGGGTAGTTTGCTGCAAACAATGGTTCGTTTGAGGTTGCGCGGTTGTTGGAAGGCAAGTAGTGGGGGTGTGGGGATGACCTTGGCAAGATGTTCATCGTCATCAATGACGTGTTGAAGGCTGTGAAGAAGATGACGTAGTTTCTCCGCTCCAGGGAAGTACTGGACGACGAAGGGTATTCTGTCGGTTGTGTCCCATGTTTCTCTCCTGAGGAGGTCGGTCCGGTTTTTCGCTGTGGCGCGTTGGAACTGTCGCTCGATGAGTCGAATGCCATATCCCATTCGTACGAGGGCATCTTTCAACGTCTGTAGATATCTGTTACGCTCCTCCTCGTCTGAGCAGATCCTGTGTATACGGAGTGCTTGTCCATAGGGGATGGCTTCTTTAATGTGTTTAGGGTGGAAGCTGGAGAAGTGGAGCATCATGAGGTTATCCGTGGGTTTGCGGTAAAGCGAAGTGCTGAGGTGACCGTCCTGATGGAGACGAGTGTGTCCAAGAATGCAACTGATTTTGGAGAGTAGTCCATGGTGAGTCTGATGGTTGGATGGAACTTATTAATGTCATCGTGTAGTCGTTTCAGTGATTCTTCGCCGTGGGTCCAAAGGAAAAAAATGTCATCGATGTATCTGGTGTATAACGTCGGTTGAAGGTCCTGTGCGGTGAGTAGGTCCTGTTCAAACTTGTGCATGAAGATGTTGGCGTATTGGGGTGCGAATTTGGTCCCCATGGCTGTTCCGTGCGTCTGGATGAAGAACTTGTTGTCGAAGGTGAAGACGTTGTGATCCAGAATGAAGCGGATGAGTTGCAGAATTGCGTCTGGAGATTGGCAGTTGTCGGTGTTGAGTACTGAGGCTGTTGCAGCAATGCCGTCGTCATGGGGGATGCTGGTGTAGAGTGCCGAGACGTCCATTGTGACGAGGAATGTTCCTGGTTCAACTGGTCCATGGGTGCTGAGTTTCTGTAGGAAGTCCGTCGTGTCGCGACAGAAGCTGGGTGTACCTTGTACGATGGGTTTCAAGATGCCCTCGATGTAGCCAGAGAGGTTCTCACACAGGGTCCCATTGCCTGAAACGATTGGGCGGCCTGGTGTGTTGGCCCTATGTATTTTCGGGAGGCAGTAGAGATCTCCAATGCGGGGAGTACGTGGGATGAAAGCACGTAGGGTGCTCTGAAGATCTGGATCCAAGGTCTTGATCAGTCTGTTAAGTTGGCGGATGTGTTCCTTGGTCGGATCTGCGGGTAACTGTCTGTAATGTTCTTGGTTGTTCAGTTGTCGGTATACTTCTTTGCAGTAGTCCGTTCTGTTCAGTACGACAGTGGCCCCCCCTTTGTCTGCTGGTTTGATGACGATGCTGCGGTCCACATCATTTCTCCCTGTGACTGCGTGGGTTTCCTCCGTGTGCTCCGGTTTCCTCCCACAAGTCCCGAAAGATGTGCTGTTAGGTGAATTGGACATTCTGAATTCTCCCTCTGTGTACCCAAACAGGCGCCGGAATGTGGCGACTAGGGGCTTTGCACAGTAACTTCATTGCAGTGTTAAGGTAAGCCTACTTGTGACAATAAAGATTATTATTATGTTGTGAAAAAGGCAAAAGGGATAGTATTTTCAGTTTTCTGCACAGAGTGCTGGCTGAGGCGAGAAAGCCAGTGTGCAGCTCGCCAACTATTCTCGCCGTTTGTTCAGCACTCGCGACAGAATAAATCTGCAGGCTGCCGGGGCGGGGTGTCTCAATCTCCGCTAAGGTACATATAACTCCCCATGTCCATGTACATGGAGAGATCCCCCCACACACGCACAAAGCGAACCCATACCCACAGACATGGGTGATTCCACCCATGGACATGGGAGATTCCCACCCCCCACAGATAAGGGGAACCCACCTTTCCTCCCCATGGATCTCCCCAGAGGAGCTCTCCCTTGGCACCGTACTCTGGCACTGTCCCCAGTTACTGCCCAGCCTTGTCCCTCCTCCCCCTCCCCCGGGGGTCTATACTACCTGTGCACCCCCGGCGGGGGCCCTTCACTTGGTTCCCACTTTTAAAAACTTGTTATAAACCTTCCCAATGTAACGCATATCCACGAGGAGGGGAGATCCCAATATGGGGAGAACATATGGCAGCGAACCCCTTCTGAAACATTCTAAATTATTTAAATGAGGTTCCTGACACTTTCGGGTGGTGATCTCGGCTAAAAAATCAACACAAAGTAGTTTACAGACAGAAATAGATAGGGTGAGCGAGTGGGCAAAAATCTCGCACTGAGAGTATAATGTGGGAAAATGTGAAGTTATCCATTTTGGCAGAACGATTAAAAAGCAGAGTCTTATTTAAATGGAGAACAACCACAGAATTCCCAGGTGCCGAGGGATCTAGGTGTTCTAGTGCATAAGTCACTAAAGACAGTGACTTATACAGGTGCAGCACATAATCCAGAAAGATAATAGAATGCTGTCCTTTATTATGAGAGGAATTGAACATAAAAGTAAGGATGTTGTGCTTCAGTTATACAGGGCATTGGTGAGACCACATCTCATAGACTGTATGCAGTTTTGGTTTCCCAAAAGAAGGATGCATTGGATCCAGTTCAGAGGAGGTTTACTAGATTGTTACCTGGAATGAGTGGGTTGTCTTATGAGGATAGATTGGACACGCAGATCATGTTTCCACTGGAGTTCAGAAGAGTGAGGGGTAAGGAGTTCAGAAGAATGAGGCGTGACTTGATTGAAGTACATGAGGTCCTAATGGTCTTAACAAGGGGGACATGGAAAGGATGTTGTTTCCTCCTGTGGGTGAGTCCAGGACTAGAGGGCACTTTTTTAAAATTAGGGGTCACTCTTTTAGGACATAGACATCTCTCAGAGGGTTATGCGACTTTGGAAATCTCTGCCTCAGAAGGCAGTGGAAGTGGGGTCAGTGAATATTTTAAAGGCAGAGATAAACAGATGGATTCTTGTTACGCAAGGGAATCAAAGGTTATGGTAGATGACAATGTGGAACTGAAAACACAAACTGATCAGCCATGATCTTATTGAATGATGAAGCTGGCTCAAGGGGCCAAATGGCCTACTTCCTCTACTATTCTGTATATTTGTAAATGTCCCATGTGACAAAACCGTCTGTTCAAATAATCCTCTGCATCCTAATTCTTTTAGATATCTGAGTCAAAGTCCAATTGCTATTGATTCTTCAATCAGCGATAGTTACCGGTTAAATGAATGCTACATGTGTAAGAACGTCAGAAAGAATCCACTAGATTCAATAAAGAAAGGAAACCAAATCCTTTGCCTTATTATGTTAATGTTATTAAACACAGTTATTAGGTATAATACCTGTGGCTTAAGTCAGTAATTATTATGCCAATTGGATGCACCTTATCATATCTCTGTATAATTACAGTCAAAATTGCATTCTATGGTCATTTAACTAGTTTCACCAATCAGCAATAATGTTATCAGACAATAGTTTTAAGCATAGTCACATGGATGAGGCATGTGATAGCAGTAACCATTTTTAGCTCAGCCTACAGATGATGTAAGAAGGAAAATTGGCTGTCATATTTAACAATAATAATGGGGTGAACAATTTGTTGAGAAACTTGGCTAGTTCATTGCAATTCCAGACAAGTATCCTTTTCTTCGCAATAGTTTGTAATATTCCTTGAAGGCTCATCACATTTCAACAGCACTACACTGGCAAAGGGCTTCAATATGGATAAATGTGAGGTGGTTCATTTTGGTAAGAAGCATAAGGTGGCCACATATTCATTGAAAAATAAGTATCTGAGAGGGTAGAGGAACAAATATTTGAAGATCTACAAATTCCGAAAAGTAGCAAAAACATAGAACTTGGGTTCATTTCTGGATGGGTAGAATTGAAAAGCAAAGATGTTATGTTAAACTTGTATAGAACTTTGATAGAATACACTTGAAGTACTGTGAACAGTTCTGGCCTCCATATTATTATAAAAAGCACATGTAAGCACTGGACAAGATTAATTTTTTTTTTACAAGAATGATACCAGAACTGGGAGGTTATATGCATCAGGAAAGATTGAACAGGGGCTTTTTTTCTCAAGAGAAGGGAAGTCTTCAAAATTAGAGAACTTTGGACTTCCGGTGGCGGCCATGGAGTAGGACGTCACATATTTGGTAGCTCCCGCTTGTGAGGGAACTTTTGGACCTTTTCTCCCGATTTTTTTGGAATTTTATTGGAATATTCAGTGGAGAGTCAGACAGTGGGGAGAAATTCCCCACATGTATATGGTGCAGTGGACTAGAAGTGGCCATACAAGGAGACATAGTCAAGCCAAAAAGGCACGTGCAGAACCGGCAGCACAGGAAAGCATGGCGGAGGTGCAGGATCCTGGTGCGGTGGCACAGTGGTCGACGGTACAGCTGGTGAAGCTCTTTGAGGAGAGCTTCACCAAGCTAAAGAAGGATATGCTTGACCCGATTAAGGCATTGATTGATCGGGTGGCACAGGAGCTAGAAGCCCAAAGACGGGCGATCCAGAAGGTGGAGGAAAAGGTGTCTGAACATGAGGACTATCTAACCGCGTTGGAGGCCGAGGTGGGGCTGATGAAGGACCACCAGAAAAGGCTGCAGGAGAAGGTGGAGGATTTGGAGAACTTGTCCAGGAGACAGAACCTGAGGATCGTAGGCCTCCCGAAGGGCAGTGAGGGATCGGACGCGAGGGCATATGTGGCAAGTATGCTAGAAAGGTTGATGGGAGAGGGGACATTTACTCAACCCTTGGGGGTGGACAGAGCGCATAGAGCACTTGCAAGGAAGCCGTGAGCGAACGAACTGCCGAGGGCGATGGTGGTGCGGATGCACCGGTTCCTGGACAAGGAACAGAATTTTGCGGTGGGCCAAGCAGATATGGAGCTGCAAGTGGGAGATCTGTGAGTTGCGCATCTACCAGGACCTGGGCGCGGAACTGGCCAAAAGGCAAGCCGGATTTAAGAGGGCAAAATCATCCCTCTTCAAAAAGGGGGGGGAAGTTCAGGATGTTATATCCAGAGCGTCTGTGGGTCACTTTTGAGGGACAGGAACTTTACTTTGAATCGCCGGACAAAGCGATGAACTTTATCAAGGACAAAGGCTGGCAGGGGTCTAAGGACACTGAAACTTGGGGGTGGGCATTGCGGGGTTGATTTGGTTTAAAGTTATTTATGTGATGTTCTGGATATGCAATGCTCTCTGCAACAAAGGATTATTCTTGTTTTTTGCCCCGTCCTTTCTCTTTGGTTTTCGTTTTGTTAAGATGTTTGAGCATTACTCAGAAATGTAATTTAACTCTGTTCTGGTGGGTGATGGGTGGAGGCATTGTTTCTACAGTGATGCTCTGAATCCGTATGTCTGAGCGGGGGGGAGGAGGGAGAACAATAGGGAGATAGGATGTCTGGCGCCATGGGCGGGAGCTACCAGGCTAGCTAGGTGAGCTAGTTCACGGAAGCACAGTGGGGGATGAGCAGGTGATAAGCTTGTTATGGGGGCATGGGATTGTGGTGCTGCTAATCCGGGGGGGAGCTGCTCTGCTAACAGGGGAGGTACTGTTGCTAGGGGACAAAAGGGAGGTCCAGGATGGCAGATGCCCAAGGGCGGGCCCGAGGAGGTGAGGGACACGAGCTGGAGGCTGGCCTCAGAAGAGTGATGGCTGATTGGCAGGGGGGGGGGAGTAATGGGAAGCCCCCCGATTCGGCTGATCACTTGGAACATCAGAGGGCTAAATATGCCAGTTAAGAGAGCTTGTGTGCTCGCGCATCTGAGGGAACTGAAGGTGGACGTGGCAATGTTACAAGAGACACACCTGAAGGTTATTGACCAGACCAGACTGAGGAAGGGGTGGGTCGGCCAAGTAATTCATTCAGGGTTGGACTTTAAGACCAGGGGGGTCGCGATCCTGATCAACAAACGGTTGGCATTCGAGGCAGGGAGAATTGTGTCGGACGCGGTGGGCAGGTACATCATGGTGAGTGGGAAGCTTGAAGGGATGTGGGTGGTACTTGTGAATATATATGCACCAAATTGGGACAATGTGAAATTTATGAGGCGGGTGTTCGGTAAGATCCCGGACCTAGAGTCACATAAACTGATTATGGGGGGAGATTTTAATACGGTTATTGACCCAGGGTTGGACCTGTCAAAATCTAGGACAGAGAGGATGCCAGCTGTAGCGAAGGAACTAAAGCGTTCATGGAGCAGATGGGGAGCTAGATCCATGGAGATTTGGATGGCCAAGAGTGAAGGGGTTTTCTTTTTTCTCCCATGTGCACAAAGTATATTCTCGGATCGACGTTTTTATCCTGAGGAGGGCGTTACTGGCGGGGGTAGTTGATACCGAGTACTCGGCAATCGTTGTGACGGACCATGCCCCACATTGGGTGGATTTACGGGTGAGTAAGGAGAGAGGGCAGCGCCCGTTATGGAGGTTAGATGTTGGGCCATTAGCAAATGAGGGGGTGTGCGGGCAGGTGAGCAAGTCCATCCAGAACTATTTGGAAATAAATGTTATGGGGGAAGTCTCGGCAGCAACGGTGTGGGAAGCTCTGAAGGCAGTGATTAGGGGGGAGTTAATCTCGATACGGGCTTATAGAGAAAAGATGGAATGAGCAGAGCTGGATAGGCTGGTTGGGGAGATACTTCAGGTGGATAGGAGATATTCGGAGGCCCCGGAGGCGGGGTTACTGAAGGAGCGGCGGAGGTTACACATGGAGTTTGGGCTGTTATCTACCGGGAAGGCGGTGCAGCAATTGAGGAAGGCGAGGGGGTGGTATATGAGTATGGGGAGAAGGCCGTAGGATGCTAGCACATCAGCTGAGGAAAAGGGAGGCGGCCAGGGAGATAGGGAAAGTAAAGGACAGAAGTGGGATCACGGTCTTGGACCCAGTAGGGGTGAATGGGGTGTGAAAGGAGTTTTATAGCAAGCTATATGAGTCGGATCCCCTGGCCGGGTTGGAGGGGGTGAGGCAGTAAATGGGTCAGTTGAAGTTCCCGAAGGTGGAGGAAGAACTGGTGGAAGGGTTGGGGGCCCCAATTGAAATTGAGAAAATAATGGAGGGGCTGGAGGCCATGCAGGCGGGTAAGGCCCCGGGACCGGGTGGCTACCCAGTGGAATTTTACAAGAAGTTCTCGGAGATGTTGGGCCCGCTGCTGGTGAGGGCATTTAATGAGGCAAGGGAGCGGGGTGTCCTTCCCCTAACAATGTTGCAGGCCTCAATCTCATTGATTCTGAAGCGGGGGAAGGACCCTGAGCTATGCGGGTCATTCAGGCCAATCTCCCTATTGAATGTGGACGGCAAACTGCTGGCTAAAATTTTGGCCACAAGGATAAAGGACTGTGTTCCGGAGGTGATAGGGGAAGACCAGACGGGGTTTGTGAAGGGCAGGCAACTTACGGCCAATGTTCGAAGGCTCCTAAACGTTACCATGATGCCCTCAGAGGGGGGGAGATGGGGGTGGTGGTTGCGATGGCCTTTGACCGAGTGGAGTGGAATTATTTGTGGGAGGTGTTAGGAGGTTTCGGGTTTGGACAGGGCTTCGTTGATTCGGTGCGGTTGCTATATCAGGCACCAGTAGCAAGCGTGTGAACAAATCGTCTAATGTCGGGCTATTTTAAACTGCACCGGGGAGAAGGCAAGGGTGTCCCCTCACCCCACTGTTGTTTGCTCTGGCCATAGAGCCATTGGAACTGGAACGGGCTGGTCCGGGGGGGCGGTGGAACACCGGGTCTCGCTTAACGCGGACGACCTGCTCCTGTATATGTCTGACCCGTTAGGGGGGGATGGGGGAGATTATGCGGATCCTAGGGAAATTTGGTCGGTTTTCGGGGTATAAATTGAATATGGGGAAAAGTGAGATGTTCACGATCCAGTCGAGGGGGCAGGAGAGGAGACTGCGAGAGCTGCCGTTTAGAATGGTAGGAAGGAGGTTTTGCTATCTGGGAATCCAGGTGGCACGGGGAATGGGAGACATTGCACAAGTTAAACTTGTCCCGGCTTGTAGAGCAAATGAAGGAGGGCTTTAGGAGATGGGACATGCTCCTGCTGTCACTGGCGGGGAGGGTACGGACCGTGAAAATGACGGTCCTCCCCAGATTTCTGTTCGTTTTCAGTGCCTCCCCATCTTTATCCCAAAAGCCTTTTTTAAAGAGGTAAATAGGCTGATTTTGGGCTTTGTGTGGGCGGGTAAAACCCCGCAAGTGAAGAAAGTGTTGCTGGAGCGTAGCCGGGGAGGGTGGGTTTGCACTGCCGACCTTTTGTAACTACTACTGGGCGGCAAGTATAGCCATGATTAGGAAGTGGGTAGTGGGGGGGTCGGTGTGGGAGCGTGTAGAGGCGGCATCATGCACGGTCACAAGTCTGGGGGCACTGATAACGGCACCCCTGCCATTCTCGTCGGCCTGGTACTCCACAAGCCCGGTGGTGGTGGCGGCGCTGAGAGTCTGGGGGTAGTGGAGGAAATATAGGAGAGTTGAGGGAGCATCGGTCTGGGCCCCGATTTACAATAGCCATCGGTTCGTACCGGGAAGGCTGAATGGAGGGTTTCGGAGATGGCGAAGAGCAGGGATCAAGAGGATAGGAGATTTATTTATAAATGGGAGCTTCCCCTATTTGAAGGATTTGGAGGAGAAATTTGAACTGCCAGCAGGGAACGGGTTTAAGTATCTGCAGGTTAGGGATTTTTTGAGAAGGCAGGTTCCGACCTTTCCGCTCCTGCCACCACCGGGGATACAGGACAGGGTAGCTTCCAGAAGTGGGGTGGGAGAGGGGAAGGTATCGGATATCTACAAAGAGCTTATGGAGTTGGAGGGAACTCAGATAGAGGAGCTAAAGGGCAAGTGGGAAGATGAGCTAGGGGGGAGATAGAGGCAGGTTTGTGAGCGGATGCCTTTGGCAGGGTTAACACATCCTCATCATGTGCCAGGCTTAACCTGATAAAATTTAAGGAAGTCCACCGGGCACACATGACGGTGGCCCGGATGAGCAAGTTTTTGGGGATAGACCGGTGTGCGAGGTGCGCGGGAGGGCCAGCAAATCATGTCACATGTTTTGGGCATGCCCGAAGCTTAGAGGATTTTGGCAGGGTTTTGCTGATGCCATGTCCATGTTACTTAAAATAAGGGTAGTGCCGAGTCCAGAGGTGCCGATCTTTGGAGTGTCGGAAGAGCCGGGAGTCCAGGGGGCGAGAGAGGCTGACGTTTTGGCCTTTGCCTCCCTGGTAGCCCGGAGAAGGATACTGTTAATGTGGAGGAACTCGAAGCCCCCAAAATTAGAGACCTGGGTTAGTGACATGGCTGGGTTTCTCAGTCTTGAGAAAATAAAGTTCGCCCTAAGAGGGTCAATGTTGGGGTTCGCCCGGAGGTGGCAGCCGTTCGTTGGCTTTTTCGGCGAAAATTAAATGTCAGCAGAGGCAGAAATCTAGAGGGGTGGGTTAGGCTACTGTTCCTGTGTTGGTGGTGTGAGGAACGTGTCAGGGATGGAAAGGTCTTAGATACTATGTTCATGTTATTGTTATTATTATAAAAACTGTAAATACCCTAATAAAATGTTTTTTTTTTTAATTAGAGAACTTTCGGATTACTTGAACATTCTGAAAGGGTTTGGTAGGATAGATGTTGAGAAGATGTTTCTATTTGCAAATGAGATCAGAAGTAAACATGATGGCCATCAATAAATTAATAATAATAATCATCTTTATTGTTGTCACTGTAATGAAGTTAGTGTGAAAATCCCCGAGTCGCCACACTCTGGCGCCTGTTTGGGTACACAGAGGGAGAATTCAGAATGTCCAATTCACCTAACAAGCACGTCTTTCAGGACTTGTGGGAGGAAACCGGAGCACCCAGAGGAAACCCAAGCCGGGAATCGAACACCCCCGTCCCTGCGGCTGTGAAGTAACACTGTGCTACCGTGCCTTAATTCAATAGGGATAAACTTCTTTAAAATGAAACTCACTACAGTCGTTGAGGTGAATAGCATAGAATGGGACCGATTTTTAAAAATTCATGGTATGTTGACATCACTGGTTGGGCCATTACAGAGTTATCCACGTTGTTGTGGATCTGGAGTCACATATAGGCCAAACCAGGTAAAGACAACAAATTTCCTTCTCCAAAGTACATCAGTGAAGCAGATAGGTTTTTTCAGCAATTATTAGTTTCACAGTTATCATTAGACTTTTTAATTTCAGATTTTTATGGAGTTCAAATTTCACCATCTGCTATGGTGGGATTTGAACCTGGCTCCCCAGAACATTACCCTGGGTCTCTGGATTACTAGTCCAGTGACAGTACCACTGTGCCACTGCCTCCCCAGTGTTGACCAACCAAAAAGTTAAGTAAAAGATTTTGAAAAGATTTTTTAATGTGAAACCAAAAGGAACAGGAGTTCTCTGCAGCCCCATCGTATTTTCCCTCTCCCTAGCAACCCCTTCCCGGCATTTACCGATTGGTGGGACAAGTAGCCCAAATTTCAATTCAGTATAAACCTCTGCCCCATGGAAACAAATATAAGCTGTCACTCAAATTGGCTTTTGATTACTTGTTGAAATTTCATAAACTACTCCAATGCATCACATATTTGGAAATATACATGCTCGATAAATTGTCAGTCACTCAAATTTGCATCACGGTAGAAAGCTTGTTTATTTATCAAAAGATTTGGACTAAAACTCGTATTCACTCCTGTTAACCCATTGCCAACAGGATAAGTATTTAGTGTTAGAGAGAAGCAGAGATGGATGAATGACTGCTGAAAGGAGCTACTTTATTCTATGTAGTTGAGAGTGAGAGAATAAATTGGCAAGAACACTGAAGGACACATCCTGCAAGTCACTTGCTTGCACCCTGGTGCAACCTGTACCTATGGCCTGGATGATGTAATCCATGACCAGGGAAAGAACCTGATGGAAACTACCACATTCTGTCCTCACCTTTTTTCTGCTCGTGCTCACAAACTTGACCTGCAACAAAGAAGAAAAGGAGTGCTGGTTTCAGCTTTGTGAAATGCTTTGAAGATGTATACATCAAGGCAGAATAACAGTGCTGGAGTGATGGATGGTGTTCAGGTGATGCAATGAGGACTGTAACAGTGAGTGAGTACAAGATGCAGAGTGTGGCATTAGAAGCAGAATGAGGGGGAATGAAGTATTCTGCAGTAAATGGAGGAGATTGCCTAATCAAGGGAGGGGACAACTATGAATGCTTAGTGCAGAGTGATGCAGAAAGTTATGAGATAAGAGATAGAAACCTTACCCTACCAAACTCGGTTGATCATGAATCTTTTCAATGCATTGCAACAATGTCCCATGAGTATTGTCCCAAATGCAAATACGCTTTGCCACCTGTTTGCACACTTCTCCTGAGCAGCGCGTCAACATGCTTCATTGTCACCTGATGGGGAGAGGATCTCTCTCTTCTGTGGACCTTCTCCACCAAGACCTCCAGCACTGTATTTCAGAGGTTTCTTCATGGAGCGTCCTTCTTTGGCCTTCTTTTTCAGAATTCTGGATTCCTGCCAATTTGTGCCTCCTCTTTGAGAGGAGCAGACTCCCTTTAAATAACATCATAGATCGTCAATATTCGTACTGTTGTGTTAGGAGAGCAGGCAATCATTAGCACTAGTGGCACTGAGAGTCTACTTGTTTAAAGATAATGAGAACCTTTGACCAACTGTGCCTCCTCCGTACACCCACGTGGTTAGTGCATGCAGTCAATCCAAGGACATGTTTCAGGTCTAGACAAATTTCTGCCTCATTTTTTCCACCAAGGAATGATCGTCAATAAGGAGCATTTTTTTAATCCCATTGAAGTGAGCTATCATTTTTATATATTCATTATCAAAATCTGCTCAAAGATCTTGGGGAGAATTCTCCATTTGAGAGATTAAGTGCTGATGCCGAGACTGAATCACGAGTGTTCTACATTGACAAAAGCGGTGCCAGTTCTGAAGCAATTCAGGACCCGTTAATGGGCTAGCACCGGTGCTATGTAGAACTTGCGCAATTCCAAAGCATGCAGACCCTCATCCCAGCATCTGAGTGCGCTGGGGAAGATAGCCCATCTGTTGATGGATCGACAGGGGCCAGAGGGTACATTGGGGGAGTGGCCTGGAGGGGGCACCCATAAAACCCATGGCGCTAATTTTCCAGTGGGCAGCCAGCAGTGTGCGCAACCGCATGGCTGCTCAGCCACCCTGACCCCATGCCCACCTCCTAGCTGCCTCCCGCTCCGCCCCCCGGCCCTGGCAGATGCCCCTGGCCAGTGGCAAAACTGTCAGCTCACTATAGCAATGTCGGTCACTCTTTAGACACTCTCACACCCTCCATAGCCGCGGCACCTATTTCCTGCTTTGAAATACCACAAGTGAACCTCGCTGTTGGTAACTCCTCCTGTCGGAGGCGGAGCATCGTGGAAGGCCAGGAAAATCCCGGGTCGGGTCCATTTATGATATGCCATTGGACTTTACTGTACAATGTACATATCCATGCTGGCGTGTGACGAAGAACACATTCACGCCGCTGTCGAGGGACCGGAACATGGCATTTCGTTTGGCACCTGGCGCCAACCTCGATTTTCGTCTTACACAGAATTTCCCGCCCAATCATCTTTCACATAACTGGATGGACAATCCCACCCTTTATCTTCCATTGCTTCAAATAGTTGAAGAAATATACTTGTTTTTCTATTTACACATTTTGTCACTGCTGTTAATGTTTTTGATTTTTTTTTGGCAGACAGAAACATTTTGCCCAAGTTCTTATACCATTTGTGAACACAGTTAGACTTTAGACAGTTACCATTCAGCAACGTACAATATTTGCATATTGAGTGTTGCCCGATTTTCCCAACCACAATCCCTTTACAAAAACACTCTAAATGTAAATGGTGAATGAGAAAGTTATGCTTTCCAGTAATGACTCCTCAGCTTCAATATCATATTCTATGCCAGTTTCAGGCTTGTTGCTTCAGCTTGATTCCTTGGCGGGTAAATCCAGAATTGGTTAGTTAAAACTCAATTTAGTGCAAGTAACTTCTATCCATATTTGAAGTTATTTGAGGATTTCAGAAATATCTCTTTGACATAAAATTATACCAATTTTCAAGGCTTTTCAGTGTCAGAGACCCCGAGTGGGCGCCGTTTAGCACTGGTTTCCAAAAACATGGTAGCATTCTTACATGCAAGTTGGAAAATTATGGATTCAAGCACCATTAATAGGTTTGAGCACATAATATAGGCTTGTACTAGAGTACAGCACTCCCTCAGTACTGTACTATCAGAGGCTCTGACTTTTAGGTGAGCTAAACCAAGGCCTCATCTGCCACCAATGGATGTCAAAGATCCTCTGGCACAATTCAAAGAAGAGCAGAGAGAACTTTCGAGTCAACAACCAACACTAAGAAAACAAATTAACTGGGAATTAATCATATCACTGTTTGTGGAACTTGCAGTCTGAAGGTTGATTGCTGATTTTGCCTATATAACATTAATTACATTTAAAAACTAATTCATTGACTTTGAAATGCTTGCAGAATGTCCTGAAAATGTGACAGATGCAATATATGTGCAAATCCAAGTTCTCAATCCAAACAATGAGAAATTCAAAAGAGCTTAAATATTATGGGCGTGATCTAATGGTCTCGCCACGCCCAGCTGGGGATGCGAGAAGACCGGCAAATCTCGCAAGAGGCATATTGCGAGATTTACGATGCTCATTACGCCTCATGAGATCGAATGAGATCTCGCGAGGTGGCGGATCTGGATCCCACCCTCACTGGGCGGGGCCCAGATTTGCATATTTAAGTGTGCAGTTATGCTAACTTAACTATGTCCGCGCCGGAGTTACACAAGGCGCGGGACCCAACGGCCTCACCTCAGGGAACTTGAGTGGGTGCCGTTTAGCACTGGTTTCCAAAACATGGACCACGGGTACTGGCACTTGGGCGGAGGTCTCCCATGTGATCCTGGGGCCCCCAGGTGGTCGGGCTCCGGGCAGGGTGGTACCCTGGCACTCAATTCCACCCAGGCACCATGGCATTGCCAGCCTGTCAGCCTAGCAGTGCCACCCAGGTGCAACCCTGGCAATGCCAGGAATCAGGTCTGGGGGAAGCCCTGCCCTAATGAGATGCAGAAGGCTCGAGGACCCCCTAATTAGTAAGTTGGAGCATTGAAGGGGTCCAGAGGTCACGGTGGGGATCAGAGATCAGGGTGCCATTTTTAAAGCTGACCTTGTTAGTGCAGGAAATGAACCAAAGTACGGCTTTTTAAAAATTGGTAATTTGATTGGTAACGCTATTCTCTAGATTTAAGAAGCAGTTTTCTACTGTAGCTGACTAACTCCAAGATGTTTCAAAGTACAACACTGAATTGAATTCCCAGACAGAAACAAATAAATTGATGATGCACTTTTATAACATCAGACTATGGCTAACAAGAAACACAAGGGCCTTCCTCACTTTGAGGATAAATGGGCTCCCCTTAGAAAGCAACAGCATTGCTGATTCAAGAAAATGTGGGTCGACAAATGTACCATCAAACTAAGGGAATAGTAACTGCAGTAAGCTCAGCCTTCACATAAAACAATGTGGTCTCTGCATTCCTCAGTAGAACCTAAATTTACCAGTATGGGTCTTTACAATAGAAACCGATAAAGGTTACATTCCCTTAAGAAAGTGGGTAGGATTCTCCATTACCAGCCTCATTTCCCGGAGCGGCGTGTCCCCTGCAGCAGCGGGATTCTCCGTTTCTTGCAGTCAGCCAATGGAAATTCCCATTGTGGCCACCCTACGACGCCAGGAAACCCACGGATGTGGGTGCACTGCCAGCGAAGCAGAGGACCCCATCGATGGAGAATCCCACAGAGTGTCCTTTATCTGTACCTTAGAACATCCAATGACACTATTAGCCAGTGAAACATAGGCACTATTATAATGTAAGAAAATGTGCAACCAATTTGCACACAGCAATATCAGTTAATCTGCTTAATTGGTGATATTGGCTTAGGGATAACAGTTGATCAAGATACAAAGAGAGGTGTCCTGCTTCTCTTCAAACATTGCGACACGGTGGCATAGTAGCCTCACAATGCCAGAGACCTGAGTTCAATTCAGGCCTTGGGTAACTGTGTGGAGTTTGCACATTCCCCCTGTGTCTGTGTGGGTTTCCTCCGGGTGCTCTGGTTTCCGACCACAGTCCAAAGATGTGCTGGTTAGATGGATTGGTCATTGTTATGGCCCCCTGGACTAGTGCTTGGTCAATTCCAGCCCTAATTGACCCAGAATTGCAACACAATTGAATTTATCAATAATTCTTAGAAAAATATTCAAAGTCTTTGGCCCTTGCCTGCACAATATTTACAGTCACGGCAACTTTCCCTTCGGGCCCCAGGCAGCCAGCACTCACCGCCACCCCCCTATCCTAGGACCACGTGCGACCCACGGGCACGGCCATCTTGCCCCTCGGACACCACGCTGGACGGATGGGCGCCGCCATTTTGTCCATACCCGCCGCCATGTTGTCCATCCCCGACCACCATGGGCGACCCATGGGAGACGCCATCTTGGATGGACAACCGACTACACGCTGCCCGATCAAAACCCGCAACTGCTTCACCTGGCCTCGGTGACTCTGGACCAAAATCGACCTCGGACACTCGCAACAGCAACAGCCACGGTCTTCATCAATGGCCACGAGACGTCTTGCCCGATCGACTCTGGGAGCACGGAAAGCTTTATACACCCCGACACGGTAAGGCGCTGTTCACTTGTTACCCACCCTGTAAATCAAAGAATCTCCCTGGCCTCCGGGTCACACTCGGTGGAGATAAAGGGGTTCTGCCTAGCAAAACTCACGGTCCAAGGCAGGAACTTCAACAATTTCCACCTTTATGTCCTGCCGCACCTCTGCGCTGCTACACTCCTGGGGTTGGACTTCCAATGTAACTTGCAAAGCCTGACCTTTAAATTCGGCGGCTCTATACCCCCCTTACTGTCTGCGGCCTCGCGGCCCTTAAGGTCGACCTGCCTTCCCTGTTTGCGAACCTCACCCCGGATTGCAAACCCGTCGCCACCAGGAGCAGACGTTACAGTGCCCAGGACCGGACCTTCATCAGGTCAGAGGTCCAAAGGCTACTGAGGGAAGGGGTCATTGAAGCTAGCAACAGTCCCTGGAGAGCTCAAGTAGTGGTGGTAAAGACCAGGGAGAAACATAGGATGGTCATTGACTACAGTCAGACCATCAACAGGTTTGCGCAGCTGGACGCGTACCCTCTCCCCCGCATATCCGACCTGGTAAACAGGATCGCGCAATACAAGGTCTTCTCCACGGTGGGCCTCAAGTCCGCCTACCATCAGCTACCCCTCCATACTAGTGACCACAAATACACTGCCTTCGAAGCAGATGGGCGGCTCTATCAATTTTTAAGGGTTCCCTTTGGTGTCACTAATGGGGTGTCGGTCTTCCAGCGAGAGATGGACCGAATGGTTGACCGGTACGGCTTACGCGCAACGTTCCCGTATCTTGATAATGTCACGACCTGCGGCCATGACCAGCAGGACCACGACACCAACCTCCGAAAATTTCTCCAGATCGTAAAAATCCTTAACTTAACATATACTAAGGATAAATGCGTATTTAGCACCGACCGCCTAGCCATCCTCGGCTACGTGGTGCGAAATGGAGTTATAGGCCCCGACCCTGAACGCATGCGCCCCCTTATGGAGTTCCCCATCCCTCACTGCTCCAAGGCCCTGAAGCGCTGCCTCAGGTTTTTCAGTTATTACGCCCAGTGGGTCCCTAACTACACAGACAAAGCCCGACCCCGAATCCAGTCCACAACCTTCCCCCTGTCGACTGAGGCCCGCCATGCCTTCAGCTGCATCAAAGCAGACATTGCAAAGGCCACGATGCGCGCCATCGACGAGTCCCTCCCCTTCCAGGTCGATGCGTCCGATGTATCTCTGGCCGCTACCCTCAACCAAGCGGGCAGACACGTGGCCTTCTTCTCCCGTACCCTCCATGCTTCCGAAATTCGCCATTCCTCGGTCGAAAATGAGGCACAAGCCATAGTAGTAGGAGCTGTGCGACATTGGAGGCATTACCTGGCCGGCAGGAGATTCACTCTCCTCACTGACCAACAGTCAGTGGCGTTCATGTTCGATAATGCACAGCGGGGCAAGATAAAAAATGACAAGATCTTGCAGTGGAGGATAGAACTCTCCACCTACAACTATGAGATCTTGTACCGTCCTGGGAAGCTAAACGAGCCTCCTGATGCCCTGTCCCACGGCACATGTGCCACTGCACAAGTGGACCACCTCCGAGCCCTCCACGAGGACCTCTGCCACCAGGGGGTCACTCGTTTTTTCCACTTCATTAAGACTCGCAACCTGCCCTACTCCATCGAGGAGGTCAGGACAGCCACCAGGGACTGCCAGATCTGCACGGAGTGCAAACCGTACTTCTACCGGCCAGAGAGGATGCACCTGATAAAGGCTTCCCGTCCCTTTGAACGCCTCAGCATGGACTTCAAAGACCCCCTCCCTTCCACTGACCGCAACATGTATTTCCTGAACGTGATTGACGAGTACTCCCGGTTCCCATTCGCCATCCCCTGCCCAGACATGACCGCAACCACCGTCATCAAGGCGCTCCAGGGTATCTTTACACTGTTCGGTTTCCCCGCGTACATACACAGTGATAGGGGGTCCTCCTTTATGAGCGACGAACTGCGTCAATTCCTGCTCAACAGGGGCATTGCCTCAAGCAGGACGACCAGTTACAACCCCCGGGGAAATGGGCAGGTGGAGAGGGAGAACGGAACGGTCTGGAAGACCGTTCTACTGGCCCTACGATCCAGGAACCTCCCAGTCTCCCGCTGGCAAGAAGTCCTCCCGGAGGCCCTCCACGCCATCCGGTCTCTGCTCTGTACAACTACCAACCAGACACCTCATGAACGTCTCCTTGTCTTCCCCAGGAAGTCCTCCTCTGGGACCTCGCTCCCAACCTGGCTAGCAACACCTGGACCCATCCTGCTTCGGAAGCACATGTGGGCGCACAAGTCGGACCCGTTGGTCGAGAGAGTCCACCTGCTGCATGCTAACCCCCAGTACGCCTACGTGGCGTTCCCTGACGGCCGGCAAGATACAGTCACCCTTCGGGACTTGGCGCCCGCCGGAACCCCATGCGCACCCGAACCATTACCACCCCCCCCCCCCCCCCGCCCGCCCCCCACCCCCACAGCACCTCACTGGAGGGTCAGTCCTCCCTCGCTCCTACCTAGGCCCTCCCACCCACTGACAGGCACCCCCCTCTCATGTCAACCGGTTGCCCCACCAACGCCGCCTATGGGTGACGAAGCTGCCATAGAGGCCGAAGCCACGCTCCCGGAGTCGCAGACACCCGGACCCCCACCAGAATCGCCACCGAAGCCCAGGCGATCCAGGAGGACAACCAGGCCACCCGACCGACTGATTGCTTCACTGTAACTGTAACTGTAAACGAACACTGAATGTAGATTTCTTCCACGCTTGTAAATATTCTCAACAACTCTGTAAGGAGGTATCACGCTACCTCCATATCTGATCATACCATGTTAGATGAAATTGTTCCATCTGGCCACCACCCCCGCCGGACTCTTTTTTAACAGGGGGTGAATGTGGTATTATCAGGTATTACAGGATTGCAGTACCCGAGAGGCTGAAGACCATTGGTTAAACCTAGGAGTTTACCATTGGCTGTTTGGTACGTAGCTACGCCCTGACAGGCGGGGTATAAGAACTGGTGCCCTCCCAGCAGCCCTCATTTCTGTACCGAAGCTGCTGGGGAACAGTTCTAGTCGATTAAAGCCTTCAGTTATGTTACTACTTCGTCTTTGATTGCAATTGATCGCGCATCAGTGAGTACCTCATCTAGTCTCCCAAAATGTCTGTTTTGTTGTTGTGGACTTCATTATTGTGACTTCTGGCCACCTTGAGTGTGCATCAATCATCAGCAAGAACATATGTCCTTTGATTGGCCCAGCATAGTCAGTATTAATTCTCTGCCATGGCTGTGTAGGATGCAAAGGTTGAAAGGGTGTAGTATTCCTTAATGTAGTGCAGGATTGGCATGGTCCCACCTTCTCCTCAATTTGGACATTTAATCCCGGCCACCAGAAGTAGCTGTGTGCCAACCCCTTCATCCTAATCACCCCAGGATGCCTTTCATGTAGGTGGACAAGGGTTCTGTTTCATGGACATGGCGAAATGATCACTCAATTACCCCAAGCAGGATTCCACTCTGAACTGTCAGCTCATGTCTCCTATTGATGTAGGGCTTGAAGTCTGGATTCTTTTGGTGCACATTTGTTAAAGTGCCTTTTTGGATCATATCCATAACATTCCGCATCACTGGATCTGTTCTTGTATACCGTTGCACTTGAGATGAAGTCACCTGTACATTTTCAACGTAAGATATTTACAAAAGTTTCATCAGATTCTTGTTTGATTTCCTGATCTTGTTTGACTTTTAGCGGCAGTCTATATAAGCATCAGCACGTATTTGCGTGCTGCTCTGACTTACGACACTGAATGTCATAATCGTGTGCCGACAAGATCAAAGACCATCTTTGCAATCGACTAGCTGCTAAAGAAGGAATACCCTTATAGGGCCCAAAGATTGTAGTCAAGGGTCAATGGTCAGTCAAAAGCATAAAATGACATCCTAAATGTAATCGTGGAACATTCTTAAGCTGAAAATGATGCTCATAGCTTCTTTTTTTTTAGCTCGGCATAGTTTGACTCAGCTCTAGTTAATTTTCTAAAGGCAAATACTATTGATCATTCCTCTCGAGGGCATTATGTGCGAGACAATTGCACCAACCCATAGGGTGATGCGCCGCAAACAAGCTGTAACCTCAGCTTTGGACTCTAATGGACAAATAACTCCAACTTCTTGAAAGTGTCTTTGATATTTTGAGAAACATTTTCACATTCTCTGATCCAGTGCCAAGCTGTTTGATACCAAGCAAAGTGTATCAAGGCTTCAGCCTCATTGTCAAGTGAGGGATGAATTTGCCATAATAATTGAGCAATCCTAAAAAACGATCTCAACTACATCACATTCTGTGTACATAGCACTTCTCAAATCTGAGCCATCTTCTTTGGTTCTTTATATAAACTGTCTTTGTCAATGATATGACCCAGGTAGTAGATAGAAGACTTAAAAAAGTCACACTTTTCTTTCTTGACTCTAAGCTTGTGACTTTGCAAACGTGCTAGAGTTGTTTCCAAATTCCTTAAATGTTCTTTGTCATTCGAACCTGTAATAAGAATGTCATACAGGTAACATTACACACCAGATAGCCCACTCAGGATTTGATCCATGGATCTCTGGAAAAGAGTAGGCGCTGAAGTTATCACAAATATAATCAGTCGATAATGAAAAAGACCCTTGTGTGTCACTGCAGAAACAGTTGTGACTCTGTAGCCACATTCATCAGTAGATGTGAACATATTCTAACTGGAAATTATACCACCAGCGAAAAAAGGGCTCCAGCCATCATTCCAGCCAAGACAGGTCCATCAGTTAATAAACCCTGCACTATGTTGTTACGAACTTAAAGATAATGTGAAAGATCTATTTTGCTAAATTTTTGGCCTTCTGAGAGTCCAAAGAATCTTCAATAAATGGTAGAGGATAATGATCGGCACATAATACTGAGTTGATTGTGGTTTTAAAATCGCCGCATATTCTTGCTGAACCATCCCTCTTTAACATCAGAATGATTAGTGTTGCCCAATAACTGATGGTAACACGCTCAATGACTCCTGTCTCAATTAACCGCGCAGGTTCTTCTTCCACTTTTGGCCAGATGGCACAGCGTACAGTAAGCGCTTTAAGACCCTTAGGCACATTGTCAGCCTTGCTCCTGAGTTTCACTTCCACTCCAGTCATGGATCCAAGTGACTCTTCAAATACCTTGGCATACTTATTTAGAAGTGGTTGTAGATAATTTGTGGAATGAACAAGTCGGTTCACAATGACCCAGTTGAGTTTTATTGTCCTCAATTACGATCTACCAAATGCTGGAAAGTTCCCTTGGGCAATGTGGAGAGGCAATCCACCATTTGACGATTAACTTCCACATTCACCTTGATGCATCCCTTCAATGGCACAACCTCTTTGGTATATGTCTTCAGGACAATATCTGATGGTTGTAGCTTCTGACTGTACATTGACTCAAATATGAGTGATACTGTAGCACCCAGATCCACTTCCATCTTGATAGTGTTTCCATTAAGTTTTGGATAAACCCAAAAGCGTAGATGATCACCGTTAACTGAAAAGACACAAAGCTTGAATTATTGACCCCTAGTTACCACATTGACCCCTAGTGACTCTTCAGTTCCATCACTTAACTGGTGAACTTGGCCAGCAGACTTAGCTGTGTTTTTTTGGTACGCTTCTTTTGGGCTGATGAAGGTTGGTGGGACGAACATGCATGACATGGTAGCCTACATTACCACAGTTTTAGCATTTATTCTCCTTACTCCAACATTCTCCTACTGAATGTCCCATTTGAGTACAGTGATGTCAGCGATGTCGTGGTAGATTTTCCGTAGACCTGCTTTTAGCAGTCTCCATCTTATGACCTTTTTCTCGGACTCCAATCAACGAAGCCTCTTTCACTGCTAGTTCCATTGAAATTGCAAGTTCCACAGCAGTTTTCAGGGTTCATAATAATAATCTTTATTGGTGTCACAAGTAGGCTTACATTAACACTGCAACGAAGTTCCTGTGAAAATCCCTAGTCGCCACACTCTGGCGCCTGTTCGGGTACACTGAGCGAGAATTCAGAATGTCCAATTCATCTAACAGCACGTCTTTCAGGGTTCATGCACCTTCAGTCAACAAATCTCTTTGAATGGCATCATTTCTGAGGCCACAGACCAGTCTATCTCGAAGTGTATTGTCATGTGTTTGACCAAATTCACAGTACTTGGCTAATTTACGAAGTGTTGTTATGAATTGTGAAATGTTTTCCCCTTCCTATTGCGAACAACAATGAAAACAGATTCTTAAGCTATCAGCTGCTGATGGGGAGAGAAATGTCCTCCCCAGATTGTCTCTTTGTGACACATGGCGGCCGGCCTATGCGACCCACACCAGCCGACCTTCGCGACCCACGCCGCCCGAACTTGCTTACCTTTAATGCGAAAGGTGAGTCTGATTGGTCCTCATGAATCTACTTACTTTGTCATTCAATGTTACATTTCTGCTGAGGACTTCAGCTGACGATTTAAGATCTCACTGCATCAGTTGAAAAAAATCAAGAGGTTTGTCCTCAAACTTGCCATGCTTAGTCTTCAAAATACCTTTGAAGTTTTGAGGGTTTTAAACTTTCATTTGGCAGTACTTCCCTGTATATATCACACATAGGCTTCACATCTTGATTTGCATTGGCACAATTAATAAAGCCATACCTTAAAAAATCATCTTTACACTTCATTGTTCCCGATTTCAGCATGCTGTTAATGGGCTGTTCACCAGAGACCCCGGAGCTCACACCAGCACTGCTTTGTCTTGCTGTGGATTCTCCTGAGCCGCTCTCTCCAGGAGATTTAGTTGAGAGATCTTGGCCAGTTTGAGTCTCTGGCTCTCTCTTCCTTATTACGAAATGATCCATTTTAAATTCTTCAGTCATGTTGCTTGCTTGCTGGTAACAAAATGGAGGAATCTCTCTTCAGCCCAGAGCACATGACGTCAGTGATTGGGACGCGTGACCTGCTCTCTGCCGCTGCTCCAGGCAGGAAGACTGCATTGATTTTTTTCAAAAATCTGCTCCTGGGTCAGCGCGTTGTGGTCTACCTCGCCGGAATCCGGCCTGCGCACTGCTGAGGGGTCACACATGCGTGGGACCATCCACATTCTGAAAGCCGGTCATGGCCGGCACTTTTAAAAGCCGCTGCGGCCATTGGGCACTACTTCCCATGATCGGGAACGCCGCAACGCATGGCCCCGCGACCAACCCTGGGTATGAAAATGACTGCTTAAAACTTTCTATCTATCCAATGTCTCTAACTTTATTTCCTGCTTATTTCTGTCTGTTCCTCTCTTTGATCTGATGTCTCTCTTCCACCTTCTGTCACTTTGCTATCTTTTCTTTTTGTTGATTTTTGGTGTGTGTTAGATCTGTCTGTCACACAGTTTCTGTTACAATCCATCTCATTGCTGTCTTTCTTTAGCCTGATTTCACCCGACTGGTTTTCTGCTATGGAACTTTCCACCATCTTATCTGTTGTGTTATTATCTTCCTGCATTCTTATTTATATTTGTGATAATAGCCCAGACCCTGCTACAAGCACAGGCAATGGACCCCTCTTATTTATCATTACCTCATACAGTGGGCTGCACACACTTCCTGACCACCATTTGGGTCCTTCGTCTACACAAGAGACTAAAATCAGTGTTCAGTAGTCTTCCAATGTCTTTCTCAGAATAAAAAGGTGAGAAAACTGTCAAGTATATCCATTCAAATTAAACCATAGTTATGCCACATACTCACAATTATTTTTACAGATAAAATAGAATTCAACCCAAAGATTTTGTGAAATAATTGTCAACTCCCCAGCAAATTAGTATAATCATGATTGTTCAACCATGTAAATCCATTTGTTTTCTTCATTGGAAGACTTTATACTTATTGATGTATTAGGGTGGCACAGTAGCACAGTGCTTAGCACTGTTGCTTCACAGCGCCAGGGTCCTGTGTTCGATTCCCGCTTAGGTCACTGGCTGTGCGGAGTGTGCACATTCTCCCCGCATCTGCGTGGGTTTCCTCCAGGTGCTCCGGTTTCCTCCCACAAATCCCGAAAGATGTGCTTGTTAGGTGAATTGGACATTCTGAATTCTCCCTCTGTATACCCGAACAGGCGCCGGAGTGTGGCGACTAGGGGATTTTCATAGTAACTTTATTGCAGTGTTAATGTAAGCCTACTTGTGACAATAATTTTTAAAAAAATTTTTTTTTTAGAGTATTCAATTCATTTTTTCCAATTAAGGGGCAATTTAGTGTGGCCAATCCACATACTCTGCACATCTTTGGGTTGTGGGGGCGAAACGCAAACACGGAGAGAATGTGCAAACTCCACACGGACAGTGACCCAGAGCCGGGATCGAACCTGGGACCTCTGCGCCGTGAGGCAGCAGGGCTATCCCACTGCGCCACCGTGCTGCCCTTACTTGTGACAATAATAAAGATTATTATTATGCTGCCCTGTTCAAAATAAATCTATTTGGCCTATATGTAATCAGAGAATACATTACAGACATACATGATGAATAGAAAACTGACATATGAATGTCAGTTATCTGATAATTATTTAAATAAAGATATTGTGGCCTGATTCTATCTCCAGCCTATAATTTATTGTCACCAAATTGTTTAGTGCGCACAGTATTCAGAGGTACATGTGGTGGAGACGTGAGGATATTTATAGTAGCTTGTCTGCAGCATCTTGAACAATATTGCAGGTTGCATAAAGAACCTTGACATCTGATTAAATTGAACCTGACAAGACAAGAGTTTTGAAGGTAATCTATATTTCTGACTGACAACAGTGCAACACAACAAACAAGTCGTTAGGACCTTGTAGATTGAAACCATGCAGTAGAAGTGTCACTGTGACAGTATTTCAGCAAAGAGCTTTAAATTCTTCTGATAAGATATCTGGTTTCTTGATTGAACTGATAACCCAGGTCTATTTAGGCTTTAGAACAGCATTGTGCTCTTCTAACTTAGTTCATTTTTCATGATTTCTTCTCTTCCTATTAGCAGAATGGAATTGATTTTGTAACACAAAACATTAGTTCATCTTCTTTCTGTCCTTTCGTATCAAAGGCAACCCCTTCTCTTTCCTGTCATTTCAGTGAAGGTGCTGCCTTTGCCATTTTATACAACAGAAAGGTACTAATATCTGCTATAACATGATGCTATTTAACAAATGGATAAAATGAATAATCCTACAATAGGGAAGTCGCAAGTGAGATTACAAGTGACAGAAAGGAAAGGAAGACTTGTATTTACATAACACCAAACGGATCTCTCAGAAATGTGTAAACAAGCTTCAAGTACGATTATTGCATTCCCAACTGCGCTGACTGTTTCCATGTGGGCAAATGTCGCCGCCATTTACCTCAGCCCAAGTCCCTACAAACACCAATGAAACAAATCGTGAATTGGTTTTTGGGTGGAAAAGCGAACAAAATTTGATTCTGCAGAAACCAATCTCCTCTCATCAATAAGGTGTCTTTTCAATTGCGACATATTTAAAGCATCAAAAATTTGTTTGTTTTCAAGGCTCGTAGAAAAGCCACAGTTAAACCTAAATTATTGTGACCATCAAATTAGTTGAGAGATTGTGGGAAGCCTGTGACAGGCTAACAATGGCTGATAATTTGAAAATGACAGCAGATAGAACAAAATGAATGCTGGTGATGACAGTTCCTTCTGACATTTGGGCTGCAAAGATTAAATACTAATAATAGTAGTAGCTTGCGTGGTGGTTGGCAATTTCAAGATATTAGATTAGATAGAAGGGCAAATGCATTTGTTTTGTCTGTTGTATGACTTGCTCCTATGTCATTCTGATAGTTTTCAAAATTCAGCTGGTAACAAAGCTTTGCAATGAGTTACTGCAATGTTCTACAAATTCCGTGTTTTTTCATAAATTCTAGTGCTGTTTAGGTCACATGGAATTATATCGAACAATCCAAGCTGCATGAGAGATAGTGATCAGCCTTTTGACAGCATATGTAGTTTTACAGAACAAATGCAATGCTCAGTATATTATACTGGTATTTTTGAAAACAAGAAAATCAACAATGCTAAAAAGTCAGAGGCACTGTGTCTGTTTATGGGAACCACAACCTACAATGAAGTGAATATTTTAAGAACACGAAGGCTGGACTTTATTTTCCGTTTGTAGCTAGATCCACTCAGAAAAAAAATAAGCATTCATATGAAGGCTAAAATTTCATTGAAACTACACTTGAAAGTTAAAAGGCTCAACGAGGTTATTAATTACACAATAGAAGTAAGCTGCATAGCTGTAACTAAAGCTAAAAACTAAGGTCACATAATCATTAAGATTGTCTTGTGCCATTTTATGCATTGTGAACTAATCTGGCATTATTCCCATTATGTATCTTCTCAGTTATAGATTATTTCTTGCTGCATTATTTTCTGTAGTCTTTTATACAATAACAATATTGGATCATAGAGGTCTACAGCACAGAAAGGCCCTGTCTGCGCTGGTCAGAAACAATCATTCAAATCCCATTTCCCAGCACTTGGCCCATAGCAAGTGCACATCTAAATACTTCTTATTATTGCTACTGACTTAATTACTTCAGGTCGTTCAGTGAGCAATCATTCTTTAATAAATTTAAATAAATACGTTATGAGAATAGCATTTGAATGTTTTTTTCTTTTTAGTCAATTATAAAGTTTATATGTTTGCCCAATTATGTGTTTTCTTTTCATGTATGGAATGGTCTGTTTGAGCTGCACGCAGAACAGTACTTTTTCAGTGAACCTCAGTACACTTGACAATAAACCATTCCAAATCCTAAATTGTTCTCCCTGCATGTTGCTCCTACTTTATGTCTAGTATCTAGAGGTCAGATGAAAATTAAAATCACCCACAATGGATACAGAGGCTTAGATGTATAATATAAAGTACTAATCAAAATGATAAAGAAATACTTTTGTAATTGATACTACCTCCCCAATCCTTCAACCTAGAGTTGTTTAAGAATTTCTTGGCTGAAGGTAATAATCAGTAGGTAAAATACAATATAATACAGTCTGAGCATTGCATTTGTATAACAATTTAAATTGTTCCTGTTTAGTGCATTATTTTTAAAAATCTGCTAGAACCTGAACCCAATTAAGTTACATTTTGTTCAGTGTGACTCAGCACGATTGTTACATCCGTGGATTATTTTTTTCTGTGACCTGCCACTGCAGACAATTACACAAAGTGATTAAATTTTGCTTGCTTTTTGTGTTAATTTTAAGACAAGCTGGTGTCCCACGTTTGCAGTTTCCCAATTTGCTCCGTCACTAAAATCGTCACAGATTTCCATGAGGATCATTTATTACAAAAGGTTTGATCACAGATTCATAGCCAAACAATTTTCAAGAAAACTACCAAGGCTTGAAATTATTTTTGAACAGCTAGTTTTAAGTATTGTATTATATTTACTGGCTGATTCATTTTGCTTCTGGTCAAAGTTACTTCTTATAAGGCATCTGGTTCGGTGATAGTACTCACTTTTGAATCAGCAGGATATGAGTTCAAGGCTGATTTCAGAGATTAAAGCATGTAATTTAGGCTGACATTTCAGGGCAGTATGGAGCAAATGCTGCACCGTCAAAGGTAATTTCTTTCGAATGAAATGTTAAATCAAGTCCCTGTCTGCTCTCTCATGTGGAGAAGATAGATCCATGGCACTACTTGGAAATGAGCTGGGGAGATCTCCTGGCTTTTCCTGGCTAACAGTTATCTCAGTCAATAAACAGACTATCTGGTCATTTATCTCATTACTGAGTGCATGTTGCCCACACGATATTAGCAACTTCAAACAGTACTTCATTGGATGAAAAACATTTCCGGAACATCCTGAGATTTTACTATGTAAATGTGACTGTTCCTTCTGATTTTCACCTGTACTATCTTCTGCCAGCATGACATTTGCAATTATGTCAATAGTAATTTATATAATCTGGGAAGAATACAATCGATCAACATGCTTATTGTTAGCTTAGTAGTACATCATCTCAGACGCTTCAGGTCTATTGCCAATTCTTAGGGAATGCAAACTTGCCCAACTGTTTTAAGACTATAAGACAGAGGAGCAGAATCTGGATATTCGGCCCATCGAGTCTGCTCTGCTATTCATTCATGGCTAATATGTTTCTCATCCCCATTCTTCTGTCTTCTTCCCATAACTCTTGGTCCCCTTATTAATGAAGAACCTATCTATCTCTGTCTTAAAGATACTCAGTGACTTGGATTCCACAGCTTTCTGCGGCAATAAGTTCCACAGATTCACCGTCCTGTGGCTGAAGAAATTCCTCCTCATTTCTGTTTTAATGCATAACTCCTTCAATCTGAGACTGTGCACTCGGGCTCTAGTTTCTCCTGCTCGTGGAAACATCCTCTACACGTTCACTCTACCTAGGCCTTTCAATATTCTGTAAGTTCCAATAAGATCCCCTTCATCCTTCTAAATTCAATAGAGTACAGGCGCAGAGTCCTCAAGCGCATCTCATATGACAAGTCCTTCATTCCGGGATCATTCTTGTGAATACCCTCTGAACCTTCTCCAAGGCCAGCACATCCTTTCTTAGATACAGGGCCCAAAACTGCTCACAATATTCCACATGGGATCTGGCCAGAGCCTGATACAGCCTCAACATACATTCCTGCTCTTGTATTGTAGCCCTCTCGACATGAATGCTAACATTGCATTTGCCTTCCTAACTGCTGACTGAACCTGCACGTTAATCTTAAGAGAATTATGAACTGGGACTCCTAAGTCCCTTTGCGCTTCTGGGGCGAAATTCTCCGTTATCGGCGGAAAGTCCGCCGATCGGCGCAAAAAACGGCGCAAATCCCACTTGCGTCACGTCATAAAAATGGGCCGATAGTCTCCGGCCCGAAATGGGCTAGCAGCGACGTGACGGGATCCGCGCTTGCGCATGACGCTGCACGGCGTGACGGCTCATAAGGCCGCGCAGCTCCCCCCCACCCGACCGGAACACCCGACCGCAACACCCGACTGGATGGCTGGCCGTCGCTCAGCCCCGAGGTTCGAGTCACGCGATGTGGAGGCGCTCCTGGACGCGGTGGAGCAGAGGAGGGACGCCCTGTATCCCGGGCACGGCCGCAGAGTAGCCCCACGCCACAGCCGGCGTCTGTGGAGGGAAGTGGCAGAGGCCGTCACTGCTGTGGCCCTGACACCACGGACAGGCACCCAGTGCCACAAGAAGGTGAACGACCTCGTCAGAGCAGGCAGGGTGAGCCTCCCCCATATCCCCCCCTCCCCCATATCCCCCCCTCCCCCATATCCCCCCCTCCCCCATATCCCCCCTCCCCCATATCCCCCCTCCCCCATATCCCCCCTCCCCCATATCCCCCCCATATCCCCCCTCCCCCATATCCCCCCTCCCCCAGATCCCCCCCTCCCCATACCCCCCCTCCCCCATATCCCCCTCCCCCATATCCCCCATATCCCCCCCATATCCCCCCTCCCCATATCCCCCCTCCCCCATATCCCCATATCCCCCCTCCCCCATATTCCCCCTCCCCATATCCCCCCCTCCACCATATCCCCCTCCCCCATATCCCCCATATCCCCCCTCCCACATATCCCCCCCTCCCCCATATCCCCCCCTCCCCCATATCCCCCTCCCCCATATCCCCCCCTCCCCCATATCCCCCCTCCCCCATATCCCCAAGTGAATCCAGCCCTAACCTTAACCTCTGCAATGCACGCGCAACCGATGGCGTGCATTCATATACCTGCCTAACACTGTTGCCTTTTACCCCTGCCACCACCCCCCCCCCCACAGGAGAAGCGCGCACACAACAATAGGGAGCATGTGAGGACTGGAGGAGGGCCCGCTGATGAGAGGCCACTGACCGTACACGAGGAAAGGGCCCTGGAACTGGCTGGCGGACCTGAGGACCGGGAGGTTGCTGATGCAGAGGTCGGGGCCCCACGAGCAAGTGAGCCACCAACAGCCCGTCCCCATATCCCCCCTCCCCTATATCCCCCTCCCCCGTATCACCTGATCACTGCCTGATGTCTAACCATGCATGCTTCATTGTGTATCGCAGGACCAAACGTCCAGGCACCCATCCCCGCAGATGCACACCGCCCGCAGGATGCCCCTCGGAGACCACAGGAGACGGAGAGACCCGCACCCTCCAGCATGCGACGCCCGCAGGATGCCCCTCGGAGACCACGGGAGACGGAGAGACCCGCACCCTCCAGCATGCGACGCCCGCAGGATGCCCCTCGGAGACCACGGGAGACGGAGAAACCCGGACCCTCCAGCATGCGACGCCCGCAGGATGCCCCTCGGAGAACACGGGAGACGGAGAGACCCGGACCCTCCAGCATGCGACGCCAGCAGGATGACCCTCGCACACCACGGGAGACGGAGAGACCTGGAGCAACAGGGAGACGACACCCCCGTCACGTGCGGGAGCGACCACCCAGCGATGAGGGGGGCAGCCACAGGCCCCCGTCACATCCGAGCCAGGACACCACTACCCAGGACACCACTATCCAGGACACCCCTACCCGGGACACCACTACCCAGGACACCCCTACCCGGGACACCACTACCCGGGACACCCCTACCCGGGACAGCACTACCCGGGACAGCACTACCCGGGACAGCACTACCCGGGACAGCACTACCCGGGACAGCACTACCCGGGACAGCACTACCCAGGACACCCCTACCCGGGAAGACGAAATACCGGACAGTGACTCAGAGTGGATGGGTGGAGACGAACCCCCACCCCAAAGTGCCATGGACTCAGAGTGGGACGAAGAGCACGACACAACGCCACTGCTGTCACCAACACCCTCCACCATCGCAGAAACACTCACCACGGTTGGGCACTTTAGTGATGAGGCGTCTGGTACACTCACTGGTGCGCACAACACAGCCGTCCCGGTACAGCAGGTGGAGGTAGGAGCAGCAGAGGGCCCGGGCGGTCGGAGGGCAGCCCAGGCCAAGCGAACATCTGCCGCCCAGATGGATCCCGGGTTCCTGCAGTTACCACACCCACACATAGATCCGATGCAACCACCGACACGGAGACGAGCGAATAAGGTGACGGGTGGCTTGCGGCTGCTGCGGTCACAGGTGGAGGAGTCCACCCGCGTCCAGGAGCTGGGAGTGGTCCCGGTCATGCGTGCCACCCAGGCTGACACCGCACGGGTGGCGTCCGCGGTGGAGGCAATGGGTGCGACGGTGTCAGACATGGGGAACGGTTTGCGAGGCCTGGGGCCTTCCGTGCAGGCGGCGTCTGTGGCCCAGGAAATGGCTGCCCTCTCACAGGAGGCCATGAGCCAGTGCCAGCGCCAGATGGCAGAGGCGCTCAATGCCATAGCCCAGTCTCAGCAGGCCATGGCCCAGTCTCAGCAGGCCATGGCCCAGTCTCAGCAGGCCATAGCCCAGTCTCTGCAGGCCATGGCCCAGTCTCAGCAGGCCATCGCTGAGGGCATCGGCGCCAGTGGCCATGTGCGAGCCGGCGTCGCATTGTCACAGATAGGGTTTGACAACCCCCTGGGCTCCATGGCTGCAAACCTGCAGACCCCTGTCGATACCAGCACGGGCCTCCAGGACTGGCAGCGCCAGATGTCGGGGGCGCGTCGGATGGCCAGTCCATTCGCATCCCCCACCCATGTCGAGGCCTGGGGGCCATCGGGCACCCCGAGGGAGGAGGAGGTGGTGTGGTCCGTCCCGGCTCCCTCTGTAGGGGAGGTCCCGGTACACCGCGACACCTCGGACTCCCCCCCTTCCGTCCCAGGTGCATCGGGGCAACGGGCAGGACAGACTGGCAGCTCGCCATCCCAGTCGCCCGGGCCGCAGCCTGGCCCATCTAGGCCAGGACGCCCCAGGAAACGGCCGCCAAAGGGATCCAGTGTCAGAGGGCAGGAATCACAGGAGTCCACCTCCAGTTCTGCTGTACCATCTGGGGAACCACGTAGACGTAGTCAAAGGGCCCGTAAGGCCAAACAATTAGACACTGAGTAAGTTGGCACGGGTGCAGGGCACAGATGAGTTTTAGGGGCTAGGGCACGTGCATGAACTCCTTTGGTTATTAAAGTCAATGTTACACCTACCGAAGCTGCCTTTGTGCTCTGTCCAAAGTGTGCGGGCGTGTCATGTACGTTGAGCGCAAGTGTGTGTGTGACGGGTGGTCTTACCTCAGCCCCAGGTGAGTCTGCCCCCTTCCCCCTGGGCCGCCATCAACATCCCCCGGGCAGAGGACGGGACCGTGCGCTGCAGTGTCACAGCCGCATGCAGGGATGGTCCGGGTGGATGGTGGTACTGTGGCCATGGGTCAGACATAGTCCAACGATGTAGAGCCAGGAGCTCATCGGAGGCGGGTTGTCATCATCCTCCATGGCCTGCGATAGACACGCGTCCACCCGCAACTGGGTGAGCCCGGCCCGTTGTGCCGCCGGTGGATCGGCAATTGGGGGGGGGTGTGGTGTGCATGCGGGTGGGGTGTGTGGGGTTGGGGAGGGGGGTGAGGGTGCTGGGTGGGTGGATGGGTGGGGGGTGTGGGTGTTGCCATGGTGTGCGGTCTGTGGCCATACTACCCGATTCCCACGCCCATCTAGTCAGTGAAGCGGGCGTCTATCAGTCTGTCCCGTGCCCGCTGGGCCAGCCGGTAACGGTGGACAGCCACCCGCCTGTGTCTACCCCGTCTGCCCTGACCATTGCCCCCATCCCCCTCATCTGGGGAGGACTGGGCCTCTTCCTGCTGCTCCTCCACTCCGCCCTCCTCTGCCTGCGGCACATCGCCCCTCTGCTGGGCTATGTTGTGCAGGACGCAGCACACCACAATGATGCGGCCGACCCTATCTGACCGATACTGGAGGGCGCCCCCAGAGAGGTCCAGGCACCTGAAACGCATCTTCAGCACGCCAAAGCACCTCTCGATCACTCCCCTTGTCGCTACATGGGCATCATTGTAGCGGTTCTCCGCCTCATTGCGTGGCCTCCGTATAGGCGTCATCAGCCACGATCGCAATGGGTAGCCCCTGTCGCCCAGCAACCAGCCCCTCAGCCGGGGATGTGGTCCCTCGTACATGCCGGGGATGGATGACCGCGACAACACAAATGAGCCGTGTACACTGCCTGGGTGACGGGCGCAGACGTGCAGGATCATCATGCGGTGGTCGCAGACCACCTGTACGTTCATCGAATAGGTCCCCTTCCTATTAGTGAACACGGCCCTGTTCTCTGCAGGTGGCCGCACGGCGACGTGCATCCCATCGATCGCGCCCTGGACCATGGGGAACCCGGCAACGGCAGAGAAGCCCACGGCCCGGGCATCTTGGCTGGCCCGGTCCACGGGGAAGCGGATGTAGCGGTGCGCCATGGCATAAAGGGCATCTGTCACTGCCCGGATGCACCGATGCACCGATGTCTGCGATATGCCGGACAGGTCCCCACTCGGTGCCTGGAATGACCCCGTTGCATAAAAGTTCAGGGCCACCGTAACCTTGACGGACACGGGGAGAGGGTGTCCCCCGCCAGTGCCACGCGGTGACAGGTGTGCCAGCAGGTGGCAGATGTGTGCCACGGTTTCCCGGCTCATCCGGAGTCTCCTCCTGCATTCCCGGTCCGTGAGGTCCTGGTATGACTGCCGGGGCCGGTACACACGGGGCGCCCTCGGGTGCCTCCGTTGCCGTGGGGCCGCGACGTCCTCCTCCCCCTCCTCGTCCTGTCGGTCAGGTGTCCCTCCAGCCTGGGCGGCTGCCGCCTGCCCCTCTGCGGCAGCCTGCGCCGCCTCTCTGGCACGCTCCTCCTCCTCCTCCTCCTCCTCATCCAGGGCAACATAGACATGAGCGGCTGCCACCACGGCGGCCAACATCGCTGGATGATCTGAAAACATGAAGGCCTGGTGGGGGGGAGGGGAACGACGACATGTCATCATTGCCCATATCCCCTCCTCCCCCCAGCCAGGTGGCATGGACCGCATGGGTCCAACTGTTGGAGGCTGGCACCTGGCCAGGTGGACCAACTCATTTGCCCTCCCATCACCCACCCCGGCACGGACCCCCTCCCCAACCTCCACCCCAGCACGGACCCCCCCCAACCTCCACCCCGGCACGGACCCCCCCCCCAACCCCCAACCTCCACCCCAGCACGGACCCCCCCCAACCTCCACCCTGGCACGGACCCCCTCCCCAACCCCCAACCTCCACCCCAGCACGGACCCCCTCCCCAGCCTCCACCCCGGCACGGACCCCCTCCCCAACCCCCAACCTCCACCCCAGCACAGACCCCCCCCCCCCAACCTCCAACCCGGCACGGACCCCCTCCCCAACCTCCACCCCAGCACAGACCCCCCCCAACCCCCAACCTCCACCCCGGCACGGAACCCCCCCCCCCAACCCCCAACCTCCACCCCAGCACGGACCCCCCCCAACCTCCACCCCGGCACAGACCCCCTCCCCAACCCCCAACCTCCACCCCAGCACGGACCCCCTCCCCAACCTCCACCCCAGCACGGACCCCCTCCCAAACCTCCACCCCAGCACGGACCCCCCCCCAACCTCCACCCCGGCACGGACCCCCTCCCCAACCCCCAACCTCCACCCCAGCACGGACCCCCCCAACCTCCACCCCGGCACGGACCCCCTCCCCAACCCCCAACCTCCACCCCAGCACGGACCCCCCCCCAACCTCCACCCCGGCACGGACCCCCTCCCCAACCCCCAACCTCCACCCCAACACGGACCCCCCCCCCAACCTCCACCCCGGCACGGACCCCCTCCCCAACCCCCAACCTCCACCCCAGCACGGACCCCCCCCTCAACCCCCAACCTCCACCCCGGCACGGACCCCCCCCCCAACCTCCACCCCAGCACGGACCCCCTCCCCAACCTCCACCCCAGCACGGACCCCCCCCCAACCCCCAACCTCCACCCCGGCACGGACCCCCCCCCAACCTCCACCCCAGCACGGACCCCCTCCCCAACCTCCACCCCAGCACGGACCCCCCTCCCAACCCCCAACCTCCACCCCGGCACGGACCCCCCCCCCCCAACCTCCACCCCAGCACGGACCCCCTCCCGGCACTCCCCCGGAGCCCAGCCTACTCTAACCACCCCCCCCCCCCCCCGCCACACACACACACACACACAAGCCGAGACACACCTCTCCTCACGCAATCAGTCTGCGGCCACGCCATTTCCTGCCCAGAGCCAACCCCCCAGGCCGTCACTCACCTCCTCGCTGGTCGGCGTGAGCCTGGAGCACCGGGTCACGCCGATGAAAAGGAGGTTTGATTCACGTCGACGTGAACGGTCATCACGTCGACGGGACTTCGGCCCATCCGGAAGGGAGAATATCGGCAGGCCGAAAATCGGCTGCCTTGCGCAGACCCGTGACATTCTCCGCGGCAGCGGCGCCATTAACGCCCCGCCGACTTTTCTCCCTTCGGAGACTTCGGCGGGGGCGGGGGCGGGATTCACGGCGGCCAACGGCCATTCTCCGACCCGGCGGGGGGTCGGAGAATGACGCCCCTGATTTCCAAAGCATTTCCCCATTTAGAAAATATTCTATGCCTCTATTGTTCTACCAAACTGCATTACCTCACACTTTCCCACATTGTATTCCATCTGCCACTTCTTTGCCCACTCTTCTAGCCTGTCCAGGTCCTTCTGCAGCCTCTCTGCTTCCTCAACACTGCCTGTCCATCTATATATCTTTGTACATCTGCAAACTGACCAAAAATGCCCTCAGTTCCTTCTTCCAGATCATGAATGTACATCGTGAACAGCTGTGGTCCCAACACTGACACCTGCGGAACACCACTAGTCACCGGCCGATACCCTGAATAGGACATCTTTATCCCACATTCTGCCTCCTGCCAGTCAGCCTATCCTCTATCCATGTCAGTACCATTCCCCTAACACCATGGGCTCTTATCTTATTTAGCAGTCTCCTGTATGGCACCTTGTCAAGGTTTTGTGCCGCGTATCAGTAAAATATATTGAGGAGAAGCAACAAATTATTACACTTCCTGTCTTTCAGAAAGATTATCAGAAAAATCTCTCTGCAGATGCTGCCATACTTGTTGAGTATTTCCAACATTCTCCGTTTTATAGCGTCCAGTAGTAGCGTCCAGAGAAAATCCTGTGAAGTGGCCCGTAAGCTTCTTCTTGCCATAAAAGCATGGATCTGGTCACTGAAATGGAAGTCACGGAGTGAATCAGGCCAGAGATGTCCTTGGTTATATGATATTCATGTCTACTCCTTCTGATGGATGTAAAAGTTCACATAGCACTATTTTGAAGAAGAAGAGGGGCAATATCCCGTGCGCCTTGGCCTGTATTTATCCCCCAAGTAACATCACCAAACAGATTATCTGATCATTATCATATTGTTGTCTGTGGAATCTCACTGTGTTCACTTGTCTCCGGGGAAGCGGTGGCATTGTGGTGTTGTCATTGTGCTCACAATACTCTGGAGACCTGGGTTTGAATTCCATCACTGCAGATGGTGGAAATTGAATGAAATAAGTACCTGTAATTAAGAGTCTAATGATGATCATGAAACCATTGTTATAAAGATCATTTTGGTGCCATTAATGTCCTTTAGGGAAGAAAATCTGCCATCCTCATCTGGTCGGGCCTACATGTGACTCCAGGCCCATAGCAATGTGGTTGCCTCTTCACTGCCCTCTGAAGAGGCTGCAGCAAACAACTCAGTTCAAGGGCAATAAGGGATGAGAAACCAATGCTGGCCAGCCAGCGAAGCCCACCTCCCATGAAAGAATAAAGAAAAACAATAGCTCTTGCGTCTCCTATATTGGCAACAGCGACTACATTTGAAAAATAATTTATTAGCCGGAAAGCACTTTGGGGCATCTTGCAAGTCTTTCTTTTATAATTTTTTTTTCTTTTTTAAGATAAATTTAAAGTACCCAATTCATTTTTTCCAATTAAGGGGCAATTTAGCGTGTCCAATCCACCTAGCCTGCACATCTTTTGGATTGTGGGAAACCCACGCAAACACAGGGAGAATGTGCAAACTCCACAAGGACAGTGACCCAGAGCCGGGATCGAACCTGGGACCTCGGTGCCGTGAAGCAACAGGGCTAACCCACTGCGCCAGCATGCTGCCCATCTTTCTTTTATACTGACAGGTCACATTGCTTTTATAAAGTCATGAAAATTCAATTGGAAATGTTTAGCCATTTGATATAGTGAGAGAGATATTTTGTTGCGCCATTCATTTATTGTCAAGCAAGCAGGTGACCTGGCATATGTTAAATACGTGCATAGAGTGGGCAACAATCAATTATTTCAAAAATAAGAAAGATCAGAAACAATTTGCAGTACCCTATAAATATCGAGAGTTAATTATATGGTTAAACAATGCAGTGTCCGGAAATAGATCCGCATTAATGTATTAAAATTACTCAAGCCTGCTAGGAGATAGCAAAGTAGATATTTTCTTTTCCACCTTTTCGTTTTGTATTTTGAAGGCAGGCTGTCGAATTGTTTCCCTGCAAATGAATAGCTTTAACTTCACCAATTCTGCTCCCCATTTCTGTGTGAGTCTATTTAGCTTTCAGAAAGGCATTTGAGATTTGGGGAGGAAGTGGTATCGTTAAGGAAGCATTTGCTGTGGTAACATTTTTTATTAGTAATTGCATCCTACAATGCATTTGAAATGGCTGTATCTTTGCCGTTAATATTTACATTTGGAAGCAACACATTAATGACAAAGCATAAAATGTTGGAAATACTCAGCAGGGTGTGGGGCAGAAACAAAAATAATGTTCTGGGTTTGCAACCTTTCATCACAAGTGATCTGCTTGTAGGTTTGCAGAGTATTTCTGGTACTTTCTGCTTTTATTTTTGATCTCCGACATCTTGTAATATTTTTCTTTGCAGAACTGCTAATGAACTTCTTTCAGATTCAGCCATGTTGTGACCAACACTTACAAAAATGGCAGGGGTATTTCCTTTTCTAAAGCTGTACAAGCAGACCTGAAGCATCAGTATTGCTGAAAAAAGAACCATGCACTAGAAGCTTTTAGCCTTGCACTTGTCAGGACAGATTCACTAGAATACCAATAGTAAAGGGAGCAACAATTTGTACTACATTGGATTGGCTTTGTTTATTGTCACATGTACCAAGGTACAGTGAAAAGTATTTTTCTGCATGCAGTTCAAACAGATCATTTAGTACATGAAAATAAAATACATAATAGGGCAACACAACGTACTCAATATAAATACAGAGACACAGGCTTTGGGTGAAGCATACAGGAATGTAGTATTAATCAGATCAGTCCATAAGAGGGTCATTTAAGAGTTTGGTAACAGCAGGGAAGAATCTGTTTTTGAATCTGTCCGTGCATGTTCTCAGACTTTTGTGTCTCCTGCCCGATGGAAGAAGTTGGAAGAGTGAGTGAGCTGGGTGGGAGGGGTCTTTGATTATGCTGCTCGCTTTGCCAAGGCAGCAGGTGGTGTAGATAGAGTCTATGAATGGCAGATGGGTTTGTGTAATGGACTGGGCAGTGTTCACGACTCTCTGAAGTTTCTTGTGGTCTTGGGCCGAGCAGTTGCCATACCAGGCTGTGATGCAGCCAGATAGGATGCTTTCTATGGTGCACATATAAAAGTTGGTAAATGTCATGAGAAGAGAGTGCTGACTGGTTGGCAAGTGGACTCTGACTGCTAAAGGCATTGCAATGGAGTGTGTACCAGGGAACAATTAACTGCCAAGCTTTTGTTTCAATTCAAACCAAGCAGGTCAACTCTGGTTGGTCATGGCACTGGCCTAGGGAATGAACCAGGGACTCATTGGTAAATAAGCTAGCAATGTCAAACAAGCATATGGACACTGTTTGGTATTGATATGCAAGTCCTGTAGTGTCTTCGCAAAGGTGGAGGAATCCTTCACTGCATTCTATATTTGGAAATCTTGCTCAGAACTGGCCAGAGGCGGACTTGCAATGAAACACACAGCGTGCTGCAGCGCTGTGCTCTGGCCAATGGAGGGCCTCATTGAGAGGTGACTGTGGTGTGGGAGCACCAATCAGACGCTGGTAGCTCTGAATTTGCTGATAGGCTCATGAACCTATCAGCAGGAAATACAGAACAACATCGGGCTCTGATTGGTGCACTCTCCATTAGAGCGGGAGAACAGTTTTCCAGATGTTGAGGGATGGTGAAGACTTAGAGCAGTTCAGAGGGATATTGTGAACCAAAAAATAGAGGCCAGGCCAGATGAAGCCAGCACCCAGCAGCAGCCAGCCACGAGAACACCCGCAATGGGAGAGCTGGAGAGTTGAGCAGTCGGGAGATGCCAAGGTCAAGCAAATGCCAGAATCTTGGTTTTCGGTGAACAGCAGCCAGCAGGGCGACCTGACCAGAGCCAGAGACCGGGGCTGAGAGTGAGAGGACTGGGCAGCAACCAGACTAACGAGGGTGAGAGCAGAGGCCAGGCCAGATAGGCAGCAGCAGCGAGGCAGCCAGCCAGGAGCACACCTGGTCGTCGAAGCTCATGGCTCAAGTTCTGGCCACCTGAGCGGGAGCCGAGAGGTGTTCAGTCGGAAGTGCGCTTTTTTAGCTAGGTGTGCTTTCAAGGCTTCAGCATCTTCTGTGGATGCTGGTTTGTGTTAGGAAAGCTGGGAGTAGAGGAGTTCAAACTCAGTAATTATCTCCTCCTCTTTGAGATAAGGTACACCAAAATTGAAACCACGCTCAAGAATGAACTCTCATTTTGAGAGCACATGTTCAGAAAGATTTACTACATGTTTGGTGGCACCATCCATTGCGCCGCCGAACTGCTTCCGCTTAAGTGAGTTTAGAGTGCAGGTGTGTTTCAAGTGGGTATTATTTATAGTGCGGTCATCTATTGAGACAATATAGTGGCACAAATGCATCAAATTGAAAAATGAAAGAAATTTGGACACCAGAGACCAAGTGCAGTGTAGGGCACAGCGTAAATTAGCAACCCTACCACCAATTCATTGAATTTCATCTTGGATAAACACTCTTTCAATTGCGGGACCGCGTCTCTCTTTAGCATTGTCAACATACTTGGAAATGAACATTGCCACAATCTTGGGTCTAATATACAATCGTAGAATCAATAGATATCTTACCTGCTCTGAGCTTATGTATGAGTTGAGCTGTGTTGCTGATATCCCGAATTTGGTCTTTCTTATCCTTCCAGCTCAGGTATACAAAAAGTCATTTGGTCGTACAGAACTTGAGGCATTGCGGAGGAAAAAAAGAGGGACATGCATGGCAGTTTACTGTTCCCTGGTGCATTCACCATAGCAACACCTCTGCAATCAGAGTTCACCTGTCAATCAATCAGCACTCTCTTCTCAAGCAGCATAAATAATTGTTACCTTTACTATTGGAATTCTTGTCAAGCTGTCCTGATGAATGCAGGGTGAAACTCTTCGACAAAAAATGTCTCTTTTTTTCAGCGATACTCAAGTTTAGGGGAGGTGGTGGTGTCATGGTATTGTCACTGGACTATAAACCAGAGACTCAGAATAATGCTCTGGGGACTCAGATTCAAATCCCACCAGTGTAGATGGTGAAATTTGAATTCAATAAAAAATCTGGAATTTACAAAAATGTCTCATGGTGACCATGAAACCATTGTCGATTGTGGTAAAAAGCCATCTGGTTCACTAAGGTCATTTAGGGAAGGAAATCTGCCACCCTTACCTGGTCTGGCCTATATGTGACTCCAGACCCTCAGCAATATGGTTGACTCTTAACTGCCTCCTCAAGGGCCATCAGGGATGGGCAATAAATGCTGGCACAGCCTGCTATGCCCACGTCCCATGAACAAAGTTTTAAAAAAGCTCTGTACGGCCAAGCGACGATCTGTAGCCCTGAAGCACATTTCCACTTTAGGAAAGTTTCAGAAATCCCATAAAAGAACCAATCAAAATAACATCGAAAAAGACAAAAAAAAAAGGTCAAAACGTAATTTTCTCATCCAGCATCCTAATGAAATTGTATGAAAGGAAAGAGAAATTCTTTCGACATTCAATCACCAATACTTCAGAAACAAGTCTGATTGCTACTGATGTATTTCTTTCAATGTACAATTGGAAATTAATATCAGAAGCAGTCAACCAATGTTAATGAAACAAGGTCAGTTTCCCACACCTCCAGGTTTTCTTTTCTAGGCATGTCTCCAGGTCTCTCCCCATTTGCTAACCCTCCATCAGGTAATGAACCACTCAATGTGAATAAACCTCCAGAAACCTGAAGAGAGAACTGTCAGTTATATACAGGATAAAGATTATCACCCCTCTCTGCAGTCTACAAGATTCTGCTTAATATTCTTAAGACATTTTGTTCTCCGCAGCAGGTCCCTAACATGTCTGGATCATCCTCACAAGGCCATGGAGATTCAAACTGAAGCATTCCATTATGATTCGGAGAGTTATCAAATCAGAATGTGGTTACCTGGATAATCAAAGGGGCAAAATTCAACTTGGATGAGGGCACAGAACTGATGTTAGTGGATTGGCTGCCTGTATATTATGCCCAATTTTCCTTCCCTTAAAGGCAGGATGCAAAATGAACAGTTAATCCCCTGCCACAGGTTTTGTGCCCTTGCCACATCAGGTCACATTAGTTTGGAGAGGTTCACCTGTTCGGCCTTTGTTATGAATTCTGATATTCATGGATTCCTCGGTTCATCTGGTTTACTATTTTGTGTTGGAGCTTCAGCCTTGATTATTGCGCTCAAGTGCTGGAGTGAATCTACTGAATCAGATGCAAGAGTAAATCAAACTAAAGCCACAGCTAATGCTTCAACGCAGATAAATGAAGAATATTCAAGCTGTCCAGTTATGCCCCAATATGTAAAATCATTTCTGTCTAACAGCAGGATAACATTGAAGGTCTATTGGAATAAATTACTTTGATCTAGGTAAACAAATTTATGAATCTGACTCACACAGTACAGGTGCATCTGATCATGCTACCTAATGTTCTTATTAGTTTAAATTTAATGTCAATATTCTGCCATATCAAAGTCGCTGACACTAGCTGAGGATGAAAGTTCTCTCTTTTGTTCAAAGAGCAATCCAAGTAATGTCAAACGATTCCACTTCTGGCGGATCTGCTGTAATAACTTTGTACACTGATTTTGAAAATACACCCAAGTGTTCAAGTGTTGATGCAACAAATCAGGAACAAATGTGCCAGGATAAATTTACCGTGACATGTTTTCAGAATTAGATACCTCTGGGGTTGCAATAGAAGATACAAGGACGATCTTATGAATGAAACATGTTCGGCTTTGTGTGCATGGCCCTAAACATGAGAGACATCAACAAGGCAACTGGTAACTAACTGAGATACGGATGGAAGTCAGTCCAGTTTCGACAGGAAAGAGGGCCTAGCTTCCAGCTGCATGGGGGTGCTTGCAGTCTCTAACTCTTAGCGCTAAATGCACGCTATAGGAAGAAAGTGAGTGTGGATTGCAACCGCAGTTGAAAACAATTAATGGAAAATGCTATTTATTCAAACTTACGATTCTGAATCAGCATTGATCCGACATGGTAAGACTTCATGGGCGTCATTCTCCGACCCCCCGCCGGGTCGGAGAATGGCCGTTGGCCGCCGTGAATCCCATCCCCGCCGAAGTCTCCGCTCCCGGAGATTGGGCGGGGGCGGGAATCCGGCCGCGCCGGTTGGCAGGACCCCCCGCTGGATTCTCCGGCCCGGATGGGCCGAAGTCCCGCCCAGAAATTGCCTGTCCCGCCGGCGTAAATCAAACCTGGTATTTACCGGCGGGACCAGGCAGTGTGGGCGGGCTTCGGGGTCCTGGGGGGGGCACGGGGCGATCTGACCCCGGGGGGTGCCCCCACGGTGGCCTGGCCCACGATCAGGGCCCACCGATCCGTGGGCGGGCCTGTGCCGTGGGGGCACTCTTTCCCTTCCGCCTTCGCCACGGTCTCCACCATGGCGGAGGCGGAAGAGACTCTCCCCACTGCGCATGCGCGGGAAACTTACAGCGGCCGCTGACGCTCCCGCGCATGCGCCGGGAAATTGACAGCAGCCGCTGACGCTCCCGCGCATGCGCCGCATTTCCACGCCAGCTGGCGGGGAAACAAACGCCATTTCCGCCAGCTGGCAGGGCGGAAATCCCTTCGGCGTCGGCCTAGCCCCTCAATGTTGGGGCTAGGCCGCCAAAGATGCGGAGCATTCCGCATCTTTGGGCCGGCGCGATGCCCGTCTGATTGGCGCCGTCTTTGGCGCCAGTCGGCGGACATCCCGCTGTTGGGGGAGAATTTCGCCCCATGTTCCAAGTATTAATTTTTTTTTTTTTAAATTTAGATAACCAATTCATTTTTTCCAATTAAGGGGTAATTTAGCGTGTTCAATCCACCTACCCTGCACATCTTGGGTTGTGGGGGTGAAACCCACGCAAACACAGGGAGAATGTGCAAACTCCCCAGAGCCGGGATCGAACCTGGGACTTTGGCGCCGTGAAACTGCAGTGCTACCACTGCGCCACCGTGCTGGCCTATGTTCCAAGTATTAATCATTGAATTCCTGAGAGGTAACAGAATAAAGATGCAAATCCTCTTTAATGCACTGCACTTAAACTTCTAAAAGTATACTATCGATTTTATAGGATGAGATATAAATGACAAAATGGATTATAATGGTGCTGTGCACGAGTAGAATAAATGTTATAACCATGCTCATAAATAACATGCTTTGCTTATAAAAATGCAAGGAAACTTGTCAAGAATCTGGCAAAATCTCCTGTCATGACTTTGTGTTGACTTTTTTTGGTTTGAACTGGGAAATTTGGGTAATCATCTAACACATCATGGAGAGTTCGAGTAATTTTGATTTTCATGATGGTGCAAAATGTGTGATATTGAAAACATCTCTCAATTTGGGAAAGATACAAAACTGGTGGCTAATCCAATATTGCTGAAAGTCAAAATGATCCCCAATAATTTTAAGTTTATTTTTATTTAAGAAGAGCAATGTGCAGGCTGCAATGTGTTGTTATGCAATAAAACTGATTATTCTTGATCAGGAAATAGCCCTTCTACCTTCTCATGTGGATGTAAAGATCCAGCATTACTTTGACAGTTGATTTGGATGAGAATGTAGGAGGCATGGTTAGTAAGTTTGCAGATGACACCAGGATTGGTGGCATTGTGGATAGTGAAGAAGGTTATATAAGATTGTAACAGGATTTTGACCAATTGGGTTAATGGGCCGATGAATGGCAGATGGAGTTTAATTTGAATAAATGTGAGGTGATGCATTTTGGAAGATCAAATCAGGGCAGGACCTACTCAGCTAATAGTAGGGAGCTGGGGAGAGTTACAGAACAAAGAGATCTAGGGGTACAGGTTCATAGCTCCTTGAAGGTGGAGACGCAGGTAGACAGGGTGGTGAAGAAGGCATTCAGCATGCTAGGTTTTATTGGTCAGAATATTGAATACAGAAGTCGGAACGTCTTGTTGAAGCTGTACAAGACATTAGAGCGATCACGCATGGAATACTGTGTTCAGTTCTGGTCACCCTATTATAGGAAGGATATTGTTAAACTAGAAAGAGTGCAGAAGAGATTTACGAGGATGCTACCAGGACTTAATGGTCTGATCTACAAGGAGAGGCTGGATAGGCTGGGACTTTTTTCCCTAGAGCGTAGGAGGCTTAGGGGTGAACTTATAGAGGTTTATAAAATAATGAGGGGCATAGATGAGGTAGATAATCAACATTTTTTCCCAAAGGTAGGGGAGTCTAGAGCTAGAGGGCATAAGTTTAAGGTGAGAGGGGAGAGATACAAAAGACACCAGAGGGGAAATTTCTTCATACATTTTTCACCTGGAATGAGCTGCCAGAGGCAGTTGTAGAGGCGGGTACAATTTTTTCCTTTAAAAAACAGTTAGACAGTTACATGGGTGCGTATAGAGGGATATGGGCCAAAGGCACGCAAATGGGACTAGTTTAGTGATAGAAACTGGGCGGCATGGACAAGCTGGGCCAAAGGGCTTGTTTCCATGCTGTAAACATCTATGACTCTATGACAAATAGCCAGTAAGTTAACACAAGTGTCCTGGCCAATATTTGTCCCTCAAGTGTCGTCAAAACAGGTTATCTAGTGACTGTAACATTGCTGTTTGTGGGAGCTTACTGTATGCAAATTGGAAGCCATGATTCTCACATTACAACTGTGAGTGCACTCTTAAAGGACTTAATTTACAGTAATGTTCTTTGAGACACCCTGTAACTATTAAAGAATGATATAAATGCAGCTCTTCCTTTCTTTAATAATTGAAAATGAACTAGATAGGAAAGAAAGACCTGAGAAAGGGGTAAAGGGGCAAATGCTAAAAATGATAAATGTCCAGTCTTTCTTTTGTAGCATACTACAGGCCCAAATCATAGTGAATAGTTTATATAAAGCAGGTGGAGTGACAGCTGTACTTCAGCATTTTAAACTTGCTGCTGTGTCCCACTATCCTGCTAACTTGCATTTCATTCCTCCATACCCACAGGAGTATACTTCATAACAACAACAACTCATATTTATATGGTGCCCTTAACGTAATAAAATGTCCCAAAGCACTTTGCAGGAGCATTCTAAAACATAGTATGACACTCAGACACGGGACGAGATATTAGGTCAGTTGACAAAAGACTTGGACGAAGAGGTAAGTTTTAAGGAGTGTCTTAAAGGAACAAAGTGAGGTCTAGTAATGTAGGCAACGCAGTCCAGCGTTTAGGGCCTAAGCAACCGAAGGTATGGCCACAAATGGTGGAGTCATCAAAATCAGTGATGCTCAAGAGACCAGAATTGGAGGAGTGCAGATGCCTCGGAAAGCTGCGGTGCTAGAAGAGATTACAAACATAGGGAGAGGTAAGGTCATGGAAGCATTTCAAATCAAGGATGAGATGCTTCATGGGACTTTTACAGTGTTTCCCCTTCAGTGGTAACTGTTATAAAGTTGTATGTTGCCTTATTAGGAGGTCCAGAGGCTTGCATAGTTGAATAATAACTGTTTAATAATAATACACATATATGTGTATACATGTATTGTTACGACTAGCTGAGGGGTGAGCTGACTGTCTTCCTATTCAGCCCCCATGGTTGGTTCCAACAATAATTTTAAAATTTATTTTCCTTGTGAATGCCTTTTCCAATCCAAATGTACTTTTTTTGTTGATAAGGAGCCAATCAAACCAAGTTGTATTGAGTCAAATGAAGAGTAAGTTTATTAGTTACCTAACCTGAGAAAAAATAATAAGGATGCAATGACGCACACTCACAAAGTTACCCCTTACAATCTCGAATACCGAATACCACTGATTAAATAAAATAAGATGCATAGACTGAATCTAGTCTTATAATCCTGATTTACATAAAGGGGCTTTTCACAGTAACTTCATACTTGTGACAATAAAAGGTTATTATTATTATTACATAACGACTCAGCTTTTACAGTCAGTGATGGAATTGCAGCATTTGCTGCTAACTGTACTGAAAAATGCAAATGTATCCAATTTGGTGGCTGCAGCAATGATTTTAACTTCTTGTTGCAGCATAGTTCAGTGACTGGAGGACCTGTGAGGCCTTGAAGTGAGGCATATTGCCGCCAAAGCGATGCCCCCTATTCAATCTGCTTCTGTTAGCCTTTAAGGGAATGCATTGCAGACCACAAGGCACAGGGCACTTCAGCCTCTCATTTTAAAATATGAAAACTTGTTTTGAATATCATTTTAAAATCTCGGAATGTGATAGGGGTAGCAAGAACCTTAAGCCAGTAGTAAACCTGTCCGAGAAGTGAAACCTTGTTTACAAATATCATATCCACATACAACCTGTGTTAGATGACTGTTACATGCGGGGAAAAGAGCTCATATATCTATCAGTTCTGTGTTGAGCATTTGAAGGCAGCGCTAAATGAGCTCCTACTTCAGGGCAGCACGGTGGCACAGTAGTTAGCACTGCTGCCTACGGCGCTAAGGACCCGGGTTCAAATCCTGGCCCTGGGTCACTGACGGTGTGGAGTTTACACATTCTCCCCGTGTCTGCGTGGGTTTCACCCCCACAACCGAAAGATGTGCAGGGTAGGTGGATTGGCCACGCTAAATTGCCCCTTAATTGGAAAAAAATAATTGGGTACTCTAATTTATTTTAAAAGGTGACCAAAAATGCAACAAGTTTTTCACCGATTATTTTATGCATAATAAAGAAAAAAAAGGATGTCTACAAGTGAGTTTGTGTTTTTATCATGATCTACATAAGAACATACAAAATAGGAACAGATGTAGGCCATTCAACCCCTCAAGCCTGCTCTGCCATTCATTAAGAGCAAGGCTGACTGATCTGTTTGCGTTTCTAATTCTAAATGCCCATCAAACCCCGATAATTTTTGATTCACTTGCTTAAATAGAATCTATCTACCTCTACCTTAAAAATATTCAATGATCTCACTTCCACTGCTTCCTGGAGCAAAGAGTTGCAAAGTCAATCAATCCTCAAGAGAAAGAAAATCTCCTAAACTTGCCGGGGGGGGGAACAGCTGGTAAATCCTGCCCCAAGCCTCCCAAAAGGAGAATCCAGCCCATTGTATTTACATCAGGGTGTCCTCCATTTGTGTACATAATTCCGTTCACCTTTCCTTGGACACACTATTTGTTTGCTCAACGTTCAATTAAAATAATTTGTATATTAAAAAAATTCTACTTAGAAATGTAATAAATTAGTAAAATTATATTAAATTAATTATTTTAAAAATGAATGACAAGAAGCTTAAACATCAAGTAATACTAGAATTATCATATTGGCTTGTATATTGTAAAATATTATGGTAATCATTCACAAGGGGGAGGTGTTAACGTAGCGGTACTGTCATTAGATTTGTAATCCAGAGACCCAGGGGAATGCTCTTGGGTCCCGGGTTCGAATCCCAACATGGCAGATGGTGACATTTGAATTCAATTGAAATCTGGAATTAAAGGTATAATGATGACCATGAAACCATTGCTGACTGTCATAAAAACCCATCTGGTTCACTAATGTTCTTCAGGGGAAAAAATCTGCTGTCCTTACCTGGTCTGGCCTACATGTGACTCCAGACCCCCACAGCAATGTGGTTGACTCTTAACTGCCACCCTCTGAAATGGCCTAGCAAGCCACTCAGTAGCCAGGGCAATTAGGGAGGGGCAACAAATGCTGGCCCAGCCAGCAATATCCACATCCCAAGAATTGATATAAATTTAATGATGAAATTCCATTCAGCCAATCATGTTGACTCACTGCTAACTTGTGCATTAATTCACCAAAACAAGATTGTTAAACTTGCTCAACTTGTGAATGTGATGCTGAGCAGATTCTGAACCTGCTGGTACCAGCTCTAAATGAATCAATGTTAAATCCAACGGTATTTGTGGCCCATCAGTCGAAATTGATGAATTTCATGGGCGACATTCTCCGACCCCCCGCCGGGCCCCCCCGCTCGATTCTCCGGCCCGGATGGGCCGAAGTCCCGCCGATAAATTGCCTGTCCCGCCAGCGTAAATTAAATCACCTACCTTACCGGCGGGACAAGGCGGCGCAGGCAGGCTCCGGGGTCCTGGGGGGGGCGCGGGGCGATCTGGCCCCGGGGGTGCCCCCACGGTGGCCTGGCCCGCGATCGGTGGGCCTGTGCCGTGGGGGCACTCTTTCCCTTCCGCCTCCGCCACGGTCTCCACCATGGCGGAGGCGGAAGAGACTCCCTCCACTGCGCATGCGTGGGAAGCTGTCAGCGGCCGCTGACGCTCCCGCGCATGCGCCGCCCGGAGATGTCATTTCCGCGCCAGCTGGCGGGGCACCAAAGGCCTTTTCCGCCTGCTGGCGGGGCGGAAATTCCTCCGGTGTCAGCCTAGCCCCTCAATGTTGGGGCTCGGCCCCCAAAGATGCGGAGCATTCCGCATCTTTGGGGCGGCGCGATGCCCATCTGATTGGCACCGTTTTGGGCGCCAGTCGGCGGACATCGCGCCGTTTCCGGAGAATTTCGCCCCATGTTCCTGCAACTTTACAAAAGCAGAACCATCATCAGAGGCTTCTCTGGAGCCCGTCAAGTCTCTGGGGCGAAATTCTCCCCCAACGGCACGATGTCCGCCGACTGGCGCCCAAAACGGCGCCAATCAGACGGGCATCGCACCGCCCCAAAGGTGCGGAATGCTCCGCATCTTTGGGGGCCGAGCCCCAACATTGAGGAGCTAGGCCGCCGCCGGAGGGATTTCCGCCCCGCCAGCAGGCGGAAAAGGCCTTTGGTGCCCTGCCAGCTGGCGCGGAAATGACATGTCGGGGCGGCGCATGCGTGGGAGCGTCAGCGGCCGCTGACAGTTTCCCACGCATGCGCAGTGGAGGGCGTCTCTTCCGCCTCCGCCATGGTGGAGACCGTGGCGGAGGCGGAAGGGAAAGAGTGCCCCCACGGCACAGGCCCGCCCGCGGATCGGTGGGCCCCGATCGCGGGCCAGGCCACCGTGGGGGCACCCCCCGGGGCCAGATCGCCCCGCGCCCCCCCCCCAGGACCCCGGAGCCCGCCCACGCCACCTTGTCCTGCCGGTAAGGTAGGTGGTTCAATTTACGCCGGCGGGACAGGCAATTTATCGGTGGGACTTCGGCCCATCCGTGCCAGGGAATCGAGCGGGGGGCCCGCCAACCAGCGCGCCGCGATTCCCGCCCCCGCCGAATCTCCGGTGCCGGAGACTTCGGCAACCGGCGGGGGCGGGATTCACGCCAGCCCCCGGCGATTCTCCGACCTGGCGGGGGGTCGGAGAATTTCACCCCAGGTTTATACTCTGAGCATATGGGTTCAAATCCCATCATGGCAGTTGGTGGAATTTAATTTCAATTAATGAATATCTGGACTTGAAGGTTAGAGTCTCAAACGATCAGCAATTATCATTAAAATCCATCTTGTTCACTAATGTAATTTTAAGGAAGGAAATCGGCCATCCTTGCCGTTCTATGCCTACCAATGATTTGAGATCCACAGCAACTGCCCTCTAAAGTAGCCTTGTAAGCCACTCAAGGTAACAAATACTGGCCTTCCCAGCGATGCCCACATTCCAAAGAATTTTTTTTAATATTCTGACTGATGATGCTGCTATTGGAGGTGGGAAATCCAGGCCAAGGTCTCACACACTAATTGTAAAATGAAGATAGATAATTAACAATTAAAAGAAATGAAATGACATAATAAGAAACCTAACTGCAAAATATCCAATTCACTTTCATCAGTTTGTCTCATAACAACACAACCTCCGGGCAGCATGATAGCACAGGAGTTAATATTGTTGCTTCACAGCTCCAGGGCCCCAGCTTCGATCCCTGGCTTGGGTCACTGTCTGTATGGAGTCTGCACGCTCTCCCCGTGTCTGCGTGGGTTTCCTCCGGGTGCCCGACTTCCTCCCACAGTCCAAAGATGTGCAGGTTAGGTGCATTGCCCATGCTAAATTGCCGTTCGTGTCCAAAAAGGTTAGGTGGGGTTACGGGGATAGGGTAGAGGTGTGGGCTCAGGTAGGGTGCTCTTTCCAAGGGCCGTGCAGACTCTATGGGCCAAATGGACTCCTTCTGCACTGTAAATTCTATGATTCTCTGATTGCTAATAACATAGCATTTTTAAAAATGAGTTTAAGTCCTCTTGTATCTGCTTCAGTGGGATAATAGTTTAAGAACCCAGAAATGATTTGCTTTGCTCCAACTATTGATTGAAAAGTGGTTATTTAGTTAATGGACTGTTGATTTCCTAATGGAAAGTAAGAGGAGGTGAGCGAGAAGAAGAATTACTAGAATAGCTCAAGGTGCTATCAGTTGTGATGTAATTGTACAAGTGTAAAACTTGCGTTCAACTACCAAACGTGGTCCCAACTGGGCTGAATGAGCGATTTCTGAGGTGCTCATATTTCTGTCATTGTATCCAAGACAAGTTTCTCTATTTGTTGACTCACAGAATACAAACGATAATAAATAACTCAACAACTGCTGCCTTTTAAACATTTGATGTAATATTAGAATTCATGGGCTTTTGAAAGTTTCATTATCTTAGAATTTAAGTGAAATATCTTCTAGAAATCCGCATAAAAGTATTTTGAGTTTAGAACCAAGCACAAATGTCAAGAACAAAGTTTGACTGCGCATTGAATTTTGTGAAACAACCATCGGCCTGTATCTTCTCAATTGGGGCGGCAAGCAACTGAACTCAAGTCATTGATGCGCCTTGGAACCCTGAGGAAATCCAATGCGCGCATACGCATATGAAAATAAAATACTGCAGATGCTGGAAATCTGAAATAAAAACAGAAAATGCTGGATAAACTCCGGCCTGGCAGCATCTGTGGAGAGAGAAACACAGTTAACGTTTCAAGTCCATATGGCCCTTCTACAGAACGGGGCACAAATAAATTGTCACAATAACTCATTTTGAAATACTGAAGACAGGTTAATAAGGATAATAATGTTCTACTATCCTTTTTTTTTTAAATTTTAGAGTACCCAATTCATTTTTCCAATTAAGGGGCAATTTAACGTGGCCAATCCACCTACCCTGCGCATCTTTGGGTTGTGGAAGCAAAACCCACGCAAACATGGGGGGAATGTGCAAACTCCACAAGGACAGTCACCCAGAGTCGCGATCGAACCTAGGACCTCAGTGCCGTGAGGCTGCAGTGCTACCCACTGCGCCACCGAGTTGCCCCAAGTTCTACTATCCTGCCCCATTCCAGTCCACATTTCCTTCATGTACCAAATAATTACAGTTAACACCAAGCATTTTCTCAGGAAATATTACTAAGGTTTAAGTGACACTTAATAAGAGCTCAATACCCTCTTTGCTCTTTTCACTTCATTATTTGTAGTTATTACAGTCAAGGTGGGAGACTTCATGAAAAACTGCCAATCACAATTAAGCTGTCGCTGGTCATAAACTGAGGCCAGTAATTGTACAAAAGTAACTATAATAAGTTAGCTAAAACTGCGAATTTGGGAGGTTGTTTTTAACTAAGGGTATGACCACGTAACATAACTGCAAGTTCCCTGCATGTCTATTATGCTGAGTGATATTTTATACTCAATGAAGGGATGTGGGCTTCACTGGCTTAGGCCAGAATTTATTGCCCAACTCTAATTGCCCTTGAGAAGGTAGTGGTGAACTGTCTTCTTGAACCACTGCAGTCTCTGTGGTGTAGGCATACTCATGGTGTTGTTAGGGAAGGAGTTCTAGGATTTATACCCAATGACATGGAAGGAATGGTGATATATTTCCAAGACAGGATGATGATTGACTTGGAGGGGAATTTCCAGGTGGTGGTGTTCCCATGCATCGTCTGCTCTTGTCCTTCTAGATAGTAGTGATCGTGGGTTTAGAAGGTGCTGTTTAAGGAGCCTTGACGAGTTACTGCAGTGTTTCTTGCAGATGGTCCGCACTGCTGCTACTGTGCATCGGTGGTGAAGGGAGTGAATGTTTGTGGAAGGGGTAGCAATTAAGGGGTTGCTTTGTCCTGGATGGTGTCGAGCTTTTAGAGTGTTGGAGCTGCACTCAGCCACACAACTGGAGAGCATTCCATCACACTCCTGACTTGTGCCTTCCCCCCCCCCCCCACCCCTCCCCCTCACACCTCGGTTGATATTGAGCTAATTGGTAGCATGGAACAGAGAAAGCAGTTGAGAGCAGTGAACCTTTATTAATCTCAGGACTCTGGATTTTGAATTAGTTCCATTAGGTGCCACTCCATCTCACCTCTGTCTCATGCAGATTTTCCCCAAATCCTGTGCAGGAGTCCTTCATTTCAAATTGCTCCCAAAACCTCAAAAATACCTTCACTCACATATTATAATCGCTAACCCACCTTTCCAGCTCATGTCACATGGACACACCCAAATCCTCCAAGGTGGTTAATTTCTAATAATCTTTATTGTCACAAGTAGGCTTACTGCAATGAAGTTACTGTGAAAAGCCCCTAGGCTGGAAGTAGGTGAGTGCGTGGCAAGTAGAGGCTGGGTTTCATACTTGTGCACATTTATGCTAAACATCAACCACACCCTCCCTAACCAATGTCATTTTAATGTGTTTCCCACATTGAACGTTGGTGCATGATTCACTCAGCGAATGATTCATTCTCATTAGCGTGTTGACACACCCGATATTTTCTTTGACAAGTGACATTGCTGCTTTAAGTACTGAATCAGCAAGGTGTAAACATGTAAAGTATTTTGATGAATTAGAATGACTTACAAATAACTGCTGAATTATGTCAAAGAAAAGGCTATACACCATGTGGTGCCTATTTACCATGCCAAAGTTTTCATAATCATAACTGTGGCCATATTGTGGGGAATTGTGGCACCTACTTCCCACTTTATTTCTATCCCAACTTTGATTAATTAAGTCACTGTGCAACCAGTTTAAATGTTGCTCGTGAATCACTGCAAATCAAAAAGTACCACTCAATCTCTTATCGGTCCACCAAAGCAGGAGAGTACCAAGTTTGAACTGTGGTCTGTGTTTGAATTAGCTGATGTTAGCCAGGACAGTTTTGGCCTCAACTCCTCTTTATTGAGGCTGGAAAAATCAATTCCGCCTTATTTTTTTCCCCTCCTAGAATGCTGTACACTGACACCTGCTGGAAATGTCATTTGTACAGATGCTGAGTAAGAAGAGGACTCAACTCAACACTGAAGCCTCACTTAATTGATTAAACCGCTCACATTAACTGAGGGCAGCATGGTGACACAATGGTTAGCACTGCTGCCCACAGAGCCAGGCACCCAAGTTCAATTCCAGCCTTGGGTCATTGTTTATTTACACGTTCTCCCCGTGTCCTTTAGGTGCTCCGGTTTCCTCCCACATCCCAAAAATGTACAGGTTAGGCGGATTGGCCATTAATGCCTAAATTTGTGCGTGTTAGGTGGGGTCACGGGGATAGGGCGGGGAAGTGGGCCTAGGTAAGGTGGTCATTCAGAGGGCTGGTGCAGACCTAATGGGCCGAATGGCCTTCTTCTGCACAGTAGGAACTCTGGGCGGGATTCTCCACTCCCGCGCCGAAGTGGCCGCGCCATCGAACCTCGACGGCGCGAAACGGCCCCGATCCCGACCGATTCAGGCCCTGACATTGGGCTAGGATCGGGGCCGCGTCACCTACACGCGCCAGGCCTTGTCGCCCGCGTAAAGGAGGCGCCGCATAGATGACGCGGCCGGTGCCACATACCTGGCGTCATCCGCGCATGCGCGGGTTGGCCGGCGCCAACCCGCGCATGCGTGGTTGCCGCCCTTTCTAAGTCCGCCCCGCAAGAAGATGGCGGACTGATCTTGCGGGGCCGCAGAAGGAAGGAGGTCCTCCTTCAGAGAGGATGGCCCAACGATCGGTGGGCACCGATCGCGGGCCACCCCACATTTGAGGTACCCCCCGGTGCAGGATTCCCCCCTCGCCCCCACGCAGGCCGCCCCCACAGCATACGCGTGCTGTTCCCGACGGCAGCGACCAGGTGTGGACGGCGCCGGGGGGAACCCGCCATTTTGGCCTGGCCGCTCGGCCCATCTGGGCCTGAGAATAGCGGGGTTGCCGGAGAATCGCCATTTTGGGGGTCTCCGGCGATTCTCCGGCCTGCAGCCCGCGGAACTCGACCGGGCCGTTCCCGCCGCTTGGGAGAATCGCGGGAGGGCGTCGGACCAGCGTCCCGGGAAATTTTGGCGGCCCAGGCAATTCCCCCACCGGCACGGGAGTGGAGAATCTCGCCCTCTATGTTCTATGTCTATGACTATATTTCGGTAAATCAACATTGGATACGTTTTGGGAACAATCAGCAGTCATCTCATCTTCAGATAGTGGGTGAAGATAGGGCAAAAGGATTTTTTTTTAAACATAGCTGAGATACACAATATCACGTTATTACAGATAGTTCTGACTAATTCACTCTGATTCCATCTGTACAGAAAACTAGAACATACAAATGATGCAGGCAATGGAAACTGTTTTAGGCAAGGATTGTGACTTACACAGCATTTACCCTCCACACTACAGGCACTGCTTGAGAAGTCAAAAGTGGCTAAAATAATTACCAAGAAACAATTATAATTCAACACTATTCTTTCCACTAGCAAAACCCTCCAAGTCCATTCCTACCAGCTACATAATAGTCCTTCAGCACCTTGTCAGCTTCAGTGCACCACAGCACAACAAAAAATGAAAGTTAAGACTAAGTATAATGGGCTGAATTCTCCACCGTCGGGATTCTCCATTTTGCCGGCAGCCCGGGGGTTTCCCGACAGCGTGGGGCTGCCCCACAATGGGAAACCCCATTGACCAGTCAGCGAAATGGAGAATCCCGACAGCGTGCCCCACCTGTTTCTCCGCACGGAGTAACCCGCCCAATATGTCCTGTACAGTTATAAGCAAACATTTGCATTTACAAGAGTTCCATCTCATTTCTTTGGAAATAAGCACCAATTCCCATGGCTAACATGTCTTCATTTACAGAACATGACTATAACATGGATTCCAAGCATCTATAATTGGGCCACATTTTACTCACTTGCGCACTGAAACTTTACATTGTGTGCGCAAAATTATTTGACATTTTAGCATCTCGGGCGTTTCAATTTTTTTTTGCTTTAAAAGGCGTGTTAAAATAACCAGAATCTGGGTTCATTCAAATACCCCACAAACATGCCTATCGTTCATGCTAGACGAATTAAAGTTGCTTCTTCAACTCAAAATCTCAACGATCAACCCCTTTTCAAAATGACCCAATAGTGAATTGTGATCAACCTCTGTGCACGGGTGTTCAAATGTCAACTAAATCTTTGAATGGTGACATTGCGGGAGAAAATGGGTTGAGGGGAGTTATCAAGTTCAGCAGCATGAGGAAAACACAATTGAAATAATTTTAATTAAGACCTCTGTTGAGTATAAAGCCAATGCCCTCACACTTTCCAGTTGTAATGATTCCTTAACACAAATTTCCCCCATTTAATTCATTGGCAAATATGATTCAAAAACGACCAGAAAATAAACAAAATGTCAGAAGCATGCAGGTAGGTGTTAAAATATGTGCTCTTTTATAAAAACAGGCAATTCCTTGGTGAAAAAGGAAACATAAAAAAATCAGCTTTTTCCTGAAGCAAAGTACAAACAGCTTCCCCATCAGAAATTCTCTCCCGAACATATAATCACGAGAAGTTAAGAAATTTCCTTTTTTCTTTGCAAGATGCTTACCTCTACAAAACTCTTAAACTAATAGCCTGTATACTTGATCGTGTTGACCTCACCAATGAAAAATGGTGCCTATGTATCAGTATGATAGCTGGAATATGTGTGCTTATTATGCATTGGAATGTGCCATCTTCCTTATTGGTAAAGGCTACCATCCAGGGTCCATGCCTGAAATAAGTGTGAGTCTATTCGCACATGCAAATGCAAATATGAAGCCCCTTTCACAAAATCAAGTAATCCTGAATACAGCCAGCAATGGCCCAGTTTACTAAAGGAGGCTGACACCAAAATATTAAGATTATTTTAAAATGCTTCGTGGGATGGTGAGCTTTTTAAAGATGTGGAGATGCCGGCGTTGGACTGGGGTGAGCACAGTAAGAAGTCTTACAACACCAGGTTAAAGTCCAACAGGTTTATTTTGAATCACTAGCTATCATAGAATTTACAGTGCAGAAGGAGGCCATTCGGCCCATCGAGTCTGCACCGGCTCCCGGAAAGAGCACCCTACCCAAGGTCAACACCTCCACCCTATCCCCATAACCCAGCAATCTCACCCAACACTAAGGGCAATTTTGGACACTAAGGGCAATTTATCATGGCCAGTCCACCTAACCTGCACATCTTTGGATTGTGGGAGGAAACCGGAGCACCCGGAGGAAACCCACGCACACACGGGGAGGATGTGCAGACTCCACACAGACAGTGACCCAAGCCAAAATTAAACCTGGGACCCTGGAGCTGTGAAGCAATTGTGCTATCCACAATGCTACCGTGCACAGCTCCTTCCTCAGGTGAATGATTCACCTCATAACCTGGTGTTGTAAGACTTCTTGCCATCTTTTTAAATATATGCTTTGTTCATCAAATGTGTTAAAATGCATCAGATATCTGTTCAAGTTGGACATGACAGTGCAATACAGTTGAATTTTTTCAATACAGTGTGCGACACTTGGAGGTGCTTCACAAGACCTACGATTACAGGTTACAATTATAGATTCAGTTATAATTCATATAAAACATTCTCTGGTGCAAATAGCTCAAGGCGTACAAAGCAGGAGCCTTAAGACCATGGTCTTTCCTCATCAAGCTTTGTAATAATAATCACTTATTGTCACGAGTAGGCTTCAATGAAGTTACTGTGAAAAGCCCCTAGTCGCCACATTCCGGCACCTGTTCAGGGAGGCCGGTACGGGAATGGAACCCGCGCTGCTGGCATTGTTCTTCATTACAACCCAGCTATTTAGCCCACTGTGCTAAACCAGCCCCAGCTTTGTGGTGGCAATGCCAGGTTTTAGCGCGTCCCTTAGCACGGTCCTTGACCATGAACTCTCCAACACTCAGCCTTGGATACTTCTTTACACTGGAAAACTAACAAGTTTCAGGGAGAATAACAACTGTCTTTCATTGTGTTGATGATCCTTCAACAGCAGTTGATGGCCATTTTGGTCTGCATCCCAGGCAACAAGAGCAGAGTCTTGCATCGTGGAACTGCTCAGTATTCACCTCCACAAAACCTATTGCATCATGCTCCAAAAAGCTTTGCAGCTTTGTAATGAAGCAGGTGGACAAGGGTTTCTTCACCACCACAATCACCTTGAGGGCAGTGTGAGGGTGGGGGTTAAACTCCAGATTTGCATGAAGGATTTGCTAGGGGGTCCCTACTCACCAGCAAACAAACTGTGTCTTGGTGCTTGTTTGAAAGCTCTGGCAATGAGCCATTCTACCAAATGACTTTTAAAGCCTGGCCAGGGAACCATCCGACAGGATCCACCGTCTCCTTTTCTTCCAGGACCTCAAGGCCTCAGGCCAGCTGCCAGATGGACATGTGGTCAAAGGTGTTTTTCTGCTCAAACCTTTCCACGAGGGACATGGTGATATAACATTGTCCAAGTGCATGGAGTGTTCCATGACAAAGTGGTCAGACTCTCTGTGGAGTTTACACTTTTTCCCCGTGTCTGGTGGGTTTCCTCCAGGTGCTGTGGTTTTCCACAGTCAAACGATGTGCAGGTTAGTTGATTGGCCATGCTAAATTTTCCCATTCAGTGTTCAAAGATGTACAGGTTAGGTGGGGTTACGGGGATAGTTTGGGGGAGTGGGTGCTCTTTCAGAGGCTCGGTGCAGACTCGACGGGCCGATTGGCCTGCTTCTGCACTGTAGGGATTCTATGGATTTCTATGGAATATTGCAACCAATTCATCAGCTTGATTATTCTGAATATTTCAAACCACTGGGTTTTTTTAAAATTGCTCTTTCATGAGTAAGCTGGATCTTACCACAATTAATGGACCTTCTATTTTGTGATTGATCCTAGAAATTTGACTGAGTGAGGATTAATTAGTCCCAAACTCCTTTATGAGCCTATTGCAATGAAGCCCCTGTACTCAATGCACACTTATGGTCCCCGAGTTAACCAGATGGCAAGTTCAAAACAAAAGCATGTTATCAAATCCTTGATTAGATGCTGGAATCCAATTCATTAGTGTAATTGTTAAAAGAAGCAGCAGGCATGCAGAGTAACTCAGCACATTATGAAATATTCATCCACACTTTGTCAGCGCAGGAGAATACAGAAGTATCACAAAATAAAGTGAAAGAAAAGATTTACAGGAGAAATATTTACCCTGCGTGAGGCTTCTTTAATTATCTATCTGGGCTTTAGCAGCAAAACCTGACTTAACAGACAGGTATGAATTAGATGCCATTTTTAGATGGATTCTATAGATTAGAATAGAGTGGAACCATAATATGATACAGAACAGAAGGTGGTTGTTCCGTCATATCTGTGCGGACTCTTTGGGAGCTATCCAATTCATTAGACTTTATCTTCCTTCCTTGTGCTAGGAGGTCCTTATACTTAATACATACTCATCCACTCCTCTGGTGTTTGCCAATAGACCGAGTTTTTCCCATTGAATTACTTCTCCAATTACCTTTTGAATGTTATTACCTGTACTCTCATTCAGACTGGCATCCCATGATCTCGGGCAGCATGGTGGCACAATGGTTAGCACTGCTCCCTCACAGTGCTAGGGACTTGGGTTTGATTCCTGCCTTGGGTGACTGTGTGGGTTTCCTCCCGGTGCTCTGGTTTCTTCCCACAGTCCAAAGATGTGAATTGACCGTGCTAAATTGCCCCTTAGTGTCCAAAACGTTAGATGGGTTACGGGGTTATGGAGATAGGGTGGGGGTGGGGGCAAACGGGGTACTCTTTCGGAGGGCCGGTGCAGACTCAATGTGCCGAATGGCCTCATTCTGCGTTGGGATTCTATGATTTCAGGAAGCAAAGTATCGTAAACACCCTTGTCTGCATCAATGGTGCCGAGGTGGAGATGGTTGACAGTTTCAAATTCCTAGGTGTGCACATCACCAACAATCTGTACTGGTCCACCCACATTGATGCTATGACCAAGAAAGCACAACATCACCAATACTTCCTCAGGAAACTAAGGGAATTTGGACTGTCCACATTGACTCTTACCAGTTTTTATAGATGCACCATGGGAAGCATCCTATCTGGGTGCATCACAGCCTGGTATGGCAACTGATTGGCCCAAGACCGTAAGAAACTACAGCCATGAACACAGCCCAGTCTATCATACGAACGCATCTCCCATCCATTGACTCTGTCTACTCCTCCTGCTGCCTTGGGAAAGTGGGCAGCATAATCAACACCACCCCCCCCCCCCCCCACCCGGGTTATTCACTCTTCCAATTTCATCCATCGGGCAGGAGATACAAAAGTCTGAGAACATGCACAAACTGGTTCAGAAACAGCTTCTTCCTCACTGTTACCAGCCTCCTGAATGACTCTCTCATGGACTGACCTGATCTCTTCACACATAAGAACATAAGAACTAGGAGCAGGAGTAGGCCATCTGGCCCCTTGAGCCTGCTCCACCATTGAATGAGATCATGGCTGATCTTTTGTGGACTCAGCTCCACTTTCCGGCCCGAACACCATAACCCTTAATCCCTTTATTCTTCAAAAAACTATCTATCTTTATCTTAAAAACATTTAATGAAGGAGCCTCTACTGCTTCACTGGGCAAGGAATTCCATAGATTCACAACCCTTTGGGTGAAGAAGTTCCTCCTAAACTCAGTCCTAAATCTAAACTTGGGCTAAAATCTAAAACTGATTGGGCCAATCAGTTGCCATACCAGGCTGTGATGCACCCAGATAGGATGCTTCCCATGGTGCATCTTCTCTACTGAGTAGTACTGCATCCGTATGCTCATCCATTGCCAGTGCCTATGAACTTACATTGTGTATTTATGTATGTCCTATGGTTTTTTCCATATATGGAATGATCTGTCTGGACTGTGTGCAGAACAATACTTTTCACTGTTCTTCAGTACACGTGACAATGAAACAAATCCAATTTAAATATGCAGATTGGATCACTTCAAGGACGAGATCCAGATCGTGCCGAGCTAAGCTAGTCCGGTGACTCACAATCGGCCTGGCACCCGGTGTGGATCCTAATTTGTGGCTTGCACGTGATTCACCCGTTGCGCCTGGATCCACATTAGGGTTGCTGAATCGTGCCCTGTATATCACTAATGCACAAGATTATTTCTGAAGAAATGATGCTGATTATTATTTCTGAAAGCTTTATGTAAAGAACCATTTGAAAAAATAGGTCAACTCAACTTGACACTTAAACCTGTTTTTAATTAATACATATGACCATCATTTTTTCTGAAGCAATTTTGCTGTGTACAAAGCTTTCAGGAATAGTAAATGGCAAAACCTCTTCAGAAATAATGATGTTCCCATGTATCAGTGATATTCAGATTTAAGCATTAACTGGAGTTGATTATTTTTTCATATGGTTCTTCAGCTTTCAGAAATAATAAAAAGAACTATTTGAAGAATTGTCAACTCTAGTTAATGTTCAAATCTGATATCCCCACAGATACCTTGACTTAGGTTTCTCATACATAAAAAATCTGATGAACAGTTAATCGTTAAAATGTAGCAGAAATTATGCAAAGTTTTCAGGACAAAATCTTCTCAACGTAGAGAATAAAATATGAAATTCTACCAATTATATTCGTAGGCTTCCATTGACTACAAAATTAGTAGGGGTAGCATGCATTACTTGAGTATTTTGAAAGGCTAGGACCATGTGATTGCAGGACTGATGATTTTTGTAGGGGTGGGGAAGTAGATTGTATCCTTAACCAAGAGAATTTTATACCAGAGGCCATCCATTAAGGATCAAACTATTAGTCCTCTCTAATTGCATAGGATGTACAGAAACCAGTAGCCATGATCAAAAAAATCTTGAGTTCCTCGACTTTCCTTTGCTCCCCATGTTTAAACCTGAAACCTCAAATATTCTGGATTTAAAAGCTCCACGCGTACTGCCAATGGCAATGTTTTACATTTTGTTCTCTGTTACTTCTCTTGGCTCAGACAGTTTTATTAGGTGGAAATGTGAAGTTAATTCTTGGTTACCAGAGTAAGCGGCAGATTGTTAGAATACCCTGGTTTTGCCCACTGACAACCAGTACACATTCTCCAAGTGCTCTGAAGAACCACAAGTGTCATTTTCCTGCCTAGTTACAATTGACTGTGACGGCACTGTATTATTCTATCTGGTATACAAAAGGAAGAGGAAGCTTTATATAGTAGTTTGATTTGAAAAAGGCATCGTGATCTTTACACATATCAGAGTATTTTAATACTGTTGGTTAACTGCAGAGTGTGGTGCTAGAAAGTAGATTATGTACTCATTTTAATTTCTTTCAGAATTACAGCGAAAACTCAAGAAATCTCTTACGGCCCAATCCTATTATGTCTATTATATTCCATCTGGTACCCAAGAGCCTTCTAAAGAAAGCTCTAATGTTTGATAAGATTGTATTTTGCCCATAACACTGCAGCACACCACTCAGTATCAGAGAGATTACAGCACCAGGCAAGTCATTAATTAAGATGTATTATCCAATAGATCTCCCATTTGAATTATCTAGCAAGAGCTGTTTGATCGTTACTTGCTTCAGTAACTTGGAAGAGTTGTGTGAAATTAACCATGGGAAATGTTTCTTACTCACTATTAATTTCAATAGTTGCAACCATGGCTGTTGCGTAAAAGCAGCATTCTTTCCAGACTTGTTTTCTTTGGAAGTGGGAAAGTCCCATCAATCTAAATTATATACACTAGACTTTCTACCCATTTTGTTAACTAATTCTTAGACTCAGCTGTGCCAAATATTATTGGCCAACACCATACATTGATAGTCCTCGACACTTGATACAAACCTGAGCCGTCAATTAAATAGTGACATCTTGTGGGAGGAGACAGAAGAATACCTTAGCTTTCGGTACGGATGATGTAATTAAGGGGAGGATCCAAGTCTGTCTGAAATGTTAGTTCTTACCGAGGATTTTAGCCTCAACTGAAGTGCCTCAGATTTGGCCTTGGAAGGTTCATCTTCCAAAGATTCCGCACAGAGAAAAGCAATTAAAAATCTGGGGCAGGATTCTCCGACCCCCCCCACCGGGTCGGAGAATCCCCGGGGTTCGGCGTGAATCCCGCCCCCGCCGCCCTCCGAATTCTCCGCCCCCCCCAAAAGACGCCCCGGAGTGAATCGCGTCGCCCACCTCGGAGAATGGCGGGGACCGGCGTGACTCAATGGGCCCCGGGGCCGCCCAAATTCTCCGGGTCGCGATGGGCCGAAGTCCCGCCCATTTAACGAGGGTCCCACCGGCGTAAATCAAGATAGGTCCCAACCAGCGGGACCCAGCTCCATGGGCAGCCTCCGGGGTTCTCGGGGGGGCGCGGGGGGATCTGGTCCCGGGAGGTCCCCCCATGGTGGCCTGGCCCGCGATCTGGGCCCACCGATCCGTGGGCGGGCCTGTGCCATGGAGGCAATCTATCCTTCCACACTGGCGGCTGTACCGGTCCGCCATTCCCGGTGCGGAAAAGAAGCCCTCTGCGCATGCGTGGGGATGACGCCAGCACACACTAGCGCTCCCGTGCATGCTCCAACTCGCGCCGGCTGGCGGCGGCCCTTCAACGCCGGTTGGCGTGGTGCCAAGTCCCTTTCCCGCCGGCCGGCAGGACACAAACAACTCCGGGGTGGGCCTAGCCCCTCCTCCGCACCTTTGGGGTGGCCCGACGCCAGAGTGGTTCACGCCACTCCATCCCACTGGAGTTGCCCGCCCCACCGATTATGGAAGAATCCCGACCCTGGTTGTTAACTTTATTCGTGAGCGATATTTGACATATATTGGTTTGCTTAATTGGAATACAGAGGCAGGTTTAGGAAGTGAGTTAAAGTTTCTCTTCTACTTAAGAAATTATTGGAACTGTTAACTGCAAAGCTATTTCTTTGTTACTAATGTGGTTAATTCCGTGTTTAAATTGAAGTTTGTTTTAACATAAAAAATTCCTATGGATCAGTGTTATCTCTCTTGTCATGCTGTAACATTTCCTCACAATTTTACAAATTGCAAATAGTTCTCATCCGGGATCCTAACATCAGCAAGATCAAATATGCCAGGATGATGGACCTGGAAAATATCTACCTTCCTCAGGCACCTTGGATAGGAATTCCATTAATCATTAGCCCAGCAAAATTATGACTTCATTGATAAATATACGTGCAAAATCATACCAGTGAAACATTGTGGAACATCATGTTGACTTAGTTTTTCTTCCTAGTTCCCTTCAATCTCCAGATGCCTTATCTATTTATCCAACAAATCTTTCCAACATAGTCCGGCCAATATGTGACTCCAATCCGACACCAAAGTAGTGGGGCTGGATTCTCCGTTTCTGAGGCTAAGTGCCGCCGCCAACGGAGAATCTGTGGTGTTCCACGTTGGGAAAACTGGCGCAAAACCCTCACCGATTCCAGTACCGGTGAGCGGCTAGCACCAGCACCACATGGAACACCTATGGAATGGGCGGAAAACAGCTGGAGAATCGCCGGGTCCCGGGCCACACATGTGCAGGGCTGACAAGCTGCAGCCGCACACGCCTACACCCGCACCGATCGCAACAGAAAACATGGCACCAACCATGCTGGACCTCGTACCCACCCACCCCAACCCCACAGCCCACTTCCTGGCCATCCCGAGCACTCCCCCCAGCCCTAGGAAAAGCCCCCCAGCCAACGGCACGGATCTCGGTCAAGTATGACGCCGCTGGACACTGTCCGCAGCCGGCACTCCAGGTTCCCGACCCCTGGGACCACAGGTGGCCGTCGCCGTCGGGAACGTGGCCCATCGGAGGCGGAGCATTGCGGGTGGGCTGGCTGATAATGCGCCAACGGTGTTGCGATTGTGTGTGCTGCATGCCACACGCCACGCACCCCGATGACACCGATTTGGAGGGGGCAGAGAGTCGCCCACCGGCGTCAAACCGGCGCCTGCCCCAATTTCGCCGTTGGAAGCCATTCTCCACCCGATCGCCGTTCTCGATTTCAGCGTCAGGCTACGGAGAATCCTGTCCGTGGTCTCTTAATGACTGTCCAAAGTCAATTCATTACAAAGAATAGCAGGAATTAAACAGCCTTTATCAAACAGATTGTAGCGGTTCATGAAAGAGACTCATGGCCATTTACTCAGGGTAACAAAGGATGGCCAATAAATGTCTCCACTGGCAAATCCCCAGAATCAATGTTAAGTGTTGGGCTGCGAATATTAAAAATTTGTGGAAGCTTCTGATACTTGCCATTTTCTGATGGGCAAATACTTTGCAGTTTGGTTCTGAATAATTTTCCATAATTAAGAGATTAGATGTGCGATTTTTGGAAGGTTCTGTCTTGGTTATGTTATAGTTTCTTTCATCATTCAGCCCAATTTGCTTTTCTTAAACCATTCACGATACAGGAACTGTACAAAATCAGCAGAAAGTATTTACCTCAAAACTGAAAAGGAACCAATAAGGCAGCCACTCTCATTCTAAAATCATGATTCAGCAATTAAGAATCCCATGACATCTTGATTCATTGGCGGATCAGGGGTTATGCGGAGAAGACAGGAGAGTGAGGATGAGAAAGAGATCACCCATGATTGAATGGTGGAGGAGACTCGATGGGCTGAATGGCCTAATTCTGCTCCTATGTCTTATGGTCTCATGGTCTTAAATAAGAGCCGAGGGAAATGTTTGAAAGGCGTATTGTAAAATCTGACATGTAATTTGTATTCTTCTGTGTATTTAATCGCTGCTAACTATAGAGATAAAATGAGTTCACTGTTAAAAGATTTTTGTGAAAATAGCAGCCATAACATGGAGAGTAATTTATACACGTACATAAATGATCTTATATTAAAACAAAAAATGCTGGAAAAATACCCAGATCTGATGAAGAATGATCAGCATAAAATGCAAATTTTGTTTGTCTCTCTATAGGTGCTACCTGAGCTGCAGAATATTCCCAGCATTTTATTTCAGGGGTACAGAATCTGCAGCATCTAGCTTTTGTTTGAGCATGCTCAGTTGAACGATTAGATGCATGCTACTGGGGCCATTCATTTTTGGAAGTCATTGTTGAGTGAATTAATGTAAATTGTCATGATTGGACTGGGAACCACTTGAAGCCTTGGATGGAGTTCTCAAACAGTTTTCCATCCAGCATGTGCAGCACTGCATGATTTGAAAGAGAACATTACCAGCATTTTTCAACATTTTGGCAAACGCAGAACAATACTTTTCACTGTACCTTGGTACACGTGACAATAAATCTAAATCAAAGACAAACTCTCAATTCATTGAAGGGAAATTAAACTGCATTTCATGAAAAATGCAAGACTACCCAAATTCTTTTGCATGGCTTCTATATCCATAACAGATGTAAATTAGAATACTGTCCATTTGTCTGTCACTATTCACCACAATGTGATCTTAGAATACATGGGCGAGATTTGATGATGATAAAAATAAGTCTATATTCACATTACATAGTCTTGAAAATTCAATATTTACCAGTCATATTTTATCTTTATACTGTTCACATTTTGATAATATTATTAAAGAGGATATAAATATTAAAGACTTCAAATCAGTACTGCAATAAACGCCAAAGTGGTTATAAAAAGTAATCACAGGAAAAATATCTATGTTTTAACAAAAATTGAAAAAGTATCTCTCCCTTTCTTTTTCCCATGTATCATTCTCTATTCTAACAGGTCATCAAAACATAGTGCGAATGCAAAATGACAAGTTAGTTGCATGTTTTAGCGTTGACATAGCCCTTTGCATGGGTTGAAAACCTTCAGCTCCATAAAAAGAGGTACAGGTTTGGAGTGGAGGAAAGAAAAGCTTACAGCTGTTGTTTTGCAGTTAATATCATATATAGAGTAATTTCACACCTTATAATTGATTCAATCACAGTCGATTATCTGCTGGATGACCCTGAACATGTTGTTTCTCTCCGGATATTGAGCTGAACTTCAGTGCAAGTAAATTAATCAGATGGGATACACAGTTAGAGGTGAACGTGCCAGTGCTTGACTACTACATGTCAAGTAATGTAAAAAGACAACATTAATTAATTGGAAGTTAACTTTTCAGAACTCATATAACATTGCTAAAAAGTCACATTTTAATAACCCACAAACTAAGCAGCTTTTACAATTTATGATAAGATTACATAAGAACTAGGAGCAAGAGTAGGCCCTCTGGCCCCTCGAGCCTGCTCCGCCATTCAATGAGATCATAGTTGATCTTTTGTGGACTCAGCTCCGCTTTCCGGCCCGAACACCATAACCCTTAATCCCTTTATTCTTCAAAAAACTATCTATCTATATCTTAAAAACATTTAATGAAGGAGCCTCAACTGCCGCATCTATCCTATCTATTCCCTTCATAATTTTATATGTTTCTATAAGATCCCCCCTCATCCTTCTAAATTCCAACGAGTACAGTCCCAGTCTACTCAACCTCTCCTTGTAATCCAACCCTTTCAGCTCTGGGATTAACCTAGTGAATCTCCTCTGCACACCCTCCAGCGCCAGTACGTCCTTTCTCAGGTAAGGAGACCAAAACTGAACACAATACTCCAGGTGTGGCCTCACTAACACCTTATACAATTGCAGCATAACCTCCCTAGTCTTAAACTCCATCCCTCTAGCAATGAAGGACAAAATTCTATTTGCCTTCTTAATCACCTGTTGCACCTGTAAACCAACTTTTTGCGACATATGCACTAGCACACCCAGGTCTCTCTGCACATAGCATGTTTTAATATTTTATCATTTAAATAATAATCCCTTTTGCTGTTATTCCTACCAAAATGGATAACCTCACATTTGTCAACATTGTATTCCATCTGCCAGACCCTAGCCTATTCATTTAACCTATCCAAATCCCTCTGCAGACTTCCAGTATCTTCTGCACTTTTTGCTTTACCACTCATCTTAGTGTCGTCTGCAAACTTGGACACATTGCCCTTGGTCCCCAATTCCAAATCATCTATGTAAATTGTGAACAATTGTGGGCCCAACACTGATCCCTGAGGGACACCACTTGCTACTGATTGCCAACCAGAGAAACACCCATTAATCCCCACTCTTTGCTTTCTATTAATTAACCAATCCTCTATCCATGCTACTACTTTACCCTTAATGCCATGCATCTTTATCTTATGCAGCAACCTTTTGTGTGGCACCTTGTCAAAGGCTTTCTGGAAGTCCAGATATACCACATCTAATGGCTCCCTGTTATCTACTGCACTGGTAATGTCCTCAAAAAATTCCACTAAATTAGTTAGGCACGACCTGCCCTTTATGAACCCATGCTGTGTCTGCCCAATGGGCCAATTTCCATCCAGATGCCTCGCTATTTCTTCCTTGATGATAGATTCCAGCATCTTCCCTATTATCGAAGTTAAGCTCACTGGCCTATAATTACCCGCTTTCTGCCGACCTCCTTTTTTAAACGGTGGTGTCACATTTGCTAATTTCCAATCCGCCAGGACCACCCCACAGTGTAGTGAATTTTCGTAAATTATGACTGCTGATGTCATCCCGCGCATGCGCAGGGGAGGGGGTCTCTTCCGGCTCTGCCATAGTGAAGTCCATGGCGAAGGTGGAAGAAAAAGAGTGCCCCCACGGCACAGGCCCACCCGCGGATCGGTGGGCCCCGTTCACGGGCCAGGCCACCGTGGGGACACCCCCCCGGGGCCAGATCGCCCCGCGCTCCTCCCAGGACCCCAGAGCCCGCCCGTGCCGCCTTGTCCCGCCGTTCAAAAGGTGGTTTAATCCCGCTGGCGGGACAGGCATTCCAGCAGCGGGACTTCAGCCCATCGCAGGCCGGAGAATCGACGGGGGCGGGCCGCCTACCGGCGCCGCGTGATTCCCACCCCCGCCAAGTCTCTGGTGGCAGAGACTTCGGGACACGCGGGGCGGGATTCATGCCAGCCCCGGCGATTCTCTGACCTGTCGGGGGGGTCGGAGAATCCCGCCCCAGATTCCGAATACTCTGAGCATTCAGGCAAAGTACACTTATGCTGGCTTTTATACCTCTGTTTTTAATATTAACACCTCGATCAGTAACCTATCCTATGTTATATTTCCTCTTAACCTTTCTCCTAATTTTCCTTGTCGTTGAACCCATATCTTCATGTAGCAACCTGCCGCGTCGCTTACCATTTATGTTTTTACTTCCCGTTTTATTCCTTTTAGTATTACTGGGCCTATTCACTGAGCTCCCCTCAGTCACTGTACCTTGTACTGTCGCCCTTTTTGATTTTTGACGATGGCTTCTCTGCCTTACACTTTCCCCCTTACTGCCTTTTGTTTCTGTCCCTGTTTTACTACCTTCCAACTTCCTGCATCGGTTCCCTGCCACATTAGTTTAAATCCTCCCCAACAGCTCTGGCAAACACCCCCCCCCCCCCAAGGACATCAGTTCCAGTCCTCTCCAGGTGTAGACCATCTAGTTTGTACTGGTCCCACCTCCCCCAGAACCGGTTCCAATGCACCAGGAATTTGAATCCCTCCCTCTTGCACCATCTCTCAAATCACGCAATCATCCTATCTATCCTGACATTCCTACTCTGACTAGCTCGTGGCACTGGTAGCAATCCTGAGATTACTACCTTTGAAGTCCAACTTTTTAGTTTAACTCCTAACTCCCTGAATTCAGCTTGTAGGACCTCATCCCATTTTGTACCTATATCATTGGTGCCTATGTGCACCACGACAGCTCGCTGTTCACCCCCCCCCCCTCCAGAATGTCCTGCAGCCGCTCCGAGACATCCTTGACCCTTGCACCAGGGAGGCAACATACCATCCTGGAGTCTCGATTGCGTCCGCAGAACCGCCTGTCTATTCCCTTTACGATTGAGTCCCCTATCACTATAGCCCTGCCATTCATCTTCCTGCCCTGCTGCGCAGCAGAGCCAGCCACAGTGCCATGAACCAGACTGCTGCTGCCTTCCCCTGGCGAGCCATCTCCCTAAACAATATCCAAAGCGGTATATTTGTTTTTGCAGGGAGATGACCGCAGGGGACACCTGCACTGCCTTCCTACTCTTGCTCTGTCTTGTGGTCACCCATTTTCTATCTCCCTCAATAACTTTGGCTACTTTGCAAAATTATTCATGCTACCTTTCAAAATCATTCTTTCATCTCTTCAATCTACAATCAAACTTTACAATCACTGATTCAGTGCAGAAAGGAAGTAGAACAGTAGGTGGATTTTCCACTTGCTGCCTGAGCATGAGACTGACATTGTGGACCTTGGAACACGTGTGTAATGCTCATGTCAGACATACCACAGTTATGTTTGTTACAAATATTGTTGCATCACATGCCATTGACATCAAAAGATAGGTTGAAACACAATGTCAACAGATATGCTAGTCGTGCGCGTGAGGTGTTGTCCAAGGTAAAGAGGATACAAGATAGCAGAGTAGATACGTCAGAATTCATTGTGCAGAATTATTATATCATGGCTCAAACAATAAGACATAATAACCAATGGTGGTGTTTCAAAATGATGAACATAAATTCTAACAAAAGCTTGACCAAAAATCAGGCCATTGGGTTTTCTGGTGAGGTTTATGGATTGAGATTGCAATGCAGTACAATGGTTAGGCCCATTTCCACTGATTCTGGTCTAGACAACTCTCCTGGGATTCCATTGTGACAAAATGTGCTTTTGAATCTTTGCAATTTATAGATGCATGTATGCAAAATCCTTTCAGGTTAAACAAAAATCATACGATTCACGACATTATCCAACAAAAGGTGTTTCCACCAGCACCATGCAAGGTTCCATCAATCAGGTTTATTTGGTATATAACAGCCTCTCAAATCTCATCAGCATCTCCAGAAAGTATTTGATTATTAATGGAAATCATTTGTGAACTAGTCAGGAGGATACACCAAGTATGTGCACAGGATCTAAGCAGCTTTGGGTGATAGAGTGCTTGAATTTAATATGAGGTGCAAAGGTTAGGATAAGAGAAAAAAGCACAGTAAGTTAGAGAGTAAATAGGACCAGCAGAGACAAGTATCCCTGGAGACTAGTACCAGTCCAGATTAATATTCATTATTTTAATATCATTTCCAGACTATTCTATAGGCTGCATTTATTTTCCCCATGATTTTTGTCTTCTTTAACTTTGTTCCATAATATTCAGTTCTTCTGCGGGTGGCACAGTGGTGCAGTGGTTAGCACTGCTGCCTCATGGTGCAGAGGACCCAGGTTCGATCCCTGCCTCAGGTCACTGTCTGTGTGGAGTTTGCGCATTCTCCCCGTGTCTGCGTGGCTCTTACCCCCACAACCCAAAGATGTGCAGGGTAAGTGGATTGGCCGTGCTAAATTGCCCCTCAATAAAAAACAAATCATTCAAAATTATTCAGTTCTTCTTTTCCACCCCAGAATTCAATTCTCTCTCATCAAGTACTGTTGCCAGCTGCAAAATTACATACATTGCATGTACACACTCATGCCCGAATTGCACCTCCCATTACTTGGGTTGGAGTTCATCTGCGTATGTGCACAGGGCACTCACCTGAAACAGGTGTGACTGTTCATGGTTCCGTCACATAATTGGGCATTGGATGACTGCATCTTGTGCTATGCATTCTGTGATCAGATTCTACCAATGCTCAGCAATCAAAGCAATGGTCCTTAAAAAGACCAGGCGCTGCCGCCCAAACATCAGTTTAACAAATATTTTGCTCATCGTGTTTTGGGGGAAGGAGAAGCAGGATTTCCCATGGTCCTGTGACAGGACTCCTTGGGCCCTTGCAGAATGGGTTGGACCAGCATCACATCCCAATTCAGGCATGGTACAATTTCTAAATCGTATTCATTAAAAGCAGCTTGTGCCTCTTGTATATTCCATTCATTTCAAACTCAATTATTTAAAATTTCACTGAAAAATTATTAAGTACTTACAAATTTATTGCTAGTAGTAAGTGGTCATGCTAGATGCTGATAGAGTAAAAATAGCATACAAATATGAATCATCTAATCATTTGAAAATCTTTCTGCTGACATAAGGGCATGATACAGATGAGGATCATTGTAAGGAAGACAAATACCTCAAAGAATTGACCTTGGCGATTGTTAGAATGACAGAAAGACTTGGAGGAATTACACTGAGATACCAATGAGTAACAAGATCCTATAATTTAATGGAATGCTCCAGTAACCCTGGTTCTGCAAATGATGGTTCACTCCTCATTTGAACTTCGAGAGACAAGTCATTGAGCTCTCGACAAGACACTCTCTGGTACAGCTTATGTAATTATACTGATGACTACATGCAGTTAGCTGGAGAGTGGTTACATTCTGACAAAAGTTCTTGAACAAACAGGTTGATTTAAAATCTACTCTGGTTATTTTGAAGTCAGTGTTTGCTTGAAAAGAAATGACTCAGTAACGTAAATTAAGCAATTTAAGTAAAACAAGACGGGAGGCTTTTTTGTGCGCATAATTTCCATTTAAATTGCAAGGCAATTTAAATTAAGCCACTTTTGAGTGAAGGGCAGTGGACAACAGTTGGATACAAATGAGCTTCAAATGCCTGACTTAGTGGACATGAACAGATCTTGTCAAAAAATACGAGGTGGCAGCTATCAAGGATTTGAAGGTCATGGTTTTTGAAATGAAGATGTTTTGTTCATTTAGTAGCTGGTAACAGGACTACACTGTAATGAGACAGAATGGAATCCCTGGAGAAAAAAAAACTGAAACTAAGCTAAAGACGGCGAAAATCATGGGGAAAATAAATGGAGTCTATAGAGTTGTTCGTGTGGAAGGGAGATTAATGAGTTGCCCACTTAGAAGCATGCTGGGAAATGCTTGACTATAGTTTAACACTGCTTTTGAACAAAAATAAGTAGGTCAGATAACGTAAACAAAATACTGCTCAATATTTTGGACTCGGCCTTATTATGATAAGTTGTCCTTCTGAAGGACAACAAAATGCATACTCGAGTTGTTTTTAAACCAAGGGCAAAACATTCGTATTTCCACTTGCGTCTATTCTCAAGGTTTATCTCTTCAAAGTTGTTTATTTCACACTATAAATATAATGGTTTTCAAGTGTACAACTCAGAGTGCTGTGGAATGGCTATACAGCCAGACCACTCCCTCCTCCGCAAATATTTGTGCAAATAAATTTGCTTAAATCGAACCTCAAAGAATTTGTCTTTATTATAATTTCCACGACAGTTTGCAAGTGGTATTAAAAGAATGAATATTGATCTGGACTGGTAGTAGTCTCTAGGGCAGGCATTTTCAAAATGGGGGTCGCGACCCGTGATGGGTCACGGGCAGGTGACGGGAGGGTCGCGCAGCTATCCATTGCGGTGTTCCCGATCGTGAGAATTCAGGCACAACAGCCTGAATTGTGAAAATGCCGACTGCGAACGACTTTAAAAATGACGGCCGCGACCGACTTTTAAAATGCAGGCGTGCTGCGCATGCGTGCCCACTCATCAGTGCACATGCCCGGAGCCCAGAGAGAAACAGAGCCTCCTCCTGATGTCAGCGCACTGACCCAGGAGAAGATTTTTTTTTAAATTCAATTCAGTCTTCCTGCATCTGTCTTGAACATGCTCAATGGCTGAGCCTGCAGAACTCTCTTTGATAGTGAATTTTAGAGATTAAAAGATTCACAAAGTAATTCCTCCTCATATATGTCTAAAATCATTGCACTGTAATTTGCAGACTATATCCCCAGGCCGTAAACCACCCATCTGAGGAAAACTTACATTCTGCATCTGCTGTGTAGAATCCTGAGAGAATGATGCCTGTTTCAATGAGGTCATTTCCTTTCTGCGCTACTCTAAACCAGTGTTCTTCAAACTTCTTTTCCGGGGACCCATTTTTACCAACCGGCCAACCTATGGGACCCAATCCAGCTGACCTTTGCGACCCACGCCAGCCGACCATCGCGGTCCACGCCGGCCGACCTGCGCGACCCACCATTTTCTCTTACCTTGTTTGCTGCTGACAAAAATGGAGGAAACGGTTTTGGGTCCCTTTGGCCCTCGTACACGCTCCTCCAATGGAACCTGTTGGATGAAGGTGAAGCCTTCTGGTGTCGGAAAGTATGGAGTCTCCATCTGTCCAAAGTTGTGAATTTTTTTCCTGTAAAATTTTATTAAATAAACCACCCCCCCCCACCCCCGAACTTGTAAAAAAGAATGAATAAAATAAATGAAAAAAATTAAAATTAAATGAATAAAATAAATGAATAAAAACCACTGCAGAATTGTAAAACAAAAAGCTGCACCCGTTTAAAAAAATAGCGGCCACACTGCGCATGCGTGCCCGATTATCGACACGCATGCGCAATGCGGCCAAATTTTTTTTTTACATGTTTGCGGTCGCTTGCAGCCGGCGTTATGAAAAGCCAGCTGCTGCACGGGGATTTGAACGATTGGGAGTGCCGCGGACAACGGCTCCGCGAGCCTCCCGACACCCGCCCGCGACCCAGCCGCGGGTCGCGCCCCCGACTTTGAAGAACACTGCTCTAAACTATAGATTATAAGCCAGGCTCAACTCTCACATTAAAAGTAAGAGAAAATGGTGGGTCGCAAAGGTCGGCCAGGTGGGCCCAGAGGAATGACCGGTTGGTAAAAATGATTCCAAGGAAAAAATGTTTGAAAAACATTGCTCTAGAGATACATGTCTCTGCTGGTCCTACTTATTCTCTAACTTGCAAGTGCTTTTCTCTCTTATCTTATCCTCTGTATCTCATGTTAAATTAAAACACTCCTCCTATGCCCAAAGCCGCCTGGATCCTGCGCACAATACTTAGCGACTCTTCCTGGCTAATTCACAAATGATTTCCACTTTAAAATAAAATGCTATTTGGGGGAATTTTCTTTCTCAGAGAGCAGTGGAGGCTGGGCTGTTGAATTTATTCAAAGCAGAGCTTGATGGACTTTGTCTCGACAAGGGGGTCGAGGACTATGGAACACAAACAGGAAGGCCGAGTTCAGAGCACAACCAGACCCACCATGATCTTACTGAATGGTGGAGCAGGCTCAAAGGATCGAGTGGACTACTCCTGTTCCTATTCCTATAGTACAAAAATAAATACTTCACCTGTCTGAGGTCATGTATACAGGCCACCAGCTGCATGGAGGCTGCTTCCCCAGTGGCTTCCTGGAGCTGGGGAAGTGGGGAGGGAGGAGGCAGGATATGATGAGGGCCTTAGTTTCTGGAGCTCCAGCCCCAAAAGGAGACCTTTGGGGACAGTAGCCACACCCCTGATGCCGCCATTTCTTGCCTTACTGACCAGCCCCGACACAAAAATACATTTTTTAATTAACTTGTTAGGGTGCCTCAATATGGAGGTTCCCTAACTTTCCCGTTGCAGCCTCAGTAGCGATCAGCTCCAACAGTGGTATTGTCGGCCCTTTTGATTGGGCTAGCAGCTGGGAGAAAGGCCACCTTCTTTATTTGCACAGTAGGCCCAGCTGCAGCCACTGAGGATTACCACCACAGTCCTGTTACCTATCCACACTGAGGTCCGACATTGGGACTTACCTCGTGCAAGGAAGTTCCTGGCAAGGATCTTTCTTTCGGCAGAGAGCACAAATCATCACTTGTTTAATTTGGTGGAGGAATACTTTGCATATGTACAGACATTAATTTTCAGAACTTCGGAGAGTACTTACTATGTTGTATGGAAGACTATACGCTGAGTTAACTCAGAGCTTGATGTACGTCTTTATGTAAACTAGGTGAAATCTCCAGGGATATTAAGCAAATACTTCCAAGATCTGCAAAATATAATTTCATTACCTTTGATTCAATAAATAAAACATAACAGAAATGAGTCACATTGAAAAAGTTCTAATAACTTATATTCTTGGGCCAGAGACATGTCTGGAAAAGGAAGCTTGAAAACTGCACTTAGCATCAGGAGGGCGACATGGGTAGCACAGTGGTTAGCATTGTTGATTCACAGTACCAGGGTCCCAGGTTTGATTCCTGGCTTGGGTCACTGTCTGTGCGGAGTCTGCACGTTCTCCCCGTTTCTGCGTGGGTTTCCTCCAGGTGCTCTGGTTTCCTCTAACAAGTTCCGAAAGATGTGCTGTTAGGTCATTTGGACATTCTGAATTCCCCCTCCGTGTACCCGAACAGGCGCCCGAGTGTGGCAACCAGACAGTTTTCACAGTAACTTCATTGTTAATGTAAGCCTACTTATGACAATAAAGATTATTATTATAATGAGCATCTTCCGTGAGGGGTGCCTTCTGAGAAGGCAACTAATTATAGCATTATTTTCATTAAAGGTGCAAAAGGGAAAATGCAGGAATATGAGAAGCCTTTCTCCTCATCAAGTTTGTGTGATAAAGTTGGGAGATTGTACACAGAAGCTCAGGCACAATGTGCAATGGGAATTATTGGAATAGAGTCTGCTGTACCTGTCCACTCAAGCCATGTGGTCTGGGGTCTATCTTAAATTAGACCTCAGTGAGGCGCTTTGGTCTGTTTTCTGTGTGAAAAACACAATTATAACTGCATGCTGTTGTTGGTGATTATGTTGCTGAGTGAAGTTGGAGAGCTCACCGCATCAATTTCTTTAAGCAGTGTGAAACCACCTCAGGAATGTAGTCTCACACTGTGAATGGTGTGAAGCAACTGCGGCTACCTGCTGGCCAACTTTCTGAACTTCATTTTGAACTTTTCAATGATAGCAAAGTGCTGTTCGGCGCTTCTTGGGCGTTAAATATTTAACAAGCATTCGGACATGGATTGCTGCAGTAGCCTAAGAACACATTTGCAGGCTTTTCCTTTGCCTGAACAGAGAACAGTGTGAATTCAGTAATCTAACTCCAGTGTGATTGATTCCACTCTGCTATAACCGGACACCAGTCCCTACCGGTTAAATTATAGGAGCAGAATTATTGCATTTGTTGTTAAGTTCTTTGCTGTAGCAGAGAACTTATAAACACTAAAATAATGCATCAAAAATGGTACTCATCTGGTAAATAAACGTAGGTTCCTGCAACTTGAAATGAAACCCGATACGATATGTTCAAAACTTTATTCTTATTGCTTTTTTTTCCTGCTGAAAATCTGCTCAAATCATTTGACCACAGGGTTGGCTCTTTGCCTGGGGGATAATTGCCTGGGAGCTATCCCCAGCAGCTTCAAGAATATAAGACCATAAGACCATAAGACATAGGAGCGGAAGTAAGGCCATTCGGCCCATAGAGTCCACTCCACCATTCAATCATGGCTGATTTCAACTCCATTTACCCGCTCTCTCTCCATAGCCTTTAATTCCTCGAGAAATCAAGAATTTATCAACTTCTGTCTTAAAGACACTCAACGTCCCGGCCTCCACCGCCCTCTGTGGCAATGAATTCCACAGACCCACCACTCTCTGGCTGAAGAAATTTCTCCTCATCTCTGTTCTAAAGTGACTCCCTTTTATTCTAAGGCTGTGCCCCCGGGTCCTAGTCTCCCCTGCTAATGGAAACAACTTCCCTACATCCACCCTATCTAAGCCACTCATTATCTTGTAAGTTTCTATTAGATCTCCCCTCAACCTCCTAAACTCCAATGAATATAATCCCAGGATCCTCAGACGTTCATCGTATGTTAGGCCTACCATTCCTGGGAACATCCGTGTGAATCTCCGCTGGACCCGCTCCAGTGCCAGTATGTCCTTCCTGAGGTGTGGGGCCCAAAATTGCTCACAGTATTCTAAATGGGGCCTAACTAATGCTTTATAAAGCTTCAGAAGTACATCCCTGCTTTTATATTCCAAGCCTCTTGAGATGAATGACAACATTGCATTTGCTTTCTTAATTACGGACTCAACCTGCAAGTTTACCTTTAGAGAATCCTGGACTAGGACTCCCAGGTCCCTTTGCACTTCAGCATTATGAATTTTGTCACCGTTTAGAAAATAGTCCATGCCTCTATTCTTTTTTCCAAAGTGCAAGACCTCGCACTTGCCCACGTTGAATTTCACCAGCCATTTCTTGGACCACTCTCCTAAACTGTCTAAATCTTTCTGCATCCTCCCCACCTCCTCCATACTACCTGCCCCTCCACCTATCTTTGTATCATCGGCAAACTTAGCCAGAATGCCCCCAGTCCCGTCATCTAGATCGTTAATATATAAAGAGAACAGCTGTGGCCCCAACACTGAACCCTGCGGTACACCACTCGTCACCGGTTGCCATTCCGAAAAAGAACCTTTTATCCCAACTCTCTGCCTTCTGCCTGACAGCCAATCGTCAATCCATGTTAGTACCTTGCCTCGAATACCATGGACCCTTATTTTACTCAGCAATCTCCCGTGAGGCACCTTATCAAAGGCCTTTTGGAAGTCAAGATAGATGACATCCATTGGCTCTCCTTGGTCTAACCTATTTGTTATCTCTTCAAAGAACTCTAGCAGGTTTGTCAGGCACGACCTCCCCTTACTAAATCCATGCTGACTTGTCCTAATCTGACCCTGCACTTCCAAGAATTTAGAAATCTCATCCTTAACAATGGATTCTAGAATCTTGCCAACAACCGAGGTTAGGCTAATTGGCCTATAATTTTCCATCTTTTTCCTTGTTCCCTTCTTGAACAGGGGGGTTACAACAGCGATTTTCCAATCCTCTGGGACTTTCCCTGACTCCAGTGACTTTTGAAAGATCACAACTAACGCCTCCACTATTTCTTCAGCTATCTCCTTCAGAACTCTAGGATGTAGTCCATCTGGGCCCGAAGATTTATCAATTTTTAGACCTCTTAGTTTCTCTAGCACTTTCTCCTTTGTGATGGCTACCATATTCAACTCTGCCCCCTGACTCTCCGGAATTGTTGGGATATTACTCATGTCTTCTACTGTGAAGACTGACGCAAAGTACTTATTTAGTTCCTCAGCTATTTCCTTGTCTCCCATCACAAAATTACCAGCGTCATTTTGGAGCGGCCCAATGTCAACTTTTGCCTCCCGTTTGTTTTTAATGTATTTAAAGAAACTTTTACTATCATTCCTAATGTTACTGGCTAGCCTACCTTCATATTTGATCCTCTCTTTCCTTATTTCTCTCTTTGTTATCCTCTGTTTGTTTTTGTAGCCTTCCCAATCTTCTGACTTCCCACTACTCTTTGCCACATTGTAGGCTTTCTCTTTTGCTTTGATGCATTCCCTAGCATATCCATATTCCATATCATAATTATTTTCCCACCTTCAGGAATTTCCCACGTCATTGTAATCAACAAAAGAAGAAGTGCAGACAAACTGGCTCCCTGTTCCTGAATGATCACAAAAGGAGACCGAAACTCATTATACTGGAAGGGATGTCAATGGTCACCTCTTCTCTCCTCAGGAGGAACAATGGGAAAAAGCTCCATTTCACATTTTAAAAAAACAGCTGCAGACATCTGAAGAGGTTAGGGACTGCATAAGCTAAAATCAAAGGCTTACAAAAATACAAATCGCAGACAAATGGGATAGATACAAAGACCAACAAAGGGTCCCAAAGCAGTTTATAAGAGGTATTAAAAGGGATTAGGGACTGTCCATGTGGAGTTTGCACATTCTCCCTGTGTTTGTGTGGGTTTCACCCCACAACCCAAAGATGTGCAGGGTAGGTGGATTGGCCTTGCTAAATTGCAGCTTAATTGGAAAAATGAATTGGGTACTCTAAATTTATTTTTAAAAAGGGAAGGAAACCTGCAAGGGACATCAAAATGAATAAGAAGAAATGTTATAGTTATAAAGGGGAGGCGGGTTGTCAAGAGCACTGTTGGCCCACCAAAAGTTGAAAATGGAGATATTGGGCGCGGTCTACCAAGTACGTCCCACTGCAATTGGGGCGGAAAGAAGCTGGTAGATCCTGGGCGAAGCATCCTTGGGATTCCCAACGGCCATTATGCCTCACGAGATCTAGAACAAAGAAACAAAGAACAAAGAAAAGTACAGCACTGGAAGAGGCCCTTCGGCACTCCAAGCCTGTGCCAACCATGCTGCCCGTCTAAACTAAAATTTTCTGCACGTCCAGGGTCCATGACCCTCTATTCCCATCCTATTCATGTACTTGTCAAGGTGCACCTTAAACGTCACTATTGTCCCTGCTTCCACCACCTCCTCAGGCAGCGAGGTCCAGACACCCACTACCCTCTGACGTAAGGCTCACCAGCCTGTAGTTCCCTGGATTATCCTTGCTACGCTTCTTAAACAAAGGAACAACATTGGCTATTTTCCAGTCCTCCGGGACATCACCTGAAGACTGTGAGGATCCAAAGATTTCTGTCAAGGCCTCAGCAATTGCCTCTCTAGCCTCCTTCAGTATTCTGGGGTAGATCCCATCAGGCCCTGGGGACTTATCTACCTTAATATTTTTCAAGATGCCCAACACCTCGTCTTTTTGGATCTCAATGTGACCCAGGATATCTACACACCCTTCTCCAAACTCAACACCCACTAATTCCTTCTCTTTGGTGAATACTGATGCAAAGTATTCATTTAGTACCTCACCCATTTCTCTGGCTCCACACATGAATTCCCTCGCCTATCCTCAGTGGGCCAACCCTTTCCCTGGCTACCCTCGTGCTTTTTATGTACGTGTAAAAAGCCTTGGGATTTTCCTTAACCCTATTTGCCTATGACTTTTCGTGACCCCTTTTAGCCCTCCTGACTCCTTGCTTAAGTTCTTTCCTACTTTCCTTAAATTCCACACAGGCTTTGTCTGTTCCCAGCCTTCTATCCCTGGCAAATGCCTCCCTTTTATTTTTGACAAGGCCTGTAATATCTCTCGTTATCCAAGGTTCCCGAAATTTGACGTATTTATCCTTCTTCCTCACAGGAACATGTCGGTCCTAAATTCCTTTCAACTGACATTTGAAAGCCTCCCACATGTCAGATGTTGATTTACGCTCAAACATCCGCCCCCAATCTAGGTTCTTCAGTTCCTGCCTAATATTGTTATAATTAGCCTTCCCCCAATTTAGCACATTCGCCCTAGGCCCACTCTTATCCTTGTCCACCAGCATTTTAAAACTTACTGAATTGTGGTCACCGTTCCCGAAATGCTCCCCGACTGAAACTTTTACCAGCTGGCCGGGCTCATTCCCCATTACCAGGTCCAGTATTGCCCTTTCCCTAGTTGGACTATCCACATATTGTTTTAAGAAGCCCTCCTGGATGCTGCTTACACACTCTGCCCCGTCCAAGCCCTTAGCACTAAGTGAGTCCCAGTCAATATTGGGGAAGTTAAAGTCTCCCATCACCAACAACCCTGTTGCTTTTACTCCTTTCCAAAATCTGTCTACCTATCTGCTCCTCTATCTCCTGCTGGCTGTTGGGTGGCCTGTAGTAAACCCCCAACATTGTGACTGCACCCTTCCTATTCCTGATCTCTACCCATATAGCCTCGCTGCCCTTTGAGGTGTCCTCCCGCAGTACAGCTGTGATATTCTCCCTAACCAGTAGCACAACTCCTCCACCCCTTTTACATCCCCCTCTATCCCGCCTGAAACATCTAACCCCTGGAACGTTTAGCTGCCAATCCTGTCCTTCCCTCAACCAGGTCTCTGTAATGGCAACAACATCATAGTTCCAAGTACTAATCCAAGCTCTAACTTCATCTGCCTTACCTGTTATACTTCATGCATTAAAACATATGCACTTCAGGCCACCAGTCCCGCTGTTTTCAGCAACATCTTCCTGTCTGCTCTTCCTCAGAGCCATACTGGCCCTAGTCCCTAGTTCTCCCTCAATTTTTTCACCTTCTGACCTATTGCTCCGGTACCCAACCCCCTGCCATACTAGTTTAAACCCTCCCGTGTGACACTAGTAAACTATTTTACCAGATCTCGTGAGATGTCACAATCTGGGTCCTGCCCACACTGAGCAGGACCCAGTCTTGCATGGTTAAATGAGCTTAAAAAAACACTTAGCTGTGCTGACGCCGGATGGAATGGCCACCCGGCATCTATCAGCCTCACCAAAAAGATTCAGCTGAGCACCGATTAGTACTGGTCCCCACAAACGGGGACCAGGGGGGACGGCACTTAGGGTGATCGGAGGTCCTTAGATGGTTGCCTCTGGCCACGTTGGCACCCTGGCACTGCTGGTGCCAACTGGGAACATTGGCAATGCTAGGGTGGCACCCAGGTGGCACTGCCAGGTGGACAGGGATACTGCCAGAGTGCTACACTGGCAATGCCAAGTTGTCAAGCTGTCATTTTGCCTGCACCTGGGATCGGGCCCGGGCCGTTATGTGGTGGAGTGTTGGGGGGGAGGGGCTCAAGGACCCCACAACAGGTGAGTTGGGGGTCCAGGGGTCGCGTTAGGGGGTCGAGAGATCAGGGCGCCATTTAAAAATGGCATCCTGCTCTCTTCCTACACAGCGGAACTCCACTCATTGGAGCTCGTTGGTGCAGGAAATTCCGCTAGGTGCTGTTGCTAATTGTGTTTCTCTTAATTTGGCTCTGAAGATGGTGGCCAATATGGTCACCTTCCTTAATTCTAATTACGTTTGCTCTAGAGTCGCCAGGTATCTTTCGATACCGCCACAAGGTTCAAAACCGAATACTGATCAAAGACTCGATACACCAGTTAGTAAGTTCAAACTCAATGCTCATTTATTTACACACAGTCAAATGTACTCATGTATAAAGCTCTACAAACTAAACTATCACTACTGCTAAAGGCTATACTTAGCTTCGGGTGCCTCAGTCAGAGGAACAATGGCCGTTGTTCGGTTCTGAGGCTGCTGGGGTCGAATTGGTACAGAATAACAACTAGGAGCGTCTGTCTCGTAGCGTGCGTTGACCTTGGACTTACTTGTTCTGATGTTGCTGTTGGGCAGGTCTTTCCTTGGTGAGAGCTGGAGCCACAAGAGAGCGATTCTCTCTTGGGAGATTCTTCTTATATCCAAAAGGGGCTTCGCGCACTTTTGGGCGGGCCTTGAATTTGGCCCCAATTAATTGGACCGTTTCCCAATCGTTCCTATCGATTTCCTCCAATAGAGGGGTGTGTGCCCTGATTGCTGGGCGTGTCCTAGGTGGGCATTGGCCTGCTTTGTTCTGGTCTCCTCTGGTGCCGGGGTGTCTGTCTTTGTATTGTTTACATAAATGTTACCTTTTTGTCCCCGGGGATGGCACATTAGTATGGTAATGGTTTTGCAGTATCGGTCTTGTCTGGGAGCTACGGCTCCAATCAACAGACAAACCCTGCACCTGCTTGCTTTCTCAGTACTGTCCATTTTTCCTGCAATCTTTGCAAAGTGTCCATTTTGTAATCGGGAAGTGACCATCCCAGATGGCTACAGTGCAGTCTGGGGGAGGGTGTTCCCCGCCGAGGCCCAAAATAGCGATGGAGTTCCATTACATAGCGGGGACATTCCTTGCACTACAAAGCCAGAACAGACTGTGGGTTTTTTTTGGTTAGATCATACCCATTGTCATTAATAATGGGGAAATGGCAGACAGGTTGAGCAATTACTTTGCCTCAGTATTCACAGTGGAAAATGAGGATAACTTGCTGAAAATCCCGAAAAATTAACAGTCAATAGAGGACAGAGACTTTATACAATTAATGTAAGTACAGCATCAGTAACGAGGAAATTAATAACTAAAGAGTGAAAAGTCCTCAGGACCTCACGCTTTTCAACCGAGGGTATTAAAGGAAGCCAAGGAGCACATTGTAGATGCCCTAACCATAATCTCTCAGAGTTTCCTAGATTCAGTTGTCCCACTGGAATAGAAAATTGCACATGGCACTCCACTTCTTGTGAAGGTTGAAAGAGGAAACCAGGGATTTACAGACCAGTTATCCTAACATCTGTGGTGTAGAACGCTCATCATAGAACGCTCATCATAGAATTTACAGTGCAGAAGGAGGCCATTCGGCCCATCGAGTCTGCACCGGCTCTTGGAAAGAGCACCCTACCCAAGGTCAACACCTCCACCCTATCCCCATAACCCAGTAACCTCACCCAATACTAAGGGCAATTTTGGACACTAAGGGCAATTTATCATGGCCAATCCACCTAACCTGCACATGTGGAAATTGCTGGAGTCTCTAATCAGGGATGGGGTACCTGAACACTTCAGGGCGCACCAGCATGGATTTGTGGAGGGAAGATCATGCCTGACAAATCTCATTGAATTTTCTGAAGAGGTGTCCAGGATAGTGCTCAGGGGAATCATCGGACGGGATTCTCCGTTTTGCCAGTGCCCGGGGGTTTCCCGACTCTATCTACAATTCCCACTGCCTCGGTAAGGCAACCAGCATAATTAAGGACCCCACGCACCCCGGACATACTCTCTTCCACCTTCTTCCGTCAGGAAAAGATACCAAAGTTTGAGGTCACGTACCAACCGACTCAAGAACAGCTTCTTCCCTGCTGCCATCAGACTTTTGAATGGACCTACCTCGTATTAAGTTGATCCTTTCTCTACACCTTGCTATAACTGTAGCATTATATTCTGCAGTCTCTCCGTCCTTCCCTATGTACGGTATGCATTGTTTGTACAGCATGCAAGAAACAATACTTTTCACTGTGTACTAATACATGTGACAATAATAAATCAAATCAAATCAAATCAAAGGGTGGTAGAGGTTTGGAACTCTCTCCCACAAACAGCAGTTGAAGCTGGGACAGTTGTTAATTTTAAATCTGAGATACAATGATTTTTGTTAAGCAAATACACTAAGGGATATTGTCCATAGGCAGATATATGGAGTTCAGCCACAGATCAGTCATGATCCCATTGAATGGTGGGACAGGCTCGAGGGGCTGAATGGCCTACTCCTGTTCCTATGAATTCTGACCAGAAGCATAGAAACTGATTGTTACATTGCAATGAACCATTAATAAACCATGTAACAAGAATCAAGCCTCTGGCCTTTTGGACAGTTTCAACATTTGGGCTTCACAGGCAGTCTGGTGTTTTAACATGCAACTGGTGAGCCACATAGAAGCATGCTCCTCCAGGCAGAACAACATGCCCATCTGGCCTGACTTCGCTGGAAGATTTTGTACCATTGCGTACAGAACCAATTCAATCTCTGCATATCTACTTCATCTTCACTCTGTGTACGTGCAGAGTGGGACATGGGCGACACAGTGGCACAGTGGTTAGCACTGCTGCCTCACAGCTCCAGGGACCCAGGTTCAATTCCAGCCTCGAGTGAGTGTGTGGAGTTTGCACTTTCCGTGACTGCGTGGGTTTCCTCCGGGTGCTCCGGTTTCCTCCCACAGTCCAAATATGTGCAGGTTAGGTGGATTGGCTATGATAAATTGTCCTTTAGTGTCCAAAAGGTTAGGTGGGGTTACTGGGTTATGGGGATAGCTGGAGGCCTGGGCTTAAGTGGGTTGCTCTTTCCAGACTTGATGCAGACTCGATGGGTTGAATAGCCTCCTTCCGCACTGTAGGAATTCTATGACTTCTTTTGCGAGTTTCGAATGCGGAAAATAAACTAATCTTCTGAGTAAATCCTAAGGCGCGTTTGCTGAGGATTATGAACAAATTTGGATCACAAGAACTGAGGGATTGGGAAAATATGCCTGTTAGTTTCAAAACTAATTCAAGACACCTACTGCTTGCGGATTGGTTGTGAGAGGAAATCAGTGCAGTTAGACCGTCTCACCTCTGCCCATAACTGAAGTCAATTTACACACAACTTACATGAGGCAATCTTGGTGCTGAGGGCCCAGGTTCGATCCTGGCCCCGGGCCACTGTCCGTGTGGAGTTTGCACATTCTCCCCGTGTCTGTGTGGGTGTCGCCCCACACTCCAAAAGAATGTGCAGGGTAGGTGGATTGGCCATGCTAAATTGCCCTTTAATTGGAAAAAAAATGAATTGGGTACGCTAAATTTATATTTTAAAAACTTACTCGAGGCGCAGCCTCCAGGCATGTAAACTGAGAACCCGGTGAGCACAAGGCTTTAATGTAGATCACAGCTAAACTGTCAGAAAGTTTACTGTCTGCATATTCCCAATTAGTTTTTGCAACAATGGAAAACCATCAAGAATGAGAAGATTTGGGGCAGCACGTGGCACAGTGGTTAGCACTGGGACTACAGCACTGAGGACCCTGGTTCGAATCCCTGCCCTGGGTCACTGTCCGTGTGTAGTTTGCACAGTCTCCCCGTATCTGTGTGGGTTTCACCCCCACAACCCAAAGATGTGCAGGTTCGGTGGATTGGCCACGCTAAATTGCCCCTTAATTGGAAAAAACATAATCTAAATTTATGAACAAAAAAAAAGAATGAAAAGGTTCAGGTCACAACACTATCTAGGCTGTCCTGTTTAACTGAGGCAGGCACAGTCCAGTCCATTTGGTTATTTCTCTATCAGGTGCATGGAATAGAATTTAAAATACAACCTCCAGCTTCTTTCTACGGCAATCACATGCATGGAAAGACTCCAAATGCATGTAAAAAGCTACTGGAAGCAGCCACTATGGTCAATATACCAGGATACATTTCCACCTCCTGCCTCCAATGTTGTAGCTTAAAATATAAGACCTTTAACTATCTACAAGTTTTTATTATCCATCTAAGAATGGCTTGGGGGCTCTCCTGCATTATGGTGAAAAATCAAAGTTCTCGTTTGCTTAGAGACTCGTCATCACCTCAGTTAAAGTTCTCAGGGAGTTTCTCCAGTTGAAACAGTGCAACTAGCCCCTTTGAAATACTTTGCTTTTCTGTTGTTGGGCTGTCAGAAACCTTCAGTCCTGCAGCATAGGCATGAAAATTTATCAAAAGCTATCTCTCTTGATGACAACCCATCAGCACTAACAGTTTTCACCACTTCCTCTGCTGTGTTTAAACTTTAATCATTGATGTACATTTGGTTCCTGTGCCACACTGTAATAACTATTTGAAAACAACTATCAGATGATTTCCTTGGAATAATGAACATTTTTTAAATGTCATCAACAGTGAACATGGATTCGTTGCAGAATGGCACCAAATCAGGTCGTATCATTGCTCCAATCCTGGAAGGATATTATTGCAGTAATTAATTAAAAGCTCTCAAAGCCAAGTAGCTCTTCAATAAATGGAAAAAATGTTAAGAATTGATATCAGCTTGAGTCATAAGGAGAATTTTACAGTCCCAGTTGGTGGGTTTGCAGGTAGGGTGCCCGTGAAATTCACTGGGTGACCTTTCTGTGCATACCCACCCCCAACCTGTCAGGTATTTTGGGGGCGGGCGCAAGTGATGCCAATGATGGCCCATTGGCCCTCACCCCAATTGCTGCCCTTTTGCGGCAAATTAATGGCGACTTAAGTGCTGCGTCTGCCTGGCCACAATCTTTCAGATAGTGGGAGGAGTTCAGTGAGGGGGATTGGAGGTGCCTCCATCGTGAACCCCCTTTCCACATCAGCCTCAATGACCATCCCCCCTCCCCAACGTCTCTCCCTACCTGTCCAAACTATCACAATGACCACCACCACCCACCCACTCCCTTCTCCCCACCACCCTGGGCATCCCCTTCCTGACGCTGGCCTGAGATCCTGGACTTACCTAGTCCTGGAGACGTTCGGCACTCACGGGTTGGGCTACTTGTCATCCCAGCAGCGGTCATGATTCCCAGTGGTGCTGCTAGGTCTACAGAGGGGCCTGACGATCAGATTGGCCAGAGGCTGTCTGAGGCAGGACCTCCTCCCAAAGGAGGGGCAGAGATCCTGCCTCCAGCCATTTAATGTTTCAGAGAGTAATAAATGGGTGTGGGGCCATCATGATCACGGAGATGTGCTTCCCGACTCATCATGTGGTGGGCAGGAAATCCTGCCAATTGAAAAATTCTGCCCATGGAACCATTATGACACAGGAGGCACCAATTCGACCCATTGAGCGGTTTAGATTGTTTTGTCTTTTTCTGTTCAGAGGGAAGAATGCCTTGAAGACACCTAGGCTCAGCTTCTGAGTTAGGTGTTCATGGGTTTGAGCCCCACTGCAAGATGTGAGAGTGTAATGTATGGCACGTCATACATTAGAGAGGGTGTACTGCACTGCCAAAGGTGCTGCTCTTCTGATTGAAATGTTAACCTAAACATATTCTGCCTTCTCTTGGGGATGTAAAAGATGACAGTTTTCCGAAAACGTTTTCCTGGTGTTTTAGTCAATATTTATCGCTCGCTCAAGATTAAAGGGCTGCTTACCTAAATATTCCTCAATAACCACCCAAATGTAAAACAACTGACCACAAATTAGCTTGTTTTGTAATCATGCCCTTGGGCACTTTCAGGGCTCCCTGGTCTGTTGCTGTATTTTATCACGGGAGGGGTTGATAGTAGGCTTGCCCAGAAAGGGAAGAAAATGCATGATTTTCATGTCTTAAAAATGTAACATTCAATATTCTCACAGCACATTCTCTACTTACAAGCTTCATTAGAAAAACAGCTAAGTTCTCCAATTTTGCTTAGGAGAGCTGTTCTAAATATGCATACCCTGATAGAATATAAAAGGCTACTGAGAACAAACGCTAAACAGCAGAACATCATAATGCTGTGCCTCCTGAAGTAGAGGATAACAACCACCATCACAAACAACTCAGTTCCTGCGGAGATTTCAACTAAAGAAATACACTTTCAACTCCAAACTCTTTCTTACTTCCCTGCACTTGCATTGAAGGTAAGTACCCAAGATAGAGAGCTGACACCAGTAGATAAAGCAGTAATCTAGAGGGATAAAACAGTGTTAATTTTAGTTGCTTACAACAATTTACCTCCCTGGAAGCTAAAGCAGTAAAGTACACCAAAAATCTATTGTCATAACCTCCCTTTGGTGTTATAAATGGATAAATTGTTCATTATTTCTATCATTTTTTAAAATCCCAAGCTGGATTATGCTCCATTAATTTGTTCAAGCAGCCTTCGAGATCAAAGGTGATGCATTTTTAAAATCTGAATATTCTTCACGACAATTTTTATATCATTTACCATCCTGATATTAGTTAGAACCTCTACTGTAAGTGTTATGAGGAACCTGCGTTCAGCACTACGAGACAAGTCAAAGCTACGAGTAAAGAGAAAGAGCTGGTGCACAATTGCATAAGAAAAAGTGCAATGACACACTCCATTCTAAGTGTGATAGGATATCACTGCTGACCAGCGATCTTCACGTTTTGCATATTATTCATTTTGTCCTCAATATTGTACTTGGAAAAATACTGAACACACTGATATATTACATTGTTTCACTATTTTAACCAACGGAAGTTCAGGAGCGATACAAGATAGGAATCTCACCATGACTTTAATCTCCTTCGCCGCTTTGCCTCCAAAGGAATTGATGTAATGTCACGACTAATAATAGGAAATCTTAAGCCATTTATCAACCTTATCTGAATTCTATTGTGCTATTACAGCCTCAGTGGCTCTAACATTTTCATTTTTGAAAATTAGATACACTTGGAGGCCGTATTCCATTTTGGGTTCAATTTATTTGCTGGCAATGGCTTTTAAGAGCAACATAATAGAGAGCTGGTGATGCTTGATTCCTGACACTGTTCATAATAAAGATTAATAATTATAGCATAATGAGAATAAGCTTATCAAGTAATGATCAACAGTTGAATATAAAAGAAGTAACTCCTTAAATGTCCATGTTTTGGGATGTGTCGTTGCACTGTAATAGGAATGGAAAGGCAACATTTTCATATGGAGCCTCCTTTCTCCAGGTTTTCACCCTATTGTAGAACCATTTAGGAATTGTGAAGTGGGATGGAAGTAAGTGGGTGAGGGTTTCTTTCAATTGCCCTCCCTCGGTTGTGATATCACACTTGCAGGAGGAACTAGTAGGAGGAACTGGGCAGCACGGTGGCACAGTCGTTAACACTGTTGCTTCACAGCGCCAGGGTCCCAGGTTCGATTCCCGGCTCGGATCACTGTCTGCACGTTTTCCCTGTGTCTGCGTGGGTTTCCCCCGCATGCTCCGGTTTTCTCCCACAAGTCCTGAAAGACGTGTTGATCGGTGAATTGGATATCCTGAATTCTCCCTCTGTGTACTCAAACAGGCGCTGGAATGTGGTGACTAGGGGCTTTTCACAGTAATTTCATTACACTGTTAATGTAAGCCTACTTGTGACAATAAAGATTACTATTATTATTATAAAACTGACCTCCCTGGAGAAACCCCACCAGTTCTACCTATTACTTGCTGTAGTGGACAATAGATAGTCCAAAAAACAATCAACCTCAGAATGCTTGATCATTGCTGTTACGTGAGCAATGCACCATGAGAGCAGAAATCAATTCAAAATAGTACTTGCGTGTGCATGGGCCTTTGTGTCACTGGTAAAGTCCAGTGGGTCTCCAGGCCTGGTTCCCCTGTAGTGCTTGCTGTGTAATATTCCCCTACATGACCATCACCATTTTATTAATAATAATAATAGAACATAGAACATAGAACAATACAGCGCAGTACAGGCCCTTCGGCCCACGATGTTGCACCGAAACAAAAGCCATCTAACCTACACTATGCCATTATCATCCATATGTTTATCCAATAAACTTTTAAATGCCCTCAATGTTGGCGAGTTCACTACTGTAGCAGGTAGGGCATTCCACGGCCTCACTACTCTTTGCGTAAAGAACCTACCTCTGACCTCTGTCCTATATCTATTACCCCTCAGTTTAAAGTTATGTCCCCTCGTGCCAGCCATCACCATTTTCTCTTACCTTGTTTGTTGCTGACAAAAATGGAGCAAATGGTTTTGGGTCCCTTTGGCCCCAATAGTCCCTTTGTCCCTTTGGTCCCTTTGGCCCACCGAACTTGAAAAAGCAAGGCTGCGACCATTTAAAAAAAAATGCGGCCGCACAGCGCATGCGTGTCCGATCATCGGTGCGCATGCGCATAGTTTTGCGCA